>NC_090022.1:14609182-14939182 GCF_037176765.1 Anolis sagrei
ACTCTGACCTGCTATGCGGCCCCCAAGTTTGAAAATTTGCCGTGCCTGATGTAGAGAGAACCGTAACTGGGATGCTGTAGGTTTTCCGGGCTATATGGCCATGTTCTAGAGGCATTTTCTCCTGACGTTTCGCCTGCATCTATGGCAAGCATCCTCAGAGGTAGTGAGGTCTGTTGGAACTTGGAAAAAGAGTTTATATATCTGTGGAAAGACCAGGGTGGGACAAAGGACTTTTGTCTCCTGGAGCTAGGTGTGAATGTTTCAACTGACCACCTTGATTAGCATTTAATGGCTTGTAAGTGCCTGGGGGAATCTTTCTTTGAGAGGTGATTTGATGTGCCTGATTGTTTACTCTCTGTTTTGCTGTTGTGATTTTTGAGTTTTTTAATACTGGTAGCCAGATTTTGTTCATTTTCTGTTGAAATTGTCCACATGCTTGTGGATTTCACTGGCTTCTCTGTGTAGTCTGACATGGTGGTTGTGAGAGTGGTCCAGCATTTCTGTGTTCTCCAATAATATGCTGTGTCCAGGTTGGTTCATCAGGTGCTCTGCTATGGATGACTTCTCTGGTTGGAAGAGTCTGCAGTGCCTTTCATGTTCCTTGATGCGTGTCTGGGCAATGCTGCGTTTGGTGATCCCTATGTAGACTTGTCCACAGCTGCATGGAATACGGTAGACTCCTGCAGAGGTGAGCTAGGAAACATTTACACCTAGCTCCAGCAGACAAAAGTCCTTTGTCCCACCCTGGTCTTTCCACAGATATATAAATCCATTTTCCTACTTCCAACAGACCTCACTACCTCTGAGGATGCTTGCCATAGATGCAGGCGAAACGTCAGGAGAAAATGCCTCTAGAACATGGCCATATAGCCCTGAAAACCTACAACAACCCAGTGGTTCCGGCCATGAAAGCCTTCGACAATATATAGAACCGTAACTCTTTTATGTAGTGGCTGGCGCTCTTTAGTTTATACCCAGTTTGGGTCCCCAGATATTATTAAACGGCAGTTCCCATCACTTCTGATTATCCACCTTGTGGACTCAGAATAATGGGAATTGTAACCCAAGACTGCTTGTTGCTCTGAGGTTGGGGAAAGATTAAATGGCATTTTAACCTCAGACATATCAACACGCCTTGTATCTAAATTCAAAACCCCAATTAAACAAAACGAACTGAAGATTTGAGCCCAAGTAATGAAACCATATAGTCATCTTAACTGGACCAAAGATTCTTTGAGCCATAGGAGTTGCCATAGAGTCAGAAATGTAACTCCTGCAGATGTGGGATATTTACTGTATCGTTCTTTTTTTATTTGCTTTCTAAATGTTGATTTTTTACCCTGTGAATAATCTGTTCATCTGTACTAAAACATCAGTGAATATGATTTTTTTTTGGTGATATTTTCAATTAAGTTTTACGAATCTTTGTTTTGCCATTTATGCCTGCTTGCCTCTAGAAAATGTATGTATAAGAGTGACCAAAAAAGTAATGACATAGTAAGAATTTCTAGAACAAAAGCTGTCATTTATTTCTATCTTTGGATATTCTATTTTTGTGATGTTTAATTTCTATATTTCATGTTAGATATTTTATATATCGCTTTAGAATACAATATCTAGACTATGAATCCAATGCCATTGTAAGAGCTGAATCAGGGAGAATTTATTTAAAGGAAATTTTACTTGAACTCTAAATAACTTGTTGATCTCTGTGCTTTGAAGAAGTTGCTGATTTTTGTACTTTGAATAAGTTGCTGATCTCTCCTTTAGATAACTTGCTGACCCTTGCATTTGAACTCTGTATAACTCTTTGAAACCACGAATTTATGATACTTAATTTAGCATTTCTTCTTTCTTTATAGTCTCGTCACATTATAACTGTTTCCATTGTCACAATATATTCCTGAATTGATTTTTAATACCACGCAATCTGTAGTCGCGGTTTTCTAAACAACTGCTCCTTTTTGCTATCATCTTTTATAGCTTTCCAATAAAGTTACATTTTCTTCATATGTGTGCTGGAACTGCAACAGTTCCAGAATCCTTTGTCTGGCTTCCTCACCTATTGTTTTACAGCAGTTACTTTTATGTTAGTTTTTATGAGGGTGGAGTTTACGAAAACTTTTCCTGGTTTGTGCCAGCCATTTTGTTTGCCCCTTTGCATTTGGAAGGCACAAAAAGCAGTGGCCCCTCCTGAAATGAAAGTACAATAGATACAAAAGGCAGGGAAGGATTCGGGTTTAAAAAAAAAAATAGCTGGAGGAAGGCTAAAGCATCCCTGTACATGGAAGATATTTCTCTGGACCTGCAAGCTGTTTCCAAGTAAAATAAAACAGAAGTAAACTGATATCTGCCCAAGTAAAGGTAAAGGTTTCCCCTGACATTAAGTCTAGTTGTGTCAGACCAGGGGTTGATGCTCATCTCCATTTCTAGGATAAAGAGCCGGCGTTGTCCATAGATGTCTGCAAGGCCATGTGCCCAGCATGACTGCATGGAGCACCATTACCTTTCAGAAGAAGCGCTACCTATTGATCTACTCACATTTGCATGTTTTCAAACTGCTAGGTTGGCAGGAGCTGTGGCTAACAACAGGAGCTCATCCTGCTCTCTGGATTCGAACCACCAACCTTTCAGTCAGCAAGTTCAGCAGCTCGGTGGTTTCACCCACTGCGCCACTAAGGGGTCAAACACAGCCTCAAATGGATCGGCCTGACATCCCTCCTTTCCTTTTTAAAGCTGACAGTGGGGTACATCCAACCACTTTAAGTACTATGGTTCACTCCTATTTAATTCTGGAAGTTATAGTTTGGCAAGATCTTTAACCTTCTCTGCCAAAGAGTGCTTGTGCTTCACCAAACTCTACTTCCCTTTATTTATTTATTTATTTATTTACGACATTTATATGCCGCCCTTCTCACCTCGAAGGGGACTCAGAGGGGCTTACAAGATATATATATATATATTGTGGTGCGCACTGGGATTGTGGCGCAGCTGGTTGAGTGTCAGCTGCATTAAGATCACTCTGACCAAAAGGTCATGAGTTCAAAGCCAGTCTAGGTTGGAGTGGGTTTCCAACCAATTGTGTGTAGCCTGTTGTCGACCTTTGCAACCCGAAAGACAGTTGCATCTGTCAAGTAGGAAAATAAGTTACCACCTTAAAGTGTGGGGAGGCTAAATTAACTGATTTATGAGGCCATAAAGAAGACTCCAGCAAAGCATTCCAGCGGGGAAGCATGCGGGGAATGCGGAAGTGCTTCATCAGCGTCGCAGATGGACGATGAAAGCGACAGCTCCCCTGGCGGCCAGAAAAAGTTAAATAGCCTCTATGTCTGTATATTGTACTTTGGCCACATCATGAGGAGACAGCAAGGCCTAGAGAAGGCAATTATGCTGGGGAAAGTGGAAGGCAAAAGGAAGAGGGGCCGACCAAGGGCAAGATGGATGGATGGCATCCTTGAAGTGACTGGACTGACCTTGAGGGAGCTGGGGGTGGTGACGGCCGACAGGGAGCTCTGGTGTGGGCTGGTCCATGAGGTCACAAAGAGTCGGAGACGACTGAACGAATGAACAACAAAATGTCTGTATATATGTCTGTATGTCAAAAATTGGCATTGAATGTTTGCCATATATGTGTACACTGTAATCCGCCCTGAATCCACTGCAGGGTGAGAAGGGCGGAATATAAAAACTGTAAATAAATAAATAAATAATATATGTATATATATACACACACACATACAATATATTATATTAGAATAATACAATATCAGTATTAAATATTACTTCATTGTACTATACCATTATATTGTAAAATTATTGGTAATATTGCATGTAATAGAAATATATAATTATATTATTATTAGTATTATATTGCATTACATTATATAAATAAAAAGATGATGTTTGTTTGTGGGGTTAACATAACTCAAAAACCACTGGACGAATTGACCCCAAATTTGGACACAATACACTTATCAGGCCAACGAGTGACCATCACTCATAAAAACACTGAAAAACACAGCAGAAGAGACTTTAAAAACACAAAACAAAACAAAAAAATACAGCGCATGCACAAAAACCATATGTGTGTATATATAGAAAACACATGTATATACACACATATATAAATATATACGCACAAAACACATAAAGACAGATTGCGCCACAGTAACTCGTGGCAGGGGACGACTAGTAATATTATAAACTATATATATGATTACATAACGGTGATCCACTGTGATTAAAGTAATGTCAAACTGTGTTAATTCTACAGCGTAAATGTACCCAGGCACAGCCACATTTCTAGATCCTTGCTTGCAAAGCTCTAATGCGTTTGGTGGAAGCTTTTCTGTTGTTTTTAACTTTCAGGAAAGCCTCCAATAAGGAAATATTTTATGTCAGTTTCCATCCCATTACCATCAACAACTGTTTTATGCATCTGGCTGAAAAATGGGAAGAAGGGGGGGAAAAAACTGTTTCTGCCCGGTTTCGAACCGGGGACCTTTCGCGTGTGAGGCGAACGTGATAACCACTACACTACAGAAACGCTGGCCTATCTGCTGCCCCCTTACAAGCCTGCCCTTTCCCGCAGCCAATGAATGGGATCTAGCTATAGAGGCAGAGATGGAGAATCATGCAATGTCATGCGTTGAGCCAACCCTCTCAGCTCTCTCTCCTAGCAAAGCCCTCAACAGAGCATTTACACTGAAGCATTAATGCAGCCTGACACCTCTTTAACTGCCAAAACAATGGGATCCTGGAAAATGTAGTTTGGTGAGGCACCAGCTCTCTTGGGCAGAGAAGAGAATCCTAGAGTTGGAAGAGACCTCATGGGCCATCTAGTCCAACCCCCTGCCAAGAAGCAGGAACATTGCATTCAAAGCACCCCTGACAGATGGCCATCCAGCCATCTGAGGGAGGGAAGAAGGAAGGAAGAAAAGAGAGCAGGAAGAATATGATGGTTTATGATACTTAATTTAGTGTTTCTTCTTTCTTTATAGTCTTGTCACATTATAACTGTTTCCATTGTCACAATATATTCCTCCTTCCCTCCCTCCTTCCCTCTTTCCTCTCTTTTTCCCTATCTTCCTCTTTCTCCTTCCTTCCTTCCTTTCCTTCCTTCCTTCCTTCCTTCCTTCCTTCCCTTTTGTCCTCCCTCCCTCCCTTCCTCCATTCCCTTCCACCCTTTTGTCCTTCCTTCTCTTTCCTTCCTCCTTCTGTCTCTCCTTTCTTTCCTTCCCTCTTCCCTCTCTCCTTCCCTCTTTCTCCTTCCTTCCCTTTTCATCGTTCCTTGCTCCCTTCCTCCATTCCCTTCCAACCTTTTGTCCTTCCTTCCTTCTCTCTTTCCTTCCTCCTTCCTTCCCTCCCTCCTTTCTTTCCTTCCCTCTTTCCTTTCTCCTTCCCTCTCTTCCTCTTTCTCCTTCCTTCCCTTTTCATCTTTCCTCCCTCCCTTCCTCCATTCCCTTCCAACCTTTTTTCCTTCCTTCCTTCCTTCCTTCTCTCTTTCCTTCCTCCTTCCTTCCCTCCCTCCTTTCTTTTCTTCCCTCTTCCCTCTCTCCTTCCCTCTTTTCCTCTTTCTCCTTCCTTCCCTTTTCATCTTTCCTTGCTCCCTTCCTCCATTCCCTTCCTACCTTTTGTCCTCCCTCCCTCCCTCCCAACCTTTTGTCCTTCCTTCCTTCTCTCTTTCCTTCATTGTTCCCTCCCTCCTTCCCTTCCCTTTTGTCTTTTGTCCCTCCCTCCATTCCCTTCCACCCTTTTGTCCTTCCTTCTCTCCCTCCCTCCCTCCCTCCCTCCCTTCCTTCCTTCCTTCCTTCCTTCCTTCCTTCCATCCATCCATCCATCCATCCATCCATCCATCCATCTCTTCCCCCTTTCTTCCTTATTTTTCCTTCCCTCTTCCATTTCACCCTTTCTTCCCCCTTTCCTCCTTCCTTCTCTCTCTCCCTCATTCTCCTTCCCTCTTTCCCTTCCTCCCTTTCATCCTTTCTTCCTCCTCTCTTTCCTTCCTTCTTTCCATCACTGGGCAGCCAGTCTTCTTAGCAGGAAGTGCTAGTGTGCAGGCCCCCAAAGTTTACCCATGCCAGGTGTAGATGCCCCTTATTCCTGTATCCTTAAAATAGCCCTTTGTATCACAGGTTGCATATCACAAGACTAAATGTGACTTGTGTGCAGGTCTTGTTCTCTCTCCTTGAAGTACATCAGGCAAAATCTGAAGGGAACATGAAGAGCTTTTCTTTTAAAAGAAGAGAGGAAAATGGAAGCAGGGATACTCATCTTGGGTTGTTGTAGGTTTTTTCGGGTTATATGGCCATGTTCTAGAGGCATTCTCTCCTGACGTTTTGCCTGCATCTATGGCAAGCATCCTCAGAGGTAGTGAGGTCTGTGGGAACTATGAAAATGGGTTTATATATCTGTGGAATTACCAGGGTGGGACAAAGAACTCTTGTCTGTTGGAGCTAGTTGTGAATGTTTCAACTGACTACCTTGATTAGCATTTGATGGCCTGGCAGTGCCTGGGGCCATCTTTTGTTGTGAGGTGATTAGATGTCCTTGATTGTTTCCTCCCTGTTGTTTTGCTGTTGTAATTTTAGAGTTTTTTTTAATACTGGTAGCCAGATTTTGTTCATTTTCATGGTTTCCTCCTTTCTGTTGAAATTGTCCACATGCTTGAAATTGTCCACATGCTTATTTGGGAGTCTGGTAAATGAGGAAAAATGTGCACACGTGTTCCACAGATGGGCAAAACCATTCTAGTTGTGGCAGGCCATCCATGCCCTCTTCCTCATCCCAAATCAATATCGGAGTAAGTTCAATGGCAAGGAAGGTCACTTAATTTTCCAAAACATATTAAGACACCACTAATGCACTTATATCATTATTCTGTATTTATTCCCCCCCCCCCCTTTTTTTTGTTTTTGTTTTGTTACAGGGTGATTTATTGTCATGCCTGGCATGTTACATTTGTACATCACAAAAACAGCACTTCCAAGTACGCCAAGCAAACAACTACAACCTTGAGAATTAAATAGATACAGAATGGGGGACGCCTGGCTTGAGAGCAGTACGTGTGAAAAAGATCTTGAGTTCTCGTAGACAACAAGTTAAACATGAGCCAACAATGGGATGTGATGGCAAAAAAAGCCAATAGGATTTTGGCCTGCATCAAGAGGAGCCTAGTGTCTAGGTCCAGGGAAGTAATGCTACCCCTCAATTCCGCCTTGGTTAGACCACACCTTTTTTCTACTGTTCATATTTTACACAAAAGTTGTGGCCCATTGTCAACTAACCTCAACTGATAAGAAAAAATATTTATATTTTTAAAATTCAGAACAAAATAATGTCCATTCTACTCCACTCCGCTATAAAATCACAAACCCTTATAATTTAAGGATGGCTTCAAATCATTTGTGTTGGGGAACCCTGCAAATAATTCTTGATCTGGGTTGTTGTAGGTTTCTTTGGGCTATATGGCCATGGTCTAGAGGCATTCTCTCCTGATGTTTCGCCTGCATCTGTGGCAAGCATCCTCAGAGGTAATCTTGCCGTAGAGGATGTTTGCCATAGATGCAGGCGAAACGTCAGGAGAGAATGCCTCTACACCATGGCCATATAGCCCAAAAAAAACCTACAACAACCCAGTGATTCCGGCCATGAAAGCCTTCGATAATTCTTGATCTACATTATCCAGAATTCAGTGAGCACCTGCCATTCAGTTTGGATTCATTTCCTTTAATAGAGTCCTTCCATCTCCAGAGCTCTAAATTCACACTTATGAACGAGAGTCTCCAGAAAGTAAGGTTACAAGTTTTTTAAAAAAAATAAATGAATATATTTTAATGAAATGTACATGGATTGTAGCATAGGTATTACATTATTTTTCCACATAATCACCATTCAGTTCAATACATTTTGTCATCAGTGGGAAAGTTTTTGATGCCTGTCCTAGAAGTTTCCATCCACCTTTTTCAGCCAGTTTGTCACTTCGATTTTCACCTCATCATAAGAAAAGTGTTTTCCACCCAGTGTTCCTTCAATTTAGTGAACAGATGATAGTCACTAGGTGTGAGATCGGGGCTATGAGAGGGATGGCTTAAAACATCACAACCAAACGAAGTCAACAACTCTTGTGTTGCATGAGCGGTGTGCGGACAAGTATTGTTATGAAGGAGACAGTCTCTCGCTGTCAGCATCCCATGACGTTTGTTTTGGATGACTCTGAAGTTTCTTCACAGTCTCACAATATATTCTGCACCCATTTTGTCTTGACATTAAGTCTTCTCCATAAACTTTCACTATGAATTGCAGTGGTGTTCATGTCCTTAGCACTTTGGTAGCGCATTACAGTGTGAACTTTGCACTTGGAGGGAAACTGAATGAGGATGCTCCTCTAACCTTCACCACAATGCCAGTTGATGAGCTACTGACGACTGGCACTGCTCGTTCGCTTCCACAGGCTTCCTACTACATGGCAGTGATACCAACTTCTCCCGCGAAAATTCCCTGCAAGTTCTTCCTCATGTTCAGATGGAATCTCTTTTCTTGTAGTTTGAAGCCATTGTTCCATTGCGTCCAAGTCTCCAGAGCAGCAGAAAACAACCTTGCTCCCTCCTCCCTATGACTTCCCCTCCCATATTTATACATTGCTATCATGTTTCCTCTCAGTCTTCTCTTCTTCAGGCTAAACATGCCCAGCTCCTTAAGCCGCTCCTCATAGGGCTTGTTCCCTAGTCTCCAGGGAAGCAGAAAACAAGCTTGCTCCCTCCTCCGTGACTTCCTCTCACATATTTATACATGGCTATCATGTCATATCATGTTTCTTTTTCTCTCCAATAGCGTGCATAAACTATTCTAGCTGCTGCTATTAGATAACTAAATAGTGCCTCTTTATTTCTGTCCCAGTCTAGATCTAAGATGCCCAGAAGGAAATATTCTGATTTGAATTGAAATTTTGTTTCTAGGATTGCTTATTACAGCTAAGTATTATACCTCCCTGCAATACTTATTAGCTATTTTGCAGCTCAACCACATGCGGTGGAACGTCCCTTTTTCTTTCTCGCATTTCCAGCATTTCCCATTAGTATTTCTATAACATTTTGAGAGGTAGTCCAATATTAAAAAACCCCTCTCTAGTTACTCTTTTGTTGACATCATTGTATTTATTTATCATGTCATGGACAACCAGACCATTGTATTACATTTCTAACAGAACAAAACAAACAGACAAAAAACAAAGTTTGCAAGCTTGGTAGTTGATTAAATGTCCTTTGACCAGTGTCTGACCACTTGGAGTGCCTCTGGTGTCACTGTGAGAAGGTCCTCCATTGTGCATGTGGCAGGGCTCAGGTTGCATTGCAGCAGGTGGTCCGAGTTTGCTCTTCTCCACACTCGCATGTTGTGGATTCCACTTTGTGGCCCCATTTCTTAAGGCTGGCTCTGCATCTCGTGGTGCCACAGCGCAGTCTGTTCAGCGCCTTCCAAGTCGCCCAGTCTTCTGTGTGCCCAGGGGGGAGTCTCTCATTTGGTATCAACCATTGGTTGAGGTTTTGGGTTTGAGCCTGCCACTTTTGGACTCTCGCTTGCTGAGGTGTTCCAGCGAGTGTCTCTGTAGATCTTAGAAAACTATTTTTTGATTTAGGTTGTTGATGTGCTGGCTGATATCCAAACAAGGGATGAGCTGGAGATGTCTCTGCCTTGGTCCTTTCACTATTGGCTGCTACTTCCCGGCGGATGTCAGGTGGTGCAATACTGGCTAAACAGTGTAATTTCTCCAGTGGTGTAGGGTGCAGCCACCCTGTGATAATGCGGCATGTCTCATTAAGAGCCACATCCACTGTTTTAGCGTGGTGAAATGAGTTCCACACTTGAGCAGCAGAGTAGCATAGCACAAGGGCAATGTCTTCACTGTATCTGGTTGTGATCCCCAGGTTGTGCTAGTCAGCTTCCGTATTATATTGTTTCTAGCACCCACTTTTTGCTTGATATTCATTGTGAGATATTAATATTATTCCTCCTACTATTAATAATGCACTTAATAATAATCCCTTTTGTAGTTGTTCTTTAGAATGGGACCTGTTTTTTATTGCTGACATTCTCTTGAAGGAGGAGTACCATTTGAAAGAGAGTCCACAATAAAGACCATTCTGCAGCTTCAGAGGTTTTTTTCTATTTCATTTCTTGCTGCTGTCATTTTTGGACCTGAAATAGGACAACTCTCAACCAAAGAGAAATTTCCAGAGGAAGGTTCCCATCTGAAATTACTGGAAGTTACAATGCACGTATAAAGAAATGTAAACTTTATTGGAAAGCTATAAAAGATGGTAGCAAAAAGGAGCAGACGTTTGCAAAACATTGAATACCGAATGCATGGTATTAAAAATGCATTCATTAATACATTGTGGTAATGCAAACAGTTATAATGCGACTAGACTATAAATAAAGAAGAAACGCTAAATTAAGTATTATAAACCAAATTAAAAAGAGAGAAAAATCAAAGAAGCATTAAATGACTGTAAATCAACAACAGAATCTTTAACTATGGCTCCATCTAGGCTGCCAGTAGGTTATTGCAGGCTCATATAATGCAGTTATATAATAAAGCGAGGAGGAGCTGAGGAGCCTTCTAATCAAGGTGAAAGAAGAAAGCGCAAAAGCCGGGTTGCAGCTAAACGTCAAAAAAACCAAGATTATGGCAACAAGAGTGATTGACAACTGGAAAATAGAGGGAGAAAATGTGGAGGCCGTGACAGACTTTGTATTTCTAGGTGCAAAGATTACTGCAGATGCAGACTGTGGCCAGGAAATCAGAAGACGCTTCCTTCTTGGGAGGAGAGCAATGTCCAATCTCAATAAGATAGTAAAGAGCAGAGACATCAGACTGGCAACAAAGATCCGCCTAGTCAAAGCCATGGTATTCCCTGTAGTCACCTACGGATGTGAGAGCTGGACCTTAGGGAAGGCCGAGCGAAGGAGGATCGATGCTTTTGAGCTGTGGTGTTGGAGGAAAGTGCTGAGAGTGCCTTGGACTGCGAGAAGATCCAACCAGTCCATCCTCCAGGAAATAAAGCCTGACTGCTCATTGGAGGGAAGGATACTAGAGACAAAGTTGAAGTACTTTGGCCACATCATGAGGAGACAGCAAAGCCTAGAGAAGACAATTATGCTGGGGAAAGTGGAAGGCAAAAGGAAGAGGGGCCAACCAAGGGCAAGATGGATGGATGGCATCCTTGAAGTGACTGGACTGACCTTGAAGGAGCTGGGGGTGGTGACAGCCGACAGGGAGCTCTGGCGTGGGCTGGTCCATGAGGTCACAAAGAGTCGGAGACGACTGAACGAATGAACAACAACAATAATGCAGTTCAAGGCAATCAAACTGCATTACACGGCCGTCTAGATGGGAACATATTTTCAGTCCTTCTACCGTAGTAACAAATGTTCTGAATATATGGTACTGGACTCATAAAGCCTAGATATGGTATTCTAAAGCAATATATGAAATATCTGACACGTAATATACAAATTAAATATCACAAAAATAGAATATCCAAAGATGGGAATCACTGACAGCCATCTGACGCCCTCATTTATTTTTGGGTTAATCTTTTATAGACGTTTTCTAAAGGCAAGGATGCATACAAACAAAGATTCTTAAAACCAAACTGAAAATATCAAAAATTGAACTGAAGAGTATTTCTATCTCTCTTGTAAAAATATTTCATATTCACTGATGTTGTTAAAACAGATAAACTACTTCACATTGTAAAAACCAACATTCAGAAAGCAAATTTTAAAAAAAGAACTTCACAGTAAAAATCCCGTATCTGCAGGGGTGACATTTCTGACCATGAAATTGCATACATGACAAAACACCATTAAATTCCCTCATTTGCAGTCCTTTGCATACTATAGAGCTGTGTTGGAGGATCTAGAGCAGTGGTTCTCAACCTGTGGTTCCCCAGGTGTTTTGGCCTACAACTCCCAGAAATCCCAGCCAGTTTAACCTCTGGTTGAGAACCACTGACTAGAGGTACCTTCTCTAGAAATTGGCTTAATCTTCTAACATAACTATATGGCAACTCCTGGGGATGGTCATTGGTGGCTCTATGGATCTTTGGTCCAGTTAAGATGAATATAGGGCTTCATGCCTAGAGCTGAAATCTTCAGTTTATTTTGTGAATCAGAATAAAGGATTAAACCCTTGTGCCGGCAGACCTGCTGACCACATTACAGTCAGAAGTTCGAATCCGGGGACTGGGGTGAGCTCCTGTCTGTCCGCTCTACCTCCCCATGCAAGGATATGAGAGAAGCCTCCCACAGGATGGTAAAATATCAAACATCCGGCCGTCTCCGGACAACGTCCTTGCAGACAGCCAATTCTCTCACACCAGAAGCGACTTGCATTTTCTCAAGTCACTCCTGACATGGGACAAAAAAATGGGAATAGTGAGGTTTGAATTTAAATATATGTTATATGTTTTGATAGTGGTTGTTGATATAACTGTATGTGATATTGTTTTATACTCATGTAAAATCATAGAATCATAGAGTTGGAAGAGACCTCATGGCCCATCCAGTCCAACCCCGTCAAGAAGCAGGAAATTTGCATTCAAAGCACCCCCAACAGATGGCCATCCAGCCTCTGTTTAAAAGCCTCCAAAGAAGGAGCCTCCACCACACTCAGAGAGTTCCACTGCTGAACGGCTCTCAGTCAAGAAGTTCTTCCTAACGTTACCGTTGTATGTTATATGCTGCACCCTGGAGTGCCTTTGTAAGCTGCCCTGAGTCCCTTCGGGGAGATGCTGGCGGGATATAAATAATTTTTTTAATTCCCTCATTTCCAGTCCTTTGCATACTAGAGAGTTGTGTTGGGGGATCTAGAGATAGCATCTCTAGAAATTTGCTTAATCTTCTGACATAACCTATGAGGATTGGTACTGGCGTCTCTAAGGATCTTTGGTCCAGTTAAGATGAATATATGATTTCATCCCTAGAGCCGAAATCTTCAGTTTATTGTGCTAATCAGAATAGTGAGGTTTGAATTTAGACTCAAGGCGTGTGGATATGATGTCTGACGTTAAAATGTCATTTAACCTTTCCACAACCTCAGAGCCAAAAGCGCTATTGGGTGACAATTCCCATTATTCTTTGACCACAAGGTGGATCATTAGAAATGATGGGAGTTGATCAATAACATCTGGAGAGCCAAACTGGGTAAATACTAAAAAGCACTAGCCACTATATAAAAAATTACAGTTGGCTCTCCGCATCCACAAATTTTCCATTTATTCAGCAGCTTTTAAATTGGTTAAAAGAATGGATCCAACTCGATAGTCAAAGCCTTATAGTTCTTGAAGGAG
This sequence comes from Anolis sagrei, assembly GCF_037176765.1. Lineage (NCBI taxonomy): Eukaryota > Metazoa > Chordata > Lepidosauria > Squamata > Anolidae > Anolis > Anolis sagrei. The sequence continues at coordinate 14,622,535 of NC_090022.1, forward strand.
CTGAATTAAAGTTTGGCTTGCATGCATACTTAATTTATGGGAAAGTGGCAGAAGACCCAAACTTTATTAAACACCCAATTAAGAAAATTCTGATGAGAACTTGGAACAAGCCCTACATCAGTTTTTGAAGCATAGTTTCCTCTTTTCACTGAAGGTCTTTGCTCACTCTATACATTCGGATATTTTCCTCAGGCATGCATCTTCTGATGACGAGTAACGCTTTCTTTACAGCTGAAATGCTTTCCGCACTTTGCGCATTGATATGGTTTATCTCCTGTGTGGCTTTTCCGGTGCCTGGAAAGGTGTGTATGTTGATTGAAGCTTTTCCCGCAGGTGGTGCACTTATACGGTTTCTCACCGGTGTGGATTCTTAGGTGTGAGGAAAAACTAGCACTAAAGCGGAAGCTCTTCCCACACTCCATGCATTTATATGGTTTCTCCCCTGTGTGGTTTCTTTGATGATTACGGAGGTTTCCGCTATGGCTGAAGCTCTCTCCACATTCGTGGCATTTGTATGGTTTCTCCCCTGTGTGGATTCTCAGGTGTATAGTAAGATGCGGCTTTTGGCGGAAGCTCTTTCCACACTCCAGGCAGGTATATGGTCTCTCCCCTGTGTGGGTTCTTTGGTGGACAGTTAGTTCCCCTGATTTCCGGAAAGTCCTTCCACACTCTAGGCATGAATATGGTTTCTCCCCTGTGTGGAGTCTTCGATGCAAAGTAAGGTCATGACTCCGATTGAAGCTCTTTCCGCATTCCATACATTTATATGGTTTCTCCCCTGTATGGGCCTTTCGATGCGCAGAAAGGATAGTGCTCAAACGGAAGCTCTTTCCGCACACTTCACAGTTAAATGGTTTTCCCCCTGTATGGATACTTTGGTGGCCAGTAAGGCTTTCACTCCTATTGAAGCTCTTGCCGCACTCTTGACACTTATATGGTTTCTCCCCTGTGTGGAGTCTTTGATGCGTACGAAGGTTACTGTAGTAACGGAAGCTCTTTCTGCACTCCAGGCATTTATAAGGCTTTTCACCTGTATGGAGTGGCTGATGTGTTCTCAGATTTCCAGCACTGCGGAAACTCTTCCCACATTCTGTGCATTGATATGGCTTCTCCCCTGTATGTATCATTTGATGTCTAGTAAGATGTCCTCTACTGTTGAAACTCTTATCACATTCCGTGCATTTAAATGGTTTCCCCCCTGCGTGGGTTCTCTGATGTGAGGAAAGAGTTGGAATGAAACTGTTTTCAAACTCCATGGATTTTGATGTCTCTTGCTCTCTGCTGATTTGGCTCTGCCCAATAGTACTTGAAATTGTTGAGTTTTCCCACACAGTGAATGCCTTCTGCTTTTCTTGGATCAGTCATTCATGGACATCAGAGAAATGGAGGGAGTTCTCATCCTACTTGTTGACTTATCTACCACTTTGATCCACTTTTATTCCCAACAGTCTTTATTCCTGCTTCATCCTTGTTTGCTTCCAGTGGATTCACAGATCACTACTTGAAGAGTTCTTTCCCATTACCTGCTTGTGAAGAAAAAAAATCAATTATTAAATGTCTTCTATTTGTGCGCAGGGAGCCAGTCTCGTGTAGGTGTTGTAGGTGTTGAATCCCCACTACATACAAACACCTTTGGTTCAATGTAGGTTTGAAATTATTTGAAGGCAAACAAAAAAAAATTCTAGGTACAAGTTGGAAAAAAAGAAACCTTAAAGTGAACCAAAAGAACCACAGAATGCTTGCGTGAATATATGAAGAATTGATCCTACTGCCCAGTGTCAATTTGTTCACCTTTATTGCAAGACCAATGTTCACATCTTAAGGAAACAAAAATGCTCTGTGTAGGCTGACCACCCCTTATCTGGAGTTCCAAAATAATTGGTCACATGTTTTGAGTGGTTAGGGGACTCCTCCACCCTGGGTCCCTGGAGGGGCCCCTTGACCACTTGACAACTCGATGTGGCAAATTTGCCCATTATTTTGCAGATAAAGTCACTCAGATACGCTCCAATTTAGATGTCAGGTTTAAAGCAATACTCCAGTAAAAACAGAATTGCTAATTCAATATTTTTCTCTCCACAAGAAAATGGAGGCTGGGGAGCACCTTGCCTTCTGTTAGGGATTCCTCATCTTCGGAAGAGGAAGGGGAACAGGGAAGTGCTCAGGAATTGGAGGCAGAAGAAAAATCAGACAATGAGGGTTTGAAAGTGCCCACATTTCTAGAGAGACGAAAAGACACAGAGCACAGATGGCGCTGAGCTGGAATAGCTGCTAAAAACGTTGAGCTAATTGGGAGGCACCCTCGTACCTCCTGCATGGGGAATTCAGGGCTATAAATCAGTAGCAGTAACAAGAACCTTGATACTGATGTTTTCACTCCAGCGGACACAAAGCACAATCTGCTTTGTGTCCGCTGCTAAAGACTTAGTTCATTGCCCATTGCCTGATGGAAGACTGCTGTTTCTTTTGGGATTTTTGTAAAAGACTTTAATTTGTGTCTGGATTAAGACTTCTTGCTTTCTTTTGTGCTTTTCAATTGCATTTGCTTATCCTTTGTGTCTGCTGAAGTAAAGCGTTTTTCTTTTACTTTCAACATTGTATTAAGACTGTTTTTGAAGGGACACTTTGAAGCTTGCCAACTGGCCAGGTTACTTGAACTGGGCACTGGTGAGCCCAAAAGTTGGGTCAGATAAGAGAAATAAATGGATGGGAATATGGTTCATGTCTAATGGGGAAAATTGGATGCAGATACGCAGTAGTCTTAACAGGCACAATGAAGGACTCGGTAAAAGAACAAAAGTAATTTAAAAATTTGAAAAGATTTCAGGCCTAACCATTAATATTGAAAAATAAGAAATTTTACATAAAAACCTGAACTGGAAGGAGGTAAAAGAAGCCCAATCTATTCTAGAGGTAAAACTAGGGGGAAAGAAGTTGAAATAACTAGGAGTATTGAATGTGATTTTCCTGCTTCTTGGCAGGGGATTGGACTGAATGGCTCACAAGGTCTCTTCCAATTCTATGATTCTCTGAGTCAATATACCAAAAAATTAAATAATCCAGATAAATTATAACTAATCATGGGAAAAAGTAAGTAAACAAATCAACAATTGGGAAAAAATGAATTGGGACATAACAACAAGGCTGAAGGCATGTGAAATAGTGACATTACCTAAATTTCTATACTTATTTCAAACCCTCCCATTTAGTGTCCCACCTAAAATAATCAAGAAATGGGATAATTCAATCAAAATGTGGATAGTAGGTTCCAGCAAGAATAGAATTGCAAACACAATAATTTTTACTCCACAAGAAAATTGAGCCTCCAGAACTACTCTGAAGCCTGCAAATTGGTCAGGTTACTTGAATTGGACATTGGAGAGTCCAAAATATGGGTCAGACTAGAGAAATGAATACACGGGTGGGAATATGGATCATGTCTTATGGGGAAACTTGGGAAAAAAGACCTAAAATATAACAGGAGACCCTTTGACATCAACAATGCTATGTTAGGAAAATGGCAAGATAAACTTCCAATAAATAAAATCAATATGTTCCCAATAGGATCCAGAGAGAACAGAACATCCCAGCTATATTGGAACATGTTAAAGAAATTGGAACAACATTTTGTAACCCGATGGAACAGTAATATTTATATTTATTTATGACATTTATATGCTGCCCTTCTCACCCCAAGGGGACTCAGAACGGCTTACAATTTATTTATTTATTTCCTGTATTTATATACCACCTTTCTCAGCCCGCAGGTGACTCAAGGCAGTTAACAGGCTAAAATTCAATGCTTACAATATCATAAATACAATTTTTTTTTGTCGTGTCAGGAGTGACTTGAGAAACTGCAAGTCGCTTCTGGTGTGGGAGAATTGGCCGTCTGCAAGGACGTTGCGCAGGGGATGCCCGGATGATTTTTTGATGTTTTTTTAAATACAATTTTTAAATACAATTAAAAACATAACATATAATAAAAGCTTAACAAATCAATAAAATATAAATTCATAGTAGAATCATAGGGTTGGAAGAGACCTCATGGGCAATCCAGTCCAACCCCCTGCCAAGCAGCAGGAAAATTGCATTCAAAGCACCCCCGACAGATGGCCATCCAGCCTCTGTTTAAAAGCTTCCAAAGAAGGATCCTCCACCACACTACAGGGCAGAGAGTCAGGAACTTTTTCCTGATGTTCAGATGGAATCACCTTTCTTGTAGTTTGAAGCCATTGTTCCATTGCGTCCTAGTCTCCAAGGAAGCAGAAAACAAGCTTGCTCCCTCCTCCCTGTGGCTTCCTCTCACATATTTATACATGGCTATCATGTCTCCTCTCAGCCTTCTCTTCTTCAGGCTAAACATGCCCAGCTCCTTAAGCCGCTCCTCATAGGGCTTGTTCTCCAGACCCTTGATCATTTTAGTCGCCCTCCTCTGGACACATTCCAGCTTGTCAATATCTCTCTTGAATTGTGGTGCCCAGAATTGGACACAATATTCCAGATGTGGTCTAACCAGGGAAGTCTCCAGGGAAGCAGAAAACAAGCTTGCTCCCTCCCCCCTATGACTTTTCCTCACATATTTATACATGGCTTGGCTATCATGTCTCCTCTCAGTCTTCTCTTCTTCAGGCTAAACATGCCCAGATCCTTAAGCCGCTCCTCATAGGGCTTGTTCTCCAGACCCTTGATCATTTTAGTCACCCTCCTCTGGACACTTTCCAGCTTGTCAACTTCTGGGAGTTGAAGGCAAAAACATTTGGGGACCCACAAGTTGAGAACCAGTGCTCTAAAGTAAGGCTGTTTTTTTTTATATCTGAATAAAACATATTTTGGGGGAGAGACCCCCTTATTCAACCCCCCCCCCTTGCTTCAGGGGAAAAAGTGAAACTAACCAGGAAAAGGTTTTCCTTTCCCTCCAATCTTGCAACCCAGCATTGCATCCTGTTCCCCAAGTGGAGGCTCCTTCTTTGGAAGCTTTTAAACAGGGGCTGGATGGCCATCTGTCAGGGGTGATTTGAATGCAATATTCCTGCTTCTTGGCAGGGGGTTGGACTGGATGGCCCATGAGGTCTCTTCCAACTCTTGGATTCTGTGATTCTAAAGCTCTCCATCAGGCCAATATTGCAGACCCAGCATGGCATCCCTACCTCCTCGTGGCTCCTCTTCCCCTGCTTTCACTCTTCCTGCCTCACCAAGGAGGGAAGCGGAAGCGGAATCGACGCTCCTTGGTTTGCTCTCTCCCAGGACTTCCTGGGCAAAACAATGCCCTGCCTCTCTAGGAAGCAGGATGGGCTCCATGGTGCTTTGGAGGCCCACTGTGTGTCAGGACCAGGCCCCACCAAACACAGGGCTGCTGGGTGTCAATGGAAGGACATGGGTGGGAACTCACAGTAGAAGCATCTACACCAGGCATGGGAAATACCTGGGAGTCACTTTGGACCGTGCTCTGATCTACAAGAAGCACTGCCTGAACATCAAGCAAAAAGTGGGCGCTAGAAACAACATCATACGAAAGCTGACTGGCACAACCTGGGGATCACAACCAGACACAGTGAAGACATCTGCCCTTGCGCTATGCTACTCTGCTGCTGAGTACGCATGCCCAGTGTGGAACACATCTCACCACACTAAAACAGTGGATGTGGCTCTTAATGAGACATGCCGCATTATCACAGGGTGTCTGCACCCTACACCACTGGAGAAATTACACTGCTTAGATGGTATTGCACCACCTGACATCCGCTGGGAAGTAGCAGCCAATAGTGAAAGGACCAAGGCAGAGACATCTCCAGCTCATCCCCTGCTTGGGTATCAGCCAGCACGTCAACGACTTAAATCAAGACATAGTTTTCTTAGATCTACAGAGACACTCGCTGGAACACCTCAGCAAGCGAGAGTCCAAAAGTGGCAGGCTCAAACCCAGAACCTCAACCAATGGCTGATACCCAATGAGAGACTCCCTCCTGGGCACACAGAGGACTGGGCGACTTGGAAGGCGCTGAACAGACTGCGCTCTGGCACCATGAGATGCAGAGCCAACCTCAAGAAATGGGGCCACAAAGTGGAATCCTTGACATGCGAGTGTGGAGAGGAACAAACCACTGACCACCTGCTGCAATGCAACCTGAGCCCTGCCACATGCACCATGGAGGACCTTCTTGCAGCAACACCAGAAGCACTCCAAGTCGCCAGATACTGGTCAAAGGACATTTAATAAACTACCAAACTCAGAAATTTTGTATTCTGTATTTTGTATTTTTGTATTTTGTCTGTTTGTTTGCTTTGTTCTGTTAGAAATGTAATATAATTGACTGGTTGCTAATGACTCGATAAATAAAATCCTCAGAGGTTGTGAGGTCTGTTGGAAACTAGGAAAATGGGGGTTATATATCTGTGTAATGTCCAGGGTGGGAGAAAGGACTCTTGTCTGTTGGAGTTATGTGTGAATGTTTCCATTGGCCATCTTGATTAGCATTTAATGGCCTGACAGTTTCAGGTGTGGCTTCTTGCTTCCTGGGGAAATCCTTTGTTGAGAGGTGATTAGCTGTCCTCGATCATTTCTTGTCTGGGTTTCCCCTGTTTTTGGGTGTTCCTCATTAACTGCTATGTTGTTGTTCATTCGTTCAGTCGTCGCCGACTCTTCGTGACCTCATGGACCAGCCCACGCCAGAGCTCCCTGTCGGCCGTCACCACCCCCAGCTCCTTCAAGGTCAGTCCAGTCACTTCAAGGATGCCATCCATCCATCTTGCCCTTGGTCGGCCCCTCTTCCTTTTACCTTCCACTTTCCCCAGCATCATTGTCTTCTCTAGGCTTTGCTGTCTCCTCATGATGTGGCCAAATAACTGCTATAATTTCAGAGGTTTTTTTTAACTAGTGGTAGCCAGATTTTGTTCATTTTCATGGTTTCTTCCTTTCTGCTGAAATTGTCCACCTGCTTGTGGATTTCAATTGCTTCTCTGTGTTATCTGACATGGTGGTTGTGAGAGTGGTCCAGCATTTCTGTGTTCTCAAATAATATGCTGTGACCAGGTTGGTTCATCAGGTGCTCTGCTATGGCTGACTTCTCTGGTTGACTTAGTCTGCACTGCCTTTCGTGTTACTTGATTCATGTTTGGGCAATGTTGCTACGTTTGGTGTTCCCTATGTAGATGTGTCCACAGCTGCATGATATACGGTAGACTCCTGCAGAGGTGAAATGATCTCTCTTGTCCTTTGCTGAACGTAGTATTTCTTGGATTTTCTTAGTGGGTCTGTACCTGTCTCCCGATGAACCATCTAGGAACTTAAGATTGTCTGGGAAGGCCCAGCTCTTGATCCCACCTTCTTCGTCGACCTGTCTGGCGAGGACGAGAGACAGGACCTTCTCAGTAGTGGCCCCTTGGCCGTGGAACTCCCTCTCTAGGGATATTAGATCAGGCCCTCCCTCCGGACCTTCCAAAAAAAAGTAAAAATCTGGCTCCTTGAACAAGCCTTTGGAAATGAAGTGCAATAGACAAACATGGAATTATGTAAGTTTGAAACATGGAACAGCTTAGATGATACTACTGGAAAGTGAGATTGGTTATTAATGGTTTTTGTATTGTATTGATTTTATATTGATTTTATAATGCTGTTTTAAATGTTTTAATTGTATATTGTGGATTCTTATGGCATCAGATTACTGCCAATTTGTAAGCCACCTTGAGTCGCTTTCGGGCTTGGGAAAGGTGGGATAGAAATATCGCAAATAAATAAATAATAGATAGTTTCCTCATCAACTTCCCTATGCAGTCAGTGGTTCCCTTGATGGGTGGTTGTAGGTCTTTCAGGCTGTATGGCCATGTTCTAGAAGCATTATCTCCTGACGTTTTGCCTGCATCTGTGGCAAGCATCCTCAGAGTCATAGAATCATAGAATCAAAGAGTTGGAAGAGACCTCATGGGCCATCCAGTCCAACCCCCTGCCAAGAAGCAGGAATATTGCATTCAAATCACCCCTGACAGATGGCCATCCAGCCTCTGCTTAAAAGCTTCCAAAGAAGGAGCCTCCACCACACTCCGGGGCAGAGAGTTCCACTGCTGAACGGCTCTCACAGTCAGGAAGTTCTTCCTAATGTTCAGATGGAATCTCCTCTCTTGTAGTTTGAAGCCATTGTTCCGCGTCCTAGTCTCCAAGGAAGCAGAAAACAAGCTTGCACCCTCCTCCCTGTGGCTTCCTCTCACATATTTATACATGGCTATCATATCTCCTCTCAGCCTTCTCTTCTTCAGGCTAAACATGCCCAGTTCCCTAAGCCGCTCCTCATAGGGCTTGTTCTCCAGACCCTTGATCATTTTAGTCGCCCTCCTCTGGACACATTCCAGCTTGTCAATATCTCTCTTGAATTGTGGTGCCCAGAATTGGACACAATATTCCAGGTGTGGTCTAACCAAAGCAGAATAGAGGGGTAGCATTACTTCCTTAGATCTAGACACTATGCTCCTATTGATGCAGGCCAAAATCCCATTGGCTTTTTTTGCCGCCACATCACATTGTTGGCTCATTGTGAGGTTGTGAGGATGCTTGCCACAGAAGAAGGTGATACGTCAGGAGGGAATGCTTCTAGAACATGGCCATACAGCCCTAAAGACCTACAGCAACCCAATTATTCCGGCCTTCGACGGTTCCCTTTATGTATGATAAGGACACTTTTCGTCTGGGTGGATCTTTGTCTTGACTCTAGTGACTTGTTCTCGGCCTTGCAGCTCTTCTGATGTCTGTGGTGGAGTCTCCATTAGAATGTAAAGCCCACTTTGGGTGGTTCGGTTCACCTTGGAGGAGATGAACTTCACAGATACTAGTGATTGTTCCATAAAAAAATGGGGTGTTGAGTACAAAACAACATTTCTTAAAAGCAGACAAGACAAGGCAACTTACTGAACGATCCAAGATTAGAAGAGTGAGGAAAGGACAGGTGGGTTCAAATGGAAAGGATTCCTGGTAGCTAGGATGCCACTGATAAGGTATGCTCCTGGCCTGTAATAATCCCAGGCTTTGGCTGGACCCTGTATCATATTCAAGAGACATTTTGCCTCCTGCTTCTCATGGGTGACAAGAAGCAGGAGGAGCAGCAGAATGAGCAGAAATATCATTGTTGGTCACCAGCCTCTTTTTCCTCCTTTCTGGCTGCTTCTCTCAGCAACAAGAACAGCCAAAGAGAGAAGAAGCAAAAACTTCTTGCAAAATGAAGTCTGTGGTCATTTACAAGGAGATGCAGGTTACAAATACAATGTACGGTTGAAGACTTTCATGGCTGGAATCACTGGGTTGTTGTAGATTTTTCGGGCTATGTGGCCACGTTCTAGAAGCATTCTCTCCTGACGTTTCGCCTGCATCTATGGCAAGCATCCTCAGAGGTTGTGAGGTCACAACCTCTGTGGATGCTTGCCATAGATGCCATTGTGACCTCACAACCTCAGGGGATGCTTGCCATATATGCAGGCGAAACGTCAGGAGAGAATGCCTCTAGAACATGGCCGTATAGCCCGAAAAAACCTACAACAACCCAGTGATTCCGGCCATGAAAGCCTTTGACATAGATGCGATTGTGACCTCACAACCTCAGAGGATGTTTGCCATAGATGCAGGCGAAACGTCAGGAGAGAATGCCTCTAGAACATGGCCGTATAGCCCGAAAAAACCTACAACAACCCAGTGATTCCGGCCATGAAAGCCTTTGACATAGATGCGATTGTGACCTCACAACCTCAGAGGATGCTTGCCATAGATGCAGGCGAAACGTCAGGAGAGAATGTCTCTAGAACATGGCCATATAGCCCAAAAAAACCTACAACAACCCAGTGATTCCGGCCATGAAAGCCTTTGACATAGATGCGATTGCTCACAACCTCAGAGGATGCTTGCCATAGATGCAGGCGAAACGTCAGGAGAGAATGCCTCTAGAACATGGCCGTATAGCCCGAAAAAACCTACAACAACCCAGTGATTCCGGCCATGAAAGCCTTTGACATAGATGCGATTGCTCACAACCTCAGAGGATGCTTGCCATAGATGCAGGCGAAACGTCAGGAGAGAATGCCTCTAGAACATGGCCGTATAGCCCGAAAAAACCTACAACAACCCAGTGATTCCGGCCATGAAAGCCTTTGACATAGATGCGATTGTGACCTCACAACCTCAGAGGATGCTTGCCATAGATGCAGGTGAAACGTCAGGAGAGAATGCTTCTAGAACATGGCCATATAGCTTGAAAAACCTACAACAACCCAACAAATACCATTTTTATTATTTTCAAAATTTCACCTAGACATAATTGTCCCCAGCCTCTCCCCAAATTTTATACACAGTTTTTCTCAGGCAAACTGCAAGAAGTTGCACCACGCTGCCCTTGATACTCTTCTTAACATTATTGCTTTCAAAGATTACTCCCCATGTGTAAAATCAAATCTCTCGGGCTTTGTCAAGAAAAGACCACTATCATCTTGATAATTGTAACAGGACAAGAACATTATATCTGCAGTGCCTCTCAGTGTTTTGAAAAACACCGACAAAGATAAGAGAAAAACATGTTTGTGTGAACTCTCTACATCTGTTGCTGCATATGGTGGGGTGAGCTAAAAAACAGCTGCGTCTGCATCCCCACCATAAGCGCCAACTGTATCCATATGTTTTATGTAATTATGATGTTATTGTTTATTGTTCGCGTTTTCGGTTGTGTCTTGGTTTTTCTTTACTGTAATTGTTTTGGGCTTGGCTTCATGTAAGCCGCTCCGAGTCCCCATCAAGGAGATGGTGGTGGGGTATAAATAAAGTTTATTATTATATTATTATTATGAAAGCAGCAAGGGTGGTGCTAGGCAAGTACAGTAGAAGAAAATCCACTCACTAGGAATTGTGGAAAGAAGTGACTTAATGCGGTCCCGATGCCGAGGAGAGGGGCGCCTCACCGGGAAGGTGTAAGTCAGTGGTTCTCAACCTTCCTAAAGCCACGACCCCTTAATACAGGTTCTCATGTTGTGGTGACCCCCAACCATAAAATTATTTTCGGTGCTACTTCATAACTGTTGTTTTGTTACTGTTGTGAATCATAATGTAAATATCTGATACGCAGGATGTATTTTCATTCACTGGACCAAATTTGGCATAAATGCATGATACACCCAAATTTGAATACTGGTGGGGTTGGGGGTGTGTGTGATTTTATCATTTGGGAGTTGTAGTTGCTGGGATTTATAGTTCACCTACAATCAACAGAATTGGGCCAAACTTCCCACACAGAACTCCCATGACCATCAGAAATATGTGTTTTCTGGTGGTCTTTGGCAACCCCTCTGACAACCCCTTTCGACCCCCCCCAGGGGTCCTGACCCCCACGTTGAGAAACACTGGTGTAAGTAAAGGATGGAGCAAGCTGCAAGTGTCTGGAACGCCCGGGGTATGAAAAAAGAGATAGAGCAGCACTATGCCCAGAAAAACATGCCTCTTTCACCCGTCTAGTCCGCCGTTGTGTCCTATCACCATACCTCCTTCTCTGCCTGTCAGATTTCGCTCCTGAGGACTGCAAATTTGGTGGCGCAGGCACGTATGTGCAAAATCTGAGAGGCAGAGAAGGAGATATGGAAATAGGAAAATTACCATATTGAAATTAAATCAGATGTTTTTAATTTTTTATTTGGTGCGCATTGGAAGTGGGGTAGTCTTATACGGCAAGTATATCCCAAACTCTATATTTTAACTCAATGGTTCTTAACCTTCCTAATGCCGCGACCCCTTAATACAGTTCCTCATGTTGTGGTGACCCCCAACCATAACCCTAACATTATGAATCACCATGTAAATAATGATCTTCAGGATGTATTTTCATTCACTGGAGCAAATTTGGCACAAGTATGCCCAAATTTTAATACTGGTGAGGTTGGAGGGGGGATTGTTTTTGTCATTTGGGAGTTGTAGTTGCTGGGATTTATAGTTAACATGTAAACAAAGAGCATTCTGAACCCCACCAATGATAGAATTGAGCCAAACTTCCCACACAGAACCCCCATGACCAACAGAAAATACTGTGTTTTCTGATGGTCTTTGGTGACCCCTCTGACACCCCTTTGCGACCCCCCCCCCAGGGGTCCCGACCCCCAGGTTGAGAAACACTGTTTTAACTGGAAAAGTTGGGGGTCGTCTTATACGCCCGGTCATCTTATACACCGGAAAATACGGTACTTTGAAAGATAAACATGTAAGATTTATTTATTTGATTTGCATTTCTGAAGGAGACTTCCCAAAATTCCTATGAAAGTGAATATGTAACAAACAAAACATTTGTCGATGTTTTAAAAGTAGCATATAGATACACAATGATATATCGTATTTATTTACTGTATATTGTTATACTGATAGATTACAATGGAGTCTTAACTGCACATGACATTCCTTCTGCCTCTGGCTCCACCGTACTGACAGACAGAGCTTGATCCCTGGAACTGGCCAGTGAGGAGGGCTGCTTAAGGCTGCTGCTCTCTCCTCCTTGTCTTCCTCTTTCTCCCGCATCCAGCCTCAGCCACAATCCCCACCAAGACAAGGAAGACCAAGGCAGCCACTCCCAGGCGAATGCTGCTTTCAAGGGAGAATTCAACAGCTGTAATAACTGCAATGACAACAAAGAAGGAAGGACAATTCAGGTGTTGGCTGCAACGTGAAATTATCATTAACTGATCCCAGTGTCCTTGATTCAAACACTACTCCCAACCAAAATACACTGATGGAATCAATTGCTGAAATGGAAATGATGTGCAAAGCTATGGAACATTATGACAGCTGTGTCTTTTAGCAGGGACCCCAGTTCCATATGTCCAATATTTTGCTCTCCTATTTAGGCGAGTGTTTCTCAACCTCCCTAATACAGTTCCCCTTAGCACAGTTCTTCATGTTGTGGTGACCCCCAACCATAACATTATTTTCGTTGCTACTTCATAACTGTCATTTTGCTACTGTTATGAATCATAATGTAAGTATCTGATATGCAGGATGTATTTTCATTCATGGACCAAATTTGGATCAACTACCCAACATGCCCAAATCTGAATACTGGTGGGGTTGGGGGAGATTGAGTTTGTCATTTGGGTGTTGTAGTTGCTGGGATTTATAGTTAACCTACAATCAAAGAACATTCTGAACTCCACCAATGATGGAATTGAACCAACCTTGGCACACAGAACTCCCATGACCAACAGAAAATACTGGAAGGGTTTGGTGGGCATTGACCTTGAGTTTTGGAGTTGTAGTTCATCTATATCCAGAGAACACTGAAACAATGATGGATCTAGAACAAATACTCAATATACCCAAATGTGAACACTGGTGGAGTTTGGGGGAAATAGACCTTGACATTTGGGAGTTGTAGTTGCTGGGATTTATAGTTCACCTACATTCAAAGAGCATTCTGAACCCCAACAATGATACAATTGGGCCAAACTTCCCACATAGAACCCCATAACCAACAGAACAAATAAAAATATTGTGTTTTCCGATGGTCTTTAACGACCCCTCTGACATCCCCCTCACGACCTCCCCAGGTTGAGAAACACTCATCTAGGCCCACACAGGGGCTTGGGAAATCATTTTTTCCTCCTATGGTCTTTCATTTGTTCTAGTATTGCAAGAAAGTAGACTGTGTACACTCACTTGGCTGCATAGTAATAACAGCTGGAAAGCTACGTCAGCAGCTTTGTTAAGAGATGCAGTCAGGAAACTGCCTCAAACGATGTACCAAGAAAATGAGTTCTGCTCTGCTTGAAGATCGAGAATATTGCACATTATGTACTCTATTAACAGCTTTAACAGGACCCCAGAAAGAGGTTGTTTTAATACTGGTAGATTTTGTTTATTTTTGTGGATTCCTCCTTTCTGTTGAAATTGTCCACATGCTTGTGGATTTCAATGGCTTCTCTATGTAATCTGTATTGTTTTAAAATGTTGTGAGCCGCTTTGGGTCCCATTTAGAGAGAAAAGCAGGATACAAATAAATATTTTATTATTAATATTATTATTATTGAAAACAAAGACTCTCATAGAATCAAAGAGTTGGAAGAGACCTCATGGGCCATCCAGTTCAACCCCATTCTGCCAAGAAGCAGGAATATTGCATTCAAATCACCCCTGACAGATGGCCATCCAGCCTCTGTTTAAAAGCTTCCAAAGAAGGAGCCTCCACCACACTCCGGGGCAGAGAGTTCCACTGCTGAACGTCTCTCACAGTCAGGAAGTTCTTCCTCATGTTCAGATGGAATCTCCTTTCTTGTAGTTTGAAGCCATTTTTCCGCGTCCTAGTCTCCAGGGAAGCAGAAAATAAGCTTGCTCCCTCCTCTCTGTGGCTTTCTTTCACATATTTATACATGGCTATCATATCTCCTCTCAGCCTTCTCTTCTTCAGGCTAAACATGCCCAGCTCCTTAAGCTGCTCCTCATAGGGCTTGTTCTCCAGACCCTTTATCATTTTAGTCGCCCTCCTCTGGACACATTCCAGCTTGTCAATATCTCTCTTGAATTGTGGTGCCCAGAATTGGACACAATATTCCAGATGTGGTCTAACCAAAGCGGAATAGAGGGGTAGCATTACTTCCCTAGAACTAGACACTATGCTCCTATTGATTCAGGCCAAAATCCCATTAGCTTTTTTTGCTGCCACATCACATTGTTGGCTCATGTTTAACTTGTTGTCCACGAGGACTCCAAGATCTTTTTCACACGTACTGCTCTCAAGCCAGGCATTGTCCCCCATTCTGTATCTTTGCATTTCATTTTTCCTGCCAAAGTGGAGTATCTTGCATTTGTCACTGTTGAACTTCATTTTGTTAGTTTTGGCCCATCTCTCTAATCTGTCAAGATCGTTTTGAATTCTGCTCCTGTCCTCTGGAATATTGGTTATCCCTCCCATCCTGATGATGCTGGTTTTGAGGAGAGATCAACCTGATGCAGGTATTAATAAGGCAAACTGGGAAAGGCATGTACCTGAACACTCCACGCTGGCATCCTGGCTGTGGCTGCAACTGTGCTCTCCCCAGCCTCCCTTCTGGCACTCCTCCAGGGATGCTTCTCCTCCTGTACAGTTGATGCTCCCCAGCCAGATGGGGCCCGATCCTTGGCCATAGTGTGCTCCACCTAATGCTGTGGATGCATTGCCACAGCCCAGCTGCCTGCAGACCACTTGGGCATCTAATAAATCCCAGCCAGCACCACAAATGGTCCCCCACGTGTCATTGTGAAAGACTTCAACCCTCCCAGAGCAGGTACTTGTGCCATTCATCAAACGGAGATCTTGAAGAGAAAAGAGATAAACGTAGTAAAAGATGAATGGTGATGATAAAGATCTGGGCCTAAATTCTGTTGTTAGCTTCGCCTTAATGAAATTATACACACTGAACCCATTGGTTTTTACCTATATCTTGATTTACCATTCAACTATTTATTTATTTAACGTATCAGGAGAGAACCAAGGGTACAGTTGTAATGCATTTTAAATCAACAAAAACACAATGTTTTAGACACGAGAGAAGCCTCCCTGTAGGATTGCAAGACATCCGGGCATCCCCTGGGCAACGTCTTCGTAGACTGCTGATTCTCAAACAGCAGAAGCGACCAGGACAAAAGGCAATGACATCTCTGGCCCATCCCCTGTTTGGATATCAGCCAGCATACCAACGACTTAAATCAAGAAATAGTTTCTACAGAGACATTTGCAGGAACACCTCAGCAAGCAAGAGTCCAAAAGTGGCAGGCTAAAACCTCAATCCATGCCTGATACCAAATGAGAGACTCCTGGGCACATAGAAGACTGGGCGACTTGGAAGGCACTGAACAGACTGCGCTCTGGCACCACAAGATGCAAAGCCAACCTTAAGAAATGGGACTACAAAGTGAAGTCCACAACATGCGAGTGTGCAGAAAAGCAAACCATAGACCACCTGTTAGAATGCGGCCTGAGCCCTGACACATGAACAATGGAGGACCTTCTTATAGCAATACCAAAGGCACTCCCAAGTGGCCAGCTTCAATAACTCCTTTCTCCCTCAATTTTACAGCTATTAGGGTGAAACTTTCTACAATGAGAAAACATATTCACCACCATTAACCCATAAAATTTCAGAACGTTTCACTTATCCACAGGATTTTAGGGAATTTTCAAAGTTTTTATAAACATTTTTTAAAAATTACAAGAGCTATCTCCATGAATTTTCTAAACAATAACACAAGGTAACGGAATCATTCCCCCAAAACTTTCAGAAATATTCATATATTTTAGAGATTTTTTAAAAAGTTTTGACAAAAACATTTTTTTAAAGTCACAACAGCTATCTCATTGAATGTCTCTCATATTAACCAAATTCCATTTAAGGATTTCTTTCCAGTTCACCACAGAGATTTACTTACTAGAAGTATCAGTCAGTTCTTGTATTTGCAGATTCAACAATTTATCAGAATTCTGGCCGGCTGTGGCTATGAAGGGATAAATCTCTCCCCTCTCCTGAATGGGGCTTTCTGTTGCTGAGGAATATTCTGAGAAATGTAGTTTAGGGCAGGACCTTTTGATTTATCTGCAATAGAACTTCTCACCTTCCCAAACTACATTTCCCAGAATTCTGTGCTTTCTCGATCTCCTTCCCAGCGAACTTTGCTTTCTCCTTGCTGCTTCCCTCTCCTCATGGTGAGATGCCATTAATTTAAAAAGTAAATAACGCCATTAATTTAAAAAGCCCTATGAGGAGCGGCTTAAGGAGCTGGGCATGTTTAGCCTGAAGAAGAGAAGGCTGAGAGGAGATATGATAGCCATGTATAAATATGTGAAAGGAAGCTACAGGGAGGAGGGAGCAAGCTTGTTTTCTGGAGACTAGGATGTGAAACAATGGCTTCAAACTACAAGAAAGGAGATTCCACCTGAACATGAGGAAGAATTTCCTGACTGTGAGAGCCGTTCAGCAGTGGAACTCTCTGCCCTGGAGTGTGGTGGAGACTCCTTTTTTGGAAGCTTTTAAACAGATGCTGGACGACCATCTGTCAGGGGTGATTTGAATGCAATATTCCTGCTTCTTGGCAGGGGGTTGGACTGGATGGCTCATGAGGTCTCTTCCAATTCTTTGATTCTATGATTCTAATGACAGCCTTTTTGGCTTTGCTTTGCTTGCTTGTGCTAAAAATGAAACTGACCTTGGGAGACTTCCAAGGTTTAAAAAATTCAAACTAAAACGTATTATTCTTAAGTTTTAGGCGCAGGTCATGCCCACATGTTGGATATCACATCATAAGTACAAATTTAACGAATTTGATCCAACTTGCGACGACTAACAAATTTTTTTCACAACTCTGGTGTTCAAAAGCAAACATCATATGTAGTCTTTCCTAGCACTGGGTTTTTTTACTGGAATTTCTTTAATTAATTTTAAACACTTCTGCTGTGAACTGTAAAAGTCCAAAGAGAATAATTGACAATTCTTATTTTTTATCAGTTACCTGAGCACACAACACCAGCATCTTCTTCGTGACTACAATCATGTTTTCTTTCAAATGGGCACTTCTGAAGGGCAACTTCTGTCCCCAAACATTGGGCTTCATCTATCCAGATGGCACCGTTTCCTTTTCCAAAGTGGGCTTCTCCTGGGGCTGAGAGAGCTCCTCCGCAGCTGAGTTCTCTGCACACGACTTGAGCATCACTCAGGTCCCACCGATCATCACACACCGACCCCCATTCCCCATCGAGGAACACTTCAACTCTCCCAGAGCAACGGTTTGTGCCATTCACCAGTCTGGTTCCTGTTGGGTTGGAGAGAACAAAAGGCGCTTTGATTGGTCTGCAGTCCAGTTCCATGGTTTCTCTTGTATACCTTCCCAGTTTAAGGACCATTCATCATGAGTGGCAAGCTGGCTTGTGAAATCAATGTAAAACTTTGCAACACATCTCTTCTTATCTCCCAGTGATACACATTTGTTGGTACTGATTTCTACTGTAGGACACTCTGCAACTCCATTCATAACCAAAAGACCGCATTCATTTGTAAACCACTCACTCCCTTTTGTGGAATTCTGTGAGTGGGACAAAAGACAACATTTTGAGTTTACAACTGACAGAGAGTGAAGAATATTCCTATTTGTTGACATCCAGTATCAAATAACAAAATGGAACCATGTTCACCTCCAAACTGAGTTCCTCTTGAGACTACAAAAACTTCTCTGCAGTTAAGATCCCTGGCATTTTTCAGTTCCAAACTGTCAGTGGACAAAATTTGCCTTGCCTGGTTGCTGAGCTATAATTTGGATATATGGTACTGGAAGATAAAGACTCCCCTTAACCACGATCGCTTTGAGGAAACATTAACCCCATGCAATCTTCGGTAAGTCATACCTGTGAAAGACATGTACCTGAACACTCCACGCTGGCATCCTGGCTGTGGTTGCAACTGTGCTCTCCCCAGCCTCCCTTCTGGCACTCCTCCAGAGATGCTTCTTCTCCTGTACAGTTGATGTTCTCCAGCCAGATGGGGCCCAATCCTTGGCCATGATGTGCTCCACCCAGTGCTTTGGAGGCCTTTCCACAGCTCAACTGGCTGCAGACCACTTGAGCATCTTGTAAATCCCAACTAGCATCACAAATGGTTCCCCATGTGTTATTGTGTAAGATTTCAACCCTCCCTGAGCAGAGACTTGCGCCGTTCATTAAACGGAGATCTTCTATAAAAAATAGAGTAAGAGATTAATGGTGATTACAAAGTCATAGGCAACAATTCTGTTGTTAGCCTTGGCTAGACTATATACACTAAATCTAAATGTGTTTTAGTAGGGAGTAGCTAACAGGAATGCTTACCATTGTAATGACATTGCATCCAACTGGAAAACTAGAAGAGTAAGACTTTCTTACTTACTTAGACGATCCCTCATTGTGCGAGTAAGATTGTCTTCCAAGTTCAGTGTCCTAGCGGTGGGTATGTAGGTGACTGTGGAGCCCAATTCTTGATCTGCATGTTGTCCCGCAGTGAGGGCATCGGTTTCCAGGTAGAAGGTGGTTCCGGGGTTGGCTTGGCTCACCTTCCTCTTGGCATGTTTCTCTCTTTCGCCCTCCATTCATGTGTCTTCATATTCTACCACATTGCTGGTCACAGCTGACCTCCACCTAGAGCCATGATGGCGAACCTATGACACGTGTATCAGCACTGACACGTGTAGCCATTTTTTATGACACGTGGCCACATGCAGCCCCATACGCAGAAGAATGGGGCTGCATCCCAAGAAGGACATTTCATCCTCAGCTCCTGCACCAACATTTTTCTATAATGCCGAGATATATGACATTATAGAAAAAAGCAGGTAGGTTAAATAATTAGTTTTTTGGTTTATTAAATACCGTTATATAATACAATAATATATTTTTGTTATATTGGTTTTTTTCTCGAAGTGACACCCGACCTGAGTTATGCTCAGTTTTTTGGCGAGTTTTGACACACCATGCTCAAAAATGTTGCCCATCACTGACCTAGAGGGCTCAAGGGCCAGGGCTTCCCAGTTCTCAGTGTCTATGCCACAGTTTTTAATGTTGGCTTTGAGCCCATCTTTAAATATCATTCAGTGGACCGCCCTTGATCAATGCTTGGGGGCTATCCCTTACTGGGATGATGCTCCACCACATTCTCAGCTACACAATCATGCAGATGCTCCGTCCCCACTTGTACACCACGCACAACAGGAACACACCTGGGAGAACGACGGGCTCTTGTCTTGGACGTATCTCAATGGATTGTCCTTGATTAATGCACCAGGGATGTTAAGGAGGAGCGGCTTAAGGAGGAGCAGCTTAAGGAGCTGGGCATGTTTAGCCTGAAGAAGAGAAGGCTGAGAGGAGATATGATAGCCATGTATAAATATGTGAGAGGAAGCCACAGGGAGGAGGGAGCAAGCTTGTTTTCTGCTGCCCTGGAGACTAGGACACAATGGAACAATAGCTTCAAACTACAAGAAAGGAGATTCCATCTGAACATTAGGAAGAACTTCCTGACTGTGAGAGCCGTTCAGCAGTGGAACTCTCTGCCCCGGAGTGTGGTGGAGGCTCCTTCTTTGGAAGCTTTTAAACGGAGGCTGGAGTCCTCGTGGACAACAAGTTAAACATGAGCCAACAATGTGATGTGGCAGCAAAAAAAGCTAATCGGATTTTGGCCTGCATCAATAGGAGCATAGTGTCTAGATCTAGGGAAGTCATGCTACCCCTCTATTCCGCTTTGGTTAGACCACACCTGGAATATTGTGTCCAATTCTGGGCACCACAATTCAAGAGAGATATTGACAAGCTGGAATGTGTCCAGAGGAGGGCAACTAAAATGATCAAGGGTCTGGAGAACAAGCCCCATGAGGAGCGGCTTAAGCAGCTGGGCATGTTTGCCCTGAAGAAGAGAAGGCTGAGAGGAGATATGATAGCCATGTATAATTATGTGAGAGGAAGCCACAGGGAGGAGGGAGCAAGCTTGTTTTCTGCTTCCCTGGAGACTAGGATGCAGAACAATGGCTTCTAACTACAAGAGAGGAGATTCCATCTGAACATGAGGAAGAACTTCCTGACTGTGAGAGCCGTTCAGTAGTGGAACTCTGCCCCGGAGTGTGGTGGAGGCTCCTTCTTTGGAAGCTTTTAAACAGAGGCTGGATGGCCATCTGTCAGGGGTGATTTGAATGCAATATTCCTGCTTCTTGGCAGGGGGTTGGACTGGATAGCCCATGAGGTCTCTTCCAACTCTTTGATTCTATGATCCTAGGAGGAGGAGGACAACACTTTACACCTTCACAATCCATTTCCAACAGGGACACTTTTCAGGGGACCTACACACTGCCTTGCACAAAGGGGGTCCTGTCAATCCTCAAAGGAAACAGGTCTTGGTAGTAGGTGACTCCCTCCTTAGCAAAATAGAAGCCATCATTTCCAAACCAGACAGCATGGCTTGAGAAACATGTTGCCTCCCAAGGGCAAAAATGTCACTCAGAGGATCACTAAGCTCCTCAAGCTCCATCATTCTCCTCCTCTCATGTTGATTCATGTAGGAACCAATGATACTGCTAGACATACCTTTAAATAGATCACAAATGATTTTTGACTTCTCGGAACAAACCTAAAACAGACTAATGTTCCTTGAACCACTTAAACTGGGCTGTACAGGCCAGTGGAGACTCCACCACACACATCAGAAGAGCTGCAAGACTGAGAAAAAGCCACAAGAGTAAAGACAAAGATCTATCCAGAGGAAAAGTGTTCTTGCCATATATCAAGGGAACCACTGACTGCATTCGGAAGCTGATGAGGAAACACAACCTACAAACTAGCTACAGGCCCACTAAGAAAATCCAACTAATGCTACATTCAGCAAAAGACAAGGGGGACCCTCTCACCTCTACCGTATACCATGCAGCTGTGGGCAAGTCTCCGTAGGGACCACCAAACGCAGCATTGCCCAAACACAAATCAAGGAACATGAAAGGCACTGCAGACTAAGTCAACCGGAGAAGTCAGCCATAGCAGAGCATCTGGTGAACTAACCTGGACACAGCATATTATTTGAGAACACAGAAATGCTGGACCACACCAACAACCACCACGTCAGGCTGCACAGAGAAGCCATTGAAATCCACAAGCACGTGGACACGTTCAAAAGAAAGGAAGAAACCATGAAAATGAACAAGATCTGGCTACTAGTATTTAAAAACCTCTAAAATTAAAACAGTAAACAAAGAACTAAATTCAAACACTGGGGAACTCAAGACAAGAAACAATCCTGGACAGCTAATCACCCCTCAACAAAGGATTCCGCCAGGCAGCAACAAGCTACACCTAAAAACTGTCAGGCCATCAAATGCTAATCAAGGAGGCCAATTGATACATTCACACCTAGCTTCAACAGAGAAGAGTTCTTTCTCCTATCCTGGACATTATTCTACAGATATATAAACCCAATTTTCCTAGTTTCCTACAGACCTCACAACCATCTGAGGTTGCCTGCCATAGATGCAGGTGAAACGTCAGGAGAGAATGCTTCTAGAACATGGCCATACAGCCCGAAAAACCTACATCAACCCAGCCATGAAAGCCTTCGACAATAGTATCGAAATTGGACCTTTATTTCATAGGCAGAGGTGTGGGAGAAAGACTGTAATTCAAGTAGCAATAAACCCCTTTCCCTTAGTTATAAAGATGTATTACAATAATCATAGAATCATAGAGTTGGAAGAGACTACATTTCCCAGAATTCTGTGCTTTCTCAGTCTCCTTCCCAGCTTTCTCCTTGCTGCTTCTCTCTCCTCGTGGCGAGAGGCCATTATTTTAAAGAATAATGGCAGCCTTTTTGGCTTTGCTTTGCTTGCTTGTGATGAAAATGACTTTAGGAGACTTCTGAGGTTAAAAAAATTGAAACTAAAAAGTACTGAGTAAGTTTCTATTCCTAAGTTTTTGGCGCAGGTCACATCCAAGTGCTGGATATCGTGTCATAAGTACAAATGTTACGAATTTGATCCGACTTACGACAACTAACGAAAAGTTTGCACAGCCCTAGTGTTCATAAAGCAAGCATCATACCTAGTCTTTCCTAGAACTAGAAATTTGTACTGCAATTTCTTTTTGAATATCCAGATTTTAAGATTGGTTAATTTCCAACCCTTCTGCTGTGAACTGTAAAAGCCCAAAGAGAATAAGCAGTATTTCTTATTTTTTTTATCAGTTACCTGAGCACACAACACCAGCATCTTCTTTATGATTACAATCATGATTTCTTTTAAGGGGACATTTCTGTAGGGCAACTTCTGTCCCCAAACACTGGGCTTCACCTATCCAGATGGCACCTTTTCCTTTTCCAAAGTGAGCTTTTCCTGGGGCTGAGAGAGCTCCTCCGCAGCCGAGTTCTCTGCACACGACACGAGCATCACTCAGGTCCCATCGATAATCACACACCGACCCCCATTCCCCATAGCGAAACACTTCAACTCTTCCAGAGCAATGGTTTGTTCCATTCACCAGTCTGGTTCCTGTTGAGTTGGAGAGAATGAAAGGTGCTTTCATTGGTCTGCAGTCCAGTTCCATGGTTTCTCTTGTATACTCTAAGACAGTGGCTCTCAAGCTGTGGGTCCCCAGATGTTTTGGCCTTCAACTCCCAGAAATCCTAACAGCTGGTAAACTGGCTGGGATTTCTGGGAGTTGTAGGCCAAAACACCTGGGGACCCACAGGTTGAGAACCACTGCTCTAAGATCTTCCGGGGAGGCACTCCTTTCGCTCCCACCACCATCACAAGTACGGTTGGTGGGGATGAGAGAGAGGGCCTTCTCGGTGGTGGCCCCCCACCTCTGGAACGCCCTTCCAAGGGAAATAAGACAGGACCCATCCCTCCCCTCCTTTCGTAAGATGAGATGGTAGATGGGAGAGAAAAAATGTATTTATAAGACCCCGTATTGCCTACTCCTGATATAGAATCCTAGAGCCGGAAGAAACCCTCCAAGGGCCGTCCAGTCCAACCCCCTGTCGTGCAAGAAGGCACAATCAAAGCACTCCTGATAGCCTCTGCTGAAAAGCCTCCAGAGAAGGAGACTCCACCACACTCCGAGGGCGGTTCTAAACACAGACTTTAATCCGGGTGCAATCAGAAGAAAGAGAGAAAGGGAAGGAAGAGAGGGAGGGAGGGAAGGAGGGAGGGAAGGAGGAGAGAAGGAAGGAAGGAAGGAAGGAAGGAAGGAAGGAAGGAAGGAAGGGAAAGTAGGAAGCAAGAAAGAAGAAAGAGAAGGAAGGCAGGAGGGAGGGAGGGAGGAAGGACAAAAGGGTAGGAGAGAAGGATGGAAGAAGAAAGAGAGGGAGGGAGAGAAGGAAGGAAGGGTAGGAGGAAGGAAGGGAAAGAAGGAAGCAAGAAAGAAGAAAGAGAAGGAAGGCAGGAGGGAGGGAGAGAGGGAGGGAGGAAGGACAAAAGGGTAGGAGAGAAGGATGGAAGAAGAAAGAGAGGGAGGGAGAGAAGGAAGGAAGGGTAGGAGGAAGGAAGGGAAAGAAGGAAGCAAGAAAGGAGAAAGAGGGAGAGAAAAAAGGCGGGAGGGAGGGAGGAAGGACAAAAGGGAAGGATGGAAGAAGAAAGAGATGGCAGGAAGGAAGGGTGGGAAGGAAGGAAGGAGGATGGAAGAGAAAGAAGAAAGGAAAAAAAGGAGAAAGAGGGAGAGAAGGAAGGAAGGAAGGAAGGAAGGAAGGAAGGAAGGAAGGAAGGAAGGAAGGAAGGACAAAAGGGTAGGAGGGAAGGATGGAAGAAGAAAGAGAGGGAGATAAACAAGGGTGGGAGGGAAGGAAGGAAGAAGGAAAGAGAAAAGGAAGGAAGGATAGGATGATGAGAGAGAGGAGGGCCCAAAGGGGCTGCATCTGGCCTGGGTATACCCATACCTGCTTTAGAGGATGTGGAAGGCATTTCCACCATATTTGGGGTAGGGGCCTCTGCAGTCTTTTTTTCTAACCTACACTCCATAGAGCAATGCCTTGCTCCAACCTCCACCAAGCACTGATTGATTCAATGAGTGTGGTAATATTACACATGGATCTAGAAAGGGATTTCCTAAGAAAGAAGGTCAGGGAGGGTGCATGCTGTGCCTACGTTACTTTGTTTCTCCTATGTCTTGCCACATAGGCCTCAATTGTCAAAAGGCACCAGCTCCCAACTGGGAAGCTAAGCAATACAGCCACTTATTGTCGAAGGCTTTCATGCCCGGAATCAGAGGTACCTCTGAGGATGCTTGCCATAGATGTAGGCGAAACTTCAGAAGAGAATGCCTCTAGACCAGTGGTTCTCAACCTGGGGGTCAGGACCCATGGAGGGGTCACGAGGGAATGTCAGAGGGGTCACTAATGACCACCATAAAACACAGTATTTTCTGTTGGTCATGGGGGCTCTATGTGGGAAGTTTGGCCCAATTCTGTCGGTGGGGTTCAGAATGCTCTTTGATTGTAGGTGAACTACAAATCCCAGCAACTACAACTCCCAAAATGTCAAGGACTATTTCCCCCAAATTCCACCAGTGTTCACATTTGGGCATGTTGAGTAATCGTGCCAAGTTTGGTCCAGATCCATCATCTTTTGAGTCCACAGTGCTCTCTGGATGTAGGCGAACTACAACTCCAAAACTCAAAGTCAATGGCCACTAAACCCTTCCAATATTTTCTGTTTGCCATGGGAGTTCTGTGTGCCAAGTTTGGTTCAATTCCATTGTTGGTAGAGTTCAGAATGCTCTTTGATAGCAGGTGAACTACAAATCCCAGCAACCACAACTCCCAAATGACAAAATCAACCCCGCCCCCACCACCACCACCACAAGCCCACCAGTATTCAAATTTGGGCGTATTGGGTATTTGTGCCAAATTTGGTTTAGTGAATACATCCTGCGTATGTATTTACATTACGATTGATAACAGTAGCAAAATGACAGTTACGAAGTAGGAAGGAAAATAATTTTAGGGTTGGGGGGTCATCACAACATGAGTAATTGTATTAAGGGGTCGCAGCATGAGGAAGGCTGAGAACCCCTGCTCTAGACCATGGCCATATAGCCCGAAAAAACCTACAACAACCTAATGCAGACACGTTTAATACTCAGACAGGAGACATGTAGTGAATATCTGTAGACTATATTTCAGAGGGAAGATCTGGCACTACCACCTCTGAATATTACTTGCCTATGTGTTCTGTCGCCGCTGGGCTTAAAATGAATTGCTGTTAAAACAGGACGTGCAACTTGAGCCCAACGGGAAGCCAGGGGGCCCAAAGAGAAGCTTTAGAGATTTCCCCCCCATAAACAGTCTTTAGAGGGCTTGAGCTTAAATACAACAAAGTCTTTATTGATGAACAATCAAACAGAAACTTCTTTTGTCTTCAAAGGTTAAACAAATGCTTCCAGACTTCAAGCAACTGGTGGCTTCTAACCGTTTCTTTGCTTTACTTTCCAAACTTCTCCCAGGCTAACTGTGAACCTAAACCTAACTGGTGTGGATCCACTACCGGGCTGAACTGTGTCTCAAAACCGAGTGGACCTACCAGTAGGCCTGTAGTCACTTAGCTGGAGTTCTTGATGTTTAAAGCTGTTATTCCCTCCGAAATTCCTCAGGGCTGTAAAGCTGTTTCCCTGGAACCTTTGGGAATCTTTAGATGCTCTTAAGACTGTTCTCCCCCGGGAAGTCTTAAGGGTTGAAGCCTTTGTACACGAGAAAGTCTGTACACATCCTGTACATTAGCTATTCTTGCAGAGACTAACTAAAAAATGGCTCCCTTCCCTTCTCTAAACCCAAAAAGGGGGGCGGGACTAGAGAACCTAATGATGATGAACAGGTGGCCTGCCCTATAACTGCAAACTTTAACAGGAAGTCACCCTTCTGCAAAATCCCAAGCCTTGGGCTGCAAAGAAACACTTGATACAAAGCAAATAAAGTGGGAGCTTCTGGTACAGCTGTACCTGCACACTATGAACCTCCATCCAGGCACCAAAAGTCAACAGGTGGCTTACAGGCGTGTGCATAGGCATGTGCACAGTAACATACATTATTCCTAGAGCTCATCAAAATCTATCCATGTATCCATCCATTTATCTATTTCATCAATCTAACAGTTTCTAGGAAAACTGTTTAGCACTTGCCCACACAAATAACACCAGCATCGTTTTTATGAGTGCAGTTGATGTTTCCTGAGTTTTCAAGTGACAGAGACTAAATAATATTCCTATTTGTTGACATTCATTATCAAATAACAAAATGGAACCATTTCCACCTCCAAGTGAGTTCCTTCTGAGACTACAAATACTTCTCTGCAGTTAAGGTCCCTGCACACAATTTGGGCATGGTTCAGTGCCAATCTGTCAGTGAACCAAGTATGCTATGTCTGGTTGCGGAGCCATAATTTGGACACATGGTAATGGAAGATAAAGAATCCCCTTAACCACGATCGCTTTGAGGAAACATTAACCCCATGCAATCTTCAGTAAGTCATACCTGTGAAAGACACGTACCTGAACACTCCACGCTGGCATCCTGGCTGTGGCGGCAACTGTGCTCTCCCCAGCCTCCCTTCTGGCACTCCTTCAAAGATGCTTCTTCTCCTGTACAGTTGATGTTCTCCAGCCAGATGGGGCCCGATCCTTGGCCATAGTGTGCTCTGCCCAAGGCTTTGGAGGCATTTCCACAGCCCAGCTCCCTGCAGATCACTTGGGCATCTTGTAAATCCCAGCTAGCATCACAAATGGTCCCCCATGCACCATTGTGTAAGACTTCAACCCTCCCTGAGCAGCGACTTGCGCCGTTCACTAAACGGAGATCTTCTATAAAAATAGAGTGAGAGATTAATGGTGATTACAAAGTCATGGGCAACAATTCTGTTGTTAGCCTTGGCTAGACTATATACACTAAATCTAGATATACTTCAGTTGGGAGTAACTAACAGGAATGCTTGCCAATGTAATGGCTTTGAATCCAACTGGTAAACTAGAAGAGTTTAGTATGATGATTACTGGGACCTCTGTACTAGAAAGGATAACTGGAATTGATGTCTGCATTGTAGCTTTAGTCCTAAGCATGTTGTGGGCATTTCCTTCGCTTTGGGCATGATCAAAAGCAGTTGTTTCATGGCACAAGCTATAGCAAGAACTCAGGCATGAAAGGAAATTGGGTGGAATGAATCTCTTTGTGACAACTTGATTAGTAGGCATGTGCATAATTTCAGATCATAATCCTACATTACACTGTTTAGCCGGTATTGCACCGCCTGACATCCGCCGGGAAGTAGCAACCAATAGTGAAAGGACCAAGGCAGTGACATCTCCAACTCATCCCCTGTTTGGGTATCAGCCAGCACGTCAACGACTTAAACAAAGAAATAGTTTAAGATCTCTACAGAGATCTTAAAAAACACCTCAGCAAGTGAGAGTCCGAAAGTGGCAGACTCAAACCCAGAACCTCAACCAAAGGCTGATACCAAATTAGAGACTCCCCCTAGGGCACACAGAAAAGTGGGCAATTTCAAAGGCGCTGAACAGACTGTGCTCTGGCACCACGAGATGCAGAGCCAACCTTAAGAAATGGGGCTACAAAGTGGAATCCACGACATGTGAATGTGGAGAAAAGCAAACCACTGACCACCTGCTGCAATGCAACCTGAGCCCTGCCACATGCACAATGGAGGACCTTCTTGCGGCAACACCAGAGGCACTCCAAGTGGCCAGATACTGGTCAAAGGACATTTAACCAACTACCAAGCTTGCAAACTTTGTGTTTTGTTTGTTTGTTAAAAATGCAACACAATTGTTTGGTTTGCTCCTGACACGATAAATAAATAAATCCTATATCAGATTAAATTTGTTAAATTCAAATTTTATTACTATTGAGTGTGATCACAAAACTGGCAATTGAAAAGACCAAATTGTAAATATGATCCAAAATTGTCGACCCGTCTATTCCAGGTAGGAACAGACCTATGCTCCCAACTGTAAGTGCATAATAGATTTCAATTGAAAGTGAAATGCACATGTAAGTCCTAAGGATATAGCAACCAATAAGTTTAAAATGCAGATTCTGATTTTAAAAATGCAAAATAAATTATCAGACATTAATAGTACAAATACACAAGAAAATACAAATGTGGTCCAGATTCTGCATGGCAAATACAACCTTTTTTTTTAGGAGAAAACGTAGTTTATTGACTGCTGGGTTTTTTTTTATTTTTTGTTTTTGTTTTTATTGTATAATACATAGAAACATACCATCTTTGAAATTAACATTCAAAATACCAGTATTTTCCCCAATCCCACCATCATCACAACCCCACCCCCACCCCACCCACCCAGGAACAGATAAGTACTTTTTCTGTGTTTATTACAATTGTTCAATCATGAAAATAATCTTATTTAACACCGTATATTTATCTTTCCCATTTATTCTGTAAATGAGACCCTTCCATTTTGCTTCCCATGTCCTTCTGCTTTGACCTGTCATATAGTAACTTTTCCTTTCGCTAATGTAATCTTGGATGGTAAATACAACTGGATTCTATGGCAGTGTAGACTCATATAATTCAGTTTAAGGTGATTTATCTGCTTTGATAATCTAGACTAATGGCAGTGTAGATCCAGCCAAAGCCATCAGCAGATGTCAGCCAACTGAACAGAGACATAAACAAAACAGTCATTAGCTAAATCATCTATTCTCTCACAGGAAAAAAATGTTATTGCCTTTGTTATTGAATGATCATTTGTTCTAAAGCTTTAGTTTTATGTAATGATTCCTAAACATGTTTTAGTCTTGGTGATAAATATTGTGGGAAACTGTCCCAATCTTGCGCAATAATGCTAAGGTTTGGGACTTTATTTCAAAGGCAGAGGTGTGGGAGAAATACTAGAATTCAAGTAGCAATAAACCCCTTTCTCTTAGTTATAAAAATGTATTACAATAATCATAGAATCATAGAGTTGGAAGAGACTACATTTCCCAGAATTCTGTGCTTTCTCAGTCTCCTTCCCAGCGAACTCTGTTTTCTCCTTGCTGCTTCTCTCTCCTCATGGCGAGAGACCATTAATTTAAAGAGCAATGGCAGCCTTTTTGGCTTTGCTTTGCTTGCTTACAAAGAAAATAAAATTGACTTTGGGAGGCTTCCGCGGTTAAAGAAATCGAAACTAAAAAATATTGGGTAAGTTTCAATTCTTAAGTTTTTGGCGCGGGTCATGTCCAAGTGTTGGATATCGTGTCATAAGTACAAATTTTACGAATTTGATCCGACTTACGACAACTAAGGAAAAGTTTGCACAGCCCTAGTGTTCATCAAGCAAGCATCATACCTAGTCTTTCCTAGCATTAGAGATTTGTACTGGAATTTCTTCTTTGAATATCCAGATTTAAAGATTGGTTAATTTCAAACAATTCTGCTGTGAACTGTAAAAGTCCTAAGAGATTAATCGACAATTCTTATTTTTTATCAGTTACCTGAGCACACAACACCAGCATCTTCTTTATGACTACAATAATGTTTTCTTTCAAATGGGCACTTCTGAAGGGCAACTTCTGTCCCCAAACATTGGGCTTCATCTATCCAGATGGCACCATTTCCTTTTCCAAAGTGGGCGTTTCCTGGGGCTGAGAGAGCTCCTCCACAGCCAAGTTCTCTGCACACGACTTGAGCATCACTCAGGTCCCACCGATCATCACACACCGACCCCCATTCCCCATCGAGGAACACTTCAACTCTCCCAGAGCAACGGTTTGTGCCATTCACCAGTCTGGTTCCTGTTGGGTTGGAGAGAACAAAAGGCGCTTTGATTGATCTGCAGTCCAGTTCCATGGTTTCTCTTTTATACCCTCCCAGTTTAAGAACCATTCATCATGAGTGGCAAGCTGGCTTGTGAAATCAATGACAAAGCAGCGCAAAACTTGCAACACAACTCCTCTTATCTCCCAATGATACACACTGCTTGGTACTAACTTCTACCGAGGGACGCTCTGAACCTCCATTCATAACCAAAAGACCACATATTCATTTGTAAACCTCTCACTCCAATTTCCACTACTGGAACAATTTCATCAGCGCTGCCTCCAAAAAATCCTGCAAATCTCTTGGGAAGACAGGCGGACAAATGTCAGCATGCTGGAAGACACAAAGGCCACTCGCATTGAAGTGATGCTCTTATGCAATCAACTCCGCTGGACTGGACATGTTGTCCAAACGCCCGATCATTCCCGTCCACAATAATTTCCCCACCGGATCATTGTTCAGATCCAATCTGTCAGTGGACAGAGTATGCTATGTCGGGTTGCTGAGTTATAATTCGGATACATGGTACTGGAAGATAAAGACTCTCCTTAGCCATGGTCACTTTGAGGAATCATAGAATCATAGAATCAAAGAGTTGGAAGAGACCTCATGGGCCATCCAGTCCAACCCCCTGCCAAGAAGCAGGAATATTGCATTCAAATCACCCCTGACAGATGGCCATCCAGCCTCTGTTTAAAAGCTTCCAAAGAAGGAGCCTCCACCACACTCCGGGGCAGAGAGTTCCACTGCTGAACAGCTCTCACAGTCAGGAAGTTCCTCCTCGTGTTCAGATGGAATCTCCTCTCTTGTAGTTTAAAACCATTGTTCCGCGTCCTACATGGACCCCATGCAAACTTCAGTAAACAATACCTGTGAAAGACACGTACCTGAACACTCCACGCTGGCATCCTGGCTGTGGTTGCAACTGTGCTCTCCCCAGCCTCCCTTCTGGCACTCCTTCAGGAACGCTTCGCCTCCTGTACAGTTGATATTCTCCAGCCAGATGGGGCCCAGTCCTTGGCCATAGTGTGCTCCACCCAAGGCTTTGGAGGCCTTTCCACAACCCAGCTGGCTGCAGACAACTTGGGCATCTTGTAATTCCCAGCTAGCATCACAAATGGTTCCCCATGCATCATTGTGTAAGACTTCAACCCTCCCTGAGCAGGGACTTGTGCCGTTCATTAAACGGAGATCTTATTTTTTAAAAAAAAAAACAGAGTAAAAGATTAGTGGTGAATTACAAAGTCATGGGCAACAATTCTGTTGTTATTCTTGATTAGACTATATGCACTAAATCTAAATATAATTCAGTTCGGAGTAACTGACAGGTATGCTTGCTATTGTAATGACTTTAGATTCAACTGGTAAACTAGAAGAGTTTAGTATGATGATTACTGGGTTCTCTGTACTAGAAAGAATCTGTGGAATAGAAGTAGAAAGAGAGACCCTGTTGGGTTCTTGTCACAACTCCTCTTTGCATCTTTCTTTGCTGGCATAAGGAGGATGGATGTGTCATTCTTCAGCAGTCCACTAATTAGTGCCAAAGAACTCCTTAGGTTGGAGAAACTGTATTGTATATTGTGAAAGGGTCTTTGAATAAAATTGACAAACAAAGGAGAAATATACCATCTTTATTAATGACTTAGATGAAGGGTTAGAATGCAGGATCATCAAGTTTGCAGACGACACCAAATTGGGAGGGATAGCCAATAGTCCAGAGGACAGGAGCAGGATTCAAAACGATCTTACCAGATTAGAAAGATGGGCCGAAACTAACAAAACGAAGTTCAACAGTGGCAAATGCAAGATACTCCACTTTGGCAGGAAAAACGAAATGCAAAGATACAGAATGGGGGACGATGCCTGGCTCGAGAGCAGTACGTGTGAAAAAGATCTTGGAGTCCTCGTGGACAACAAGTTAAACATGAGCCAACAATGTGATGTGGCGGCAAAAAAAGCCAATGGGATTTTGGCCTGCATTAATAGGAGCATAGTGTCTATATCTAGGGAAGTAATGCTACCCCTCTATTCCGCTTTGGTTAGACCACACCTGGAATATTGTGTCCAATTCTGGGCACCACAATTCAAGAGAGATATTGACAAGCTGGAATGTGTCCAGAGGAGGGCGACTAAAATGATCAAGGGTCTGGAGAACAAGCCCTATGAGGAGCGACTTAAGGAGCTGGGCATGTTTAGCCTGAAGAAGAGAAGGCTGAGAGGAGATATGATAGCCATGTATAAATATGTGAGAGGAAGCCACAGGGAGGAGGGAGCAAGCTTGTTTTCTGCTTCCTTGGAGACTAGGACGTGGAACAATGGCTTCAAACTACAAGAAAGGAGATTCCATCTGAACTTCCTGACTGTGAGAGCCGTTCAGCAGTGGAACTCTCTGCCCCGGAGTGTGGTGGAGGCTCCTTCTTTGGAAGCTTTTAAACAGATGCTGGATGGCCATCTGTCAGGGGTGATTTGAATGCAATATTCCTGCTTCTTGGCAGGGGGTTGGACTGGATGGCCCATGAGGTCTCTTCCAACTCTTTGATTCTATGATTCTATGATTCTATACCCTTTCTCTGGAGAAAAGGAGCAACATGGAAGAAAATGTTTTAAAAACAAGAGGCATCATGTAGAGATCATACAAAGTTCAAGTTTATATAGGAAGTCGGGTTGTGGTTAAGCTTCAAAGTCTGCAGGTACAAGAAGGTACTTTCCATCAAAAGGTCAAGGGAAGGGGGCTGGAAAGAGAGTACTTTGCATGACAAAAAATTGTTCTTGTTTACTTGAGGGTATATAACGGTGTACAAAAACCGGGGGGGGGGGGGGGCAGCAGTCACTTGAAGTGTAGCATCTGCGTATGCTGCCAGGCTGTCAGACTTCTTCAATTGTATTCAGTGGTAGTATTGTGCAACCCAATGTACAAGGAACTGTCCTTCTGAAACCTTCATATTATTGTGGATGTTGTTCACAAGGCCAAAAGAATGTCTGGTTGGTCCCAGAGTGAAAGGCCCATCTACACTACCATATAAAATTCAGATTATCTGCTTTGAACTGGATTATATGGCAGTGTGTTGTTGTTTATTTGTTCAGTCGCTTCCGACTCTTTGTGACCTCATGGACCAGCCCACGCAAGAGCTCCTTGTCATCCGTGGCCACCCCCAGCTCCTTCAAGGTCAAACCAGTCATTTCAAGGATACCATTCATTCATCTTGCCCTTGGGCGGCCCCTCTTCCTTTTTCCTTCCATTTTCCCCAGCATCAACAACCATTACTATAAACTTAATACCAAATAGAAATTAACCAAATAACTATGACTAAGACATAAGTTGGATAAAATAATAATAATAATAATAATAATAATAATAATCTATATAAATAAAAATGTAATGTTCGTTTGTGGGATTAACATAACTCAAAAACCACTGGACGAATTGCTGCCAAATTTGGCCACAAGACACCTACTAACCCAAGAAGTGACCATCACTCAGAAAATTGATTTTGTCATTTGGGAGTTGTAGTTGCTGGGATTTATAGTTAACCTACAATCAAAGAGCATTCTGAACTCCACCAATGATGAACTTGAACCAAACTTGGCACACAGGACTCCCACGGTCAACAGAAAATACTGAAAGGGTTTGGTGGGCATTGGCGTTGAGTTTGGGAGTTGTAGTACACCTACCCAGAGAGCACTGTGGACTCAAAAAATGATGGATCTGGACCAAACTTGGTACGAATATTCCATATGCCTAACTAGGAACACAGATGGAGCTTGGGAAAAATAGACCGTGATATTTGGAGTTGTAGTTACTGGGATTTATAGTTCATCTAAGCATTCTGAAGCCCACGAATGATAGAATTGGGGCAAACTTCCCACACAGAATCCCTATGACCAATAGAAAATACTTAAGGCCATCCAGTCCAACCCCCTTCACCAGGGCAAGAAAATTTAATCAAACACTGTTTACCCACAATCATAAAGAAATTACATATATTAGAAACCAACACTTTCTCATTACCTTATTTTCCAGATCACCAGACTGGGCCACAGCAATGCGTGGCAAGGGACAGCTAGTAATAATAATAATACATAATCTTTCCTTGCACTAGAAAATTTCATTGCCATTTCTTCTTTGAATATCCAGTTATAAAGATTGGTTAATTTTAGACTCTTCTGTGGTGAACTGTAAAAATCTGAAGAATCAATATCACTTTAATATTAATCAATTACCTGAGCACACAACACCAGCCATTTCAAATATTCTGCAACGATGGCTTGAATCGAACATACATTTGTGAAAGGCAGCTTCTGTTCCCAAACATTTAGGTTCATTTGTCAAGATGTAACCTTTTCCTTTTCCAAAGAAAGATCCTCCTGGGACGGACACTGCTTTTCCACAGTCTAGTTCTCCGCACACGACTTGGGCATCACGCAAGTCCCATTCATCAAGACACCATAACCACCACTCCTGATGAAGGAACGTTTCTTCTTTCCCAAAGCAACGGTTTGAGCCATTCACCAA
Organism: Anolis sagrei; assembly: GCF_037176765.1. Taxonomy (NCBI): domain Eukaryota; kingdom Metazoa; phylum Chordata; class Lepidosauria; order Squamata; family Anolidae; genus Anolis; species Anolis sagrei. Next base: position 14,657,343 of record NC_090022.1, read on the forward strand.
TCTGGTTCCTGTTGGTTTTGGAAGAATGAAAGGTGCTTTTATTGATCTGCAGTCCAGTTCCATGGTTTCCCTTGATACTTTTCTAATTATGGGAACATTCATAAGGAGTGGCAAGCTGGCAGTTCTGAAATCAATGCAGAAGCCGTGCAAAGGTCTGCAACGCGATTCCTCCTACCTTCCAGTAATACAATGTTCCCTCGCTACTTAGAATCATAGAATCATAGAATCAAAGAGTTGGAAGAGACCTCATGGGCCATCCAGTCCAACCCCCTGCCAAGAAGCAGGAATATTGCATTCAAATCACCCCTGACAGATGGCCATCCAGCCTCTGCTTAAAAGCTTCCAAAGAAGGAGCCTCCACCACACTCCGGGGCAGAGAGTTCCACTGCTGAATGGCTCTCACAGTCAGGGAGTTCTTCCTAATGTTCAGATGGAATCTCCTCTCTTGTAGTTTGAAGCCATTGTTCCGCGTCCTAGTCTCCAAGGAAGCAGAAAACAAGCTTGCTCCCTCCTCCCTGTGGCTTCCTCTCACATATTTATACATGGCTATCATGTCTCCTCTCAGCCTTCTCTTCTTCAGGCTAAACATGCCCAGTTCCCTAAGCCGCTCCTCATAGGGCTTGTTCTCCAGACCCTTGATCATTTTAGTCGCCCTCCTCTGGACACATTCCAGCTTGTCAATATCTCTCTTGAATTGTGGTGCCCAGAATTGGACACAATATTCCAGATGTGGTCTAACCAAAGCAGAACTTCGCGGTTCGCTTTACGTGGACTCACTGTTTCATGGATTTTTAAAATAAATATTAATATAAAATATTTACATTACAACAGGTCTCAGAAAGGGAGGCTTGTGTATGGCCTCTCGCTTCCTATCGCTTTTTTTGCTCATTCCATTGGTGGCTCGGGCTGCAAGTGGACATGCTTTGTCCTCCTTCTCATTCTGGGCAGGGATGCAGCCCCGCTGGAGGCGCCGATGCTGCCCCAACAACATCCAGGCCTGTCCCAGCAGAGTGGCAGCCTGAGGTGTGGCGGGGAACGCCTGCCTCCCTGGCCTGCTGCTGCCCACGTGGCTCCGGAGGTGGGTAAGGAAGTGTGAAGGCTAGACTGCGCATGCATGCTTCTTATACATATGCTAAAATAATATATAAATATTACAATTACTATAACGTCCCTACTTCGCAGATTTTCACTTATCGCAGGTGGTACTGGAATGGAACGGAGCCCCTGGTGGCGCAGTGGGTTAAACTCCTGTGCTGGCAGGACTGGAGACCGACAGGTCGCAAGTTCGAATCCAGGGAGAGGCGGATGAGCCCCCTCTATCAGCTCCAGCTCCTCATGCGGGGACATGAGACAAGCCTCCCACAAGGATGATAAAACATCAAAAATCATCCGGGCATCCCCTGGGCAACGTCTTTGCAGACGGCCAATTCTCTCACAACAGGGCGCTCCTGACACGACAAAAACAAAACAAAAACAAAAACTGGAATGGAATGGAACACCCGTGAAAAGTGAGGGAACTTTGTCCTTCTTTATTGTTAGGGCTTAGAATGAGACTAAATTTTACAAAATGAGGGTAGCAAAGGAATAACTTCCTCTCCTTACACTTCATTTTTGTTCCATTTCAAATAGGCGGAGAGGCATGCCAACATGTTTGGCTTCACCACCCAGCAGAGCTGTGAATTTTAACTGTGTCACAGGGCGTTATGAAGAAATCGAAGCGTAAGAAACAAAGGCTTCTTAAACTTAAATTTCTTAATTTTTGGAGTGGACTGTGCGTGCACATCGGAAATCGCATCGTAAGTACGAGTCATCCAAAACTGACCCGACATACAATGCTTTCCGATTTTATTGCAAATCCCTAATACTGAGTATTTATAGTAACCAAGATCTGTTTCTATGCACTTAACTTCAGGCATCTGAAGAAGTTGACCTTAATTTACAAAGGCTTATGATACCAGCTTCTTTCTGCAAAAACCCCTTGGCACTCTACCTCTGCTGCTTTTTTGTTTGTTTGTTTGTTTGTTTTGTGCTGCAAAAACCCCTTGGCACTCTACCTCTGCCATTGACTCCTCTCGTGCCATCTTCTCCTGCATCCTTTGCTAGAAACCTACCTGTGCACTCCACACTGGCATCCTGGCTCTGGTTGCAGCGGTGCCCTCCCAATGATCTTCGGGGACACTCCCTCAGGAATGCCCCTTTTCTTGTACAGTTCACTCCCTCCAGCCACATGGGATCAAATCCTTGGCCATGATGTGCTCCTCTGACTTCTTTGAGGGCATTTCCACAGCCAAATTCTCTGCATACAACCTGATCATCATATGTGTCCCAGCTGGCATCACACTCTTGGTTGTGCAGCAGCTCTGTCTGCCCAGAGCAGGGATTTGTGCCATTCACCAAGTGGGCCTCTGATAGGAGAAAATAAAATAAAATTGAAATGCACCCATATAATTAGACACAGCAGTTCAAGAAATACAGAGCAAGAATATCGGATTCTTTGTTGTTATCTCTTCCAATAGGGATAACATGGGCCAATGAAGAAGTGGAGAAATACTTCTGGTCTGAGAGCCATATTTCTACTTTTAAATATTTTACAGACTGAATTATGTGTGCATGGCTACTTTGTCCCAGGTAAAAAAGGGGGAAGATATGTATTTCCACATGGCAATTAAGAGAAAAGCTTTATTCTCACTCCTTCATGAGCAGGAAATCAGGATGAGGGACTTCTGGTCCATAGACATCTACTGAGACATGGGGTCGGGTCTCAACTCTAGCTTGTTTTTCCAAGCCCAAATGAATATTTCTGCACAAAGTCAGTAATTTCTGCACAGAAAATTCTGTTTTCTACCACATATGAAATTTGTGCTGATAAAATCTCCCCAATTTCTTATTATCAGAATGATACCTAAAACCCCTTTTTTCAACAATATTACATAGAAGTCTTTCTTCCCATACATAGTTTTAAGTGCTGCAGTCTAAAACTCTCTGAGGGGGCATATATTAGTAGGGGTGTGCGAGACGCCAAAAAACCGTGCCATTTTGGGTCCTGTTTCAGCTCCCGCTCCCATTCTGTTTACAGTAAAATTCCCAAAATCGGGAGGGATAAAACACCATTTCATAATACAGCGCCTGAAAGTTCTGCTTACATTCCCGGAAGATCCAGCCCATTGATGGCAATGGGGGAAACTGTGGGGGCCCTCTTCCCATCATTTTTTGGGCTATCAGGATGAAAATGGCCACACTTGGAGGACCCATTTAGGACTGCAAGCCCCCCAAGGTTCAGGATGTTTGAGTAATCTACTAATTTTAAGACTGCTTGGAAGCTCCAATTAGTCCAACGATCGGTAGGCAGGTTGCTCACCGGAGCGGGGTACAGGGAGCATACAACGCCCTGTTACACCAGCTCCACTGGCTGCCTATTTACTTCCAAGCACAATTCAAAGTGCTGGCTTTAGCCTACAAAGCCCTAAACAGTTCCGGCCCAGTTTACCTGTCCGAATGTATGTCCTTCTACCAACCACCAAGGACATTAAGATCGTCCGGGGAGGCCCTGCTCTCGGTCCCACCTCTTTCGCAGTCACGACTGGGGAGGACAAGAGACAGGGCCTTCTCTGTGGTGGCTCCTTGGCTGAGGAACTCCCTCCCCAATGACATTAAATCTGCTCCCTCCCTCCTGACCTTTCGTAAAAAACTCAAATCCTGGCTGTGGGATCAAGCATTTGAACAATAGATGGATCAACTGGGAAGATAATGTTTTTAGTTGACCGCAGTGGATTGATCTGGATGATGATGATGATGATGATGATGATTATGTAGTGGTTGGTGCTCTTTAATTTTTACCCAGTTTTGGTCCCCAGATGTTATTGAATGACAATTACCATCTCGTTTGATTATCTGGGGATATAATAATATTTCTAATATTATAATGTAATACAAAATAATACTACTAATAATAATACAATATTACAATTATATATTTTATATTACACTAGCCATCCCCTGCCATGCGTTGCTGTGGCCCAGTCTGTGTATATGTGCTTTGTGTGTGTATATATTTGTGTATATGTGTATATATGTGTGTTTGCATATATATGTGGTTTTGTGCATGTGTTGTAATGTATTTTTTTGTTTTTTGGCTTTTTAAGTCTCTTCTGCTGTGTCTTTTGGCGTTTTTATGAGTGATGGTCACTCGTTGCCCTGATACGTGTATTGTGTCCGAATTTAGTGTCAATTTATCCAGTGGTTTTTGAGTTATGTTATGTTGTGCATGTGTTGTAATGTATTTTTTTTGTTTTTTGGCTTTTTAAATCTCCTCTGCTGTGATTTTTGGTGTTTTTATGAGTGAGGGTCACTCATTGGCCTGATATGTGTATTGTGTCCAAATTTGGTGTCAGTTTATCCAGTGGTTTTTGAGTTATGTTAACCCCACAAACAAACATTACATTTTTATTTATTTAGATGTAATATTACTAATAATATTACAATATCATGGTATAGTACAATACAGTAATATATAATACCGATACTGTGCTATGCTGATAAATTAATATATTGTATGTATATATATCTTGTAAGCCACTCTGAGTCCCCTTATAAATGCCGTAAATAATTATTTTTAACTGGCAAACTATTTTTAAATTGAATATTTACAACTGTTTTAACTGTGTCAATTGTAACTATGATTTTAATGTATTGTGTTGGCATCTAATGGCTGCCTGTTGTAAGCCACCCTGGGTCCCTCTTCGGAGATGAGAAGGATGAGATATAAATACTTGAAATAAATAAATTAATAAAACAAACAAACAAACAAAAAACTAAAAGAGGTATCCTTTGGAATTTCTCTTTGGAGGTTTTTTTTTCGTGTCAGGAACGACCTGAGAAACTGCAAGTCGCTTCTGGTGTGAGAGAATTGGCCATCTGCAAGGATGTTGCCCAGGGGATGCCCGGATGATTTGATGTTTTATCATCCTTGTGGGAGGCTTCTCTCGTGTCCCCATACGAGGAGCTGGAGCTGATAGAGGGAGCTCATCCACCTCTCCCCGGATTCGAACCTGTGACCAGTCGGTCTTCAGTCCTACCAGCACAGGGGTTTAACCCACTGCGCCACCGGGGGCTAATTTCTCGAGGTGAACTAACAAGAAGAAAGGAAAAGTTTAAAATTCACAGGACACTCTGTTGCTCCAGCAATAAATGTGTGTGACTTTTCCTGGTCACAGGGTACCCTGACTCATTACCTGAGCAAATCACGCCAGCAGATCCTCCAGAGTTGCAGGGTCCCCAATCCCTGAAGTCACAGTTTGTAAAAGAATCCCCCGCCAGACTACAAAAACTAAATTTTGTCTTGAGGGGATTATATTTCCTCCCAAATTGGGATCCTCTTGGGGTTGATAAGGCTTGTCCACAGTTCAGTGTCCTACAAACAATTCCAGCACTATTTAGATGCCAGTGATCATCGCAAATGGCTTTCCACTGCTGCTCCAGGAACACTTCCACTCTCCCAGAACAGAGACTCGAGCCATTGACCAATCTAACCTGACCTGAAATGATGAAAAAGAGCGCTTGTCATTTCCCAACTTTTCCTTAGGAGAAGGCTTTGCACATTGAGGCTGCCCCAAGTGTTTGAGTGGTCATTTCAAGGACCAGGGAGGAGCTAGAGCAAGGGAAGGGGTCTGGCTTTCCACTTGAGAACAGAGAGCTACAGAGATACGCTCTTGGTGTGCAGGTACAGATGTACCAGGAGCTCCAATTTTGTTTGCTTTGCATTGAATGTTTGCTGTAGTCCTAAGTTTCAGGGACTGCAGTTAGGTGGCTTCTTTTGGCTGCAATCATAGGGCAAGCCACCTGTCAATTGCCGTTAGGTTCCCTGGTCCCGCCCCCTTTTTGGGTTTTGGAGGGAATAGAAGCCATTTTGGGTCCAGTCCACCCAGAGAAGCCTTTTATGCAGGACATAAAACCAGGAGCTCATGTAGAAAGCTTTGTCTTCTACAGCTTTGCCGGGGATATTACAGCCCCATGGCTTGGCTGGGAGATGTACAGCATTAGTTTGGCTGGGGAGAAAGGTCCCATAGCTTGGCCGAGGATTATACAGCCTTACAGCTCCTTTGCTGAGAGACTTCAGCCAGCCATCACCGAAACCTGAACTCCTTTTTCCCTGGAAGTCTACAAAGCTCTGCTTGGTAAGGGTCACTTGCGGAAGCCAGAAGCAGTTGGTAATGGGTGCAGGGGCTCCACGCCAACAGAGGCAAAGACAGACTGCCCAGATTAGAAGTTAAGGATTTCCCCATTAGTTACAGTTATGAAGATAGTGCCTGTCCCCTGTGGACAAGATTGAGAGAGAGCCAATAGACTGTTAAGAAAGCCTTAAAGTACCTGTTTGTTTTCATTAATAAAGAACTTTGTTGAACCTTTAAGCAATCTAAAGACTCTGTTTTAAGGAAATCCAAAGGCCTTTAATCTGAGGCAGCCCTGGCGTCCCATTGGGCACACGGAAATTATGTCCTGTCTACAGTCTTATGCACAGGCCCAGCGTGCGACAGCACACTTGGAGATAAAAAGTGCATCCACATTTCTAACAAAGTGAAACCTGGAATAGTTTAGACCAGTGTTTCTCAAACTGGAGGTTGGAATTCTTGAGGGAGAGGGGTTGCCAGGGGATGTCAGAGGGGTCACCAAAGACTATCAGAAAGCACAGTATTTTCTGTTGGTCATGGGGGTTCTGTGTGAGAAGTATGACCCAATTCTATCATTGGTGGAGTTCAGAATGCTCTTTGATTGTTGGGGAACTATAAATCCCAGTAATAGGCATGGCCAATTTGTGGTTCTAAATGGTTTTAGAGTATTTACAAAACTAAAGTTCTGGTGGTGAAAACTAGGGGGCGCTGGTGCTTCTGGTGGTGAAAATTTCGGAACTCTAACAAAACTTTCAAAATTTCATTACTATTTCATTATTGGCGATTTTTTATGACAGAATCAATTAGGAACTGCCATTTATAACAAATTGAAGGCAGATGTTGACAAGCTGGAATGTGTCCAGAGGACAGCGACTAAAATGATCAAGCCCTATGAGGAGCAGCTTAAAGAACTGGGCATGCTTAGCCTGCAGAATAGAAGGCTGAGAGGAGACATGATGGCCATGTATAAATATGTGAGGGGAAGTCATAGGGAGGAGGGAGCAAACTTGTTTTCTACTGCCCTGGAGACTAGGATGCAATGGAACAATGGCTTCAAACTAAAGGAAAGGAGATTCCACCTGAAAATTAGGAAGAACTTCCTGGGTGTAAGAGCTGTTCAGCAGTGGAACTCTCTGCTCTGTTGTGTGGTGGAGGCTCCTTCTTTGAGTGCAATTTTCCTGCTTCATGGCAGAATGGGGTTACACTGGATAGCCCAATTGGTTTTCTTGGAGATAAAATGTCCAACCTATTAACTATAAAACCTGGTGCCCAGCATTTTCCATTGCCCCACCTGTACTACTACCTGTTATTGTAGATCTAGAAACTCACCTGAGCACGTTACACTCACATCCTGGCTGTGGTTGCAGTTGTGCTTTCCCCAGGGGCTTTTGGGACATGCAGCCAGAGAAGTTTCTTCTCCTGTACAGTTCACATTCTCCAGCCAAATCAGACCAGACCCTTGGCCATAGCGAACTCCCCCAAATGCTGTTGAGGCATCTCCACAATTCAGTTCCCGGCACACAACTTGAGCATCATGGGCGTCCCAGCCAATATCACACACAGTCCCCCACTGCTGGTTGTATAACACCTCAAGATGCCCAGAACAGCGATTGGGACCGTTTACTAGGCGGAGCTCTGATGGAAAAATGAGAAAATTCTGCAGGAAGTCATACATGTATTTATTTACGATATTTCTATCCCTCCTTTCTCAAACCTGAAGGTGACTCAAGGCGGCTTTACAACATAGGCAGCTATTTGATGCCATTAAAACATTGTAAACATTGTAAAAATTACAATAAACATTTAAAACAGAATTATAAAATACATACATTAAAAACATATAAAACCACTACCTTCACTATTAGCTTCGTCGTCCAAAAACATCGTCTAAGCCATTCCAGTATTCAATTTCACATAGTTCCGTGTTTATCTATTGCACTAGCTTCCCAAAGCCTTGTTCAAAAAGCCATAGTTTTACTTTTCTGCAGAAGGTCAGGAGGGAAGAGGCTGATCTAATATCCCAAGGGAGTTCCATAGCTGAGGGGCCACCACTGAGAAGGCCCTGTCTCTCATCCCCGCCGATCATGCCTGCAAAGAAGACGGGACCGAGAGTAGGGCCTCCCCAGATGATCTTAAACTTCATAGGGAGAGATACGTTCGTACAAGTAAGCTGGCCTGGAACCATTTAGGGCTTTATAGGCTAAAGCCAGCACTTTGAATTGTCCCCGGTAGCAAACCAGCTGCCAGTGCAGCTGGCATAACAAGGGAGTTGTATGCTCCTTGAATGCCACTCTGGTGAGCAATCTGGCTGCCGCCCGTTGGACCATTTGAAGCTTCCAAACAGTCTTCAAAGGCAACCCCACATAGAGTGCGTTGCAGTAGTCTATATGGGATGTAACCAGAGCGTGGACTACAGTGGCCATGTCAGACTTCCCAAGGTATGGAATGCAGCTGGCGCACAAGTTTTAATTGTGCAAATGCTCCCCTGGCCACCACCAAGACCTGGGGTTCCAGGCTCAGCAATGACAAATCTAGTCACAGCAGTTGCAGCACAACTGGGGTAAAAAACCCTATCTTAACAAAGAGACAATGAATAATTATCTATTTTTTCATTGTCTTGCCATACATTAAGGGGACCACTGACCGTATAGGGAAGCCGATAAAGAAACAGAACCTACAAACTATCTACAGACCCACTATGAAAATCCAACCAATGCTACATTGAGCAAAGGACAAGAGGGATCTTCTCAGCTCTGCAGGAGTCTACCATATACCATGCAGCTCTGGACAAGTCTACAGAGGGACCACCAAACACAGCATTGTCCAAACATGAATCAAGGAACATGAAAGGCACTGCAGAGAAGTCAGCCATAGCATAGCACCTGATGAACCAACCTGGACACAGCATATTATTTGAGAACATAAAAATGCTGGACCACTCTAACAACCACCATGTCAGACTACACAGAGAAGCTATTGAAATCTACACGCATGTGGACAATTTCAACAGAAAGGAAGACGTGACAGCGCAAGTGGTGCTACCTATATGTAGAACTGTAAGTTGCAGGATTTGAACTGTTGTATCATGCCCGATTTTGCCTTTTTACCCTGTAAATGTATAGTTGGATTGATTGGTTATTTAAAGCTGTCAATCAATGTTGTTGGCACCAATTGAATTGCTCCTCCTACTCAATTGTTTGACCCCCACCTCTTCCTAGAGAGCAGGACAGTGTTTCCTTTTCCATTCCACCATCAAACTTTCTATCAGATAGACATGAGAGAGAGACTTGGCTCTGAAGTCCTTGATTAAGTTACCTCTCAGCACCAATTCTGAGGTTCTTACCCTTGAGACTTATGCTTCATGTTCAGATCAACCTGGGTGATGTTGAGAAGTCTCAAGTGCCTTCAAACCAGTTCTTTGGCACCAGAGGAAGCCTTTGTGCCTTCAAAATATAGGCCATTGGAATTGGGGTTGTGATTATTCCGATATTCACAGCCATTGAGAAAGAGGGACCTGGAAAAGCTTCTCATCTGCAAAACTCCTTGGGCCCAAGACAACCAGAGACTGTAATGTATATTTTCCTTTACCCCTTTGAAACTTCCAGCTTATTGCCTTAAAGCAGGGGTCCTCAAACTAAGGCCCGAGGGCCGGATACGGCCCTCCAAGGTCATTTACCCGGCCCTCACTCAGGGTCAACTTAAGTCTGAAATGACTTGAAAGCAAACAACAACAACAATCCTATCTCATCAGCCACACTTCCCATTGAAATACCAATAAGTTTATATTTGTTAAAATTGTTCTTCATTTTAATTATTGTAATGTTTTAAAGTGTTTTTTGTATTACAAATAAGATATATGCAGTGTTCATGTTTTTTTTCAAATTATAATCCGGCCCTTCAACAGTTTGAGAGACTGTGACCAGGCCCTCTGCTTAAAAAGTTTGAGGACCCTTGCCTTAAAGGGATAACTCTTTGTGAACAATAAAACCTATTTTGAGTTATCTACAGTGTTTTGGTCCTTGGGAGTTCCAGTTTTCCTAAAGGAGGGCAAGAAGCAATCCCCTGGGGAGAGATATCACGTCCATGTATCTTTCACTAAGACCTATAGCCCCAGGCGCGACGGCACAGAAGAAACCATGAAAATGAACAAAATCTGGCTACCAGTATTTTAAAAAACTCTAAAATTATTACAGTAAATAAAGAACAACACTCAAACACAGGGGAATTCCAGACCAGAAACAATCAGGGACAGCTAATCACCTCTCAACAAAGGATTCCCCCAGGCAGTAACAAGCTACACCTTAAAACTACTAGGCCATTAAATGCTAATCAAAGTGGACAACTGAAACATTCATACCTGCCTCCAATAGACAAGAGTTCTTTCTCCCACCCTGGACTTTCCACAGATCTATAAACTCAATTGTCCTAGTTTCCAACAGACCTCACAACATGTGAGGACTCATATAAAAAATACTTATACCTATTCGAAATGGGTTGAGGTAGTGTGTGATTCAAGATTGCCTGCAGTTGAGGGGAATATATGGTATTATTGAGTATATTCCTATACATTACCTGAGCACACAACTTCAACACCTTCTCCATAGTGGCATTGTGGAGCTCTCTTGGCTGTACGTTTTTTACAGTCACTGAGAGCATTTTCTGTTCCTTTACAGTGGAAACTGAGTGACCAGAGAGGACTGTTGGTTCTTTCAAAACGAGCTCCCCAAGGGACCGATATGACATCTCCACATTCAAGTTCCTTGCACAAAACCCGAGCATCATTCAGATCCCATTTGGGGTCACACAGGGTCCTCCACTCCTGGTTGTGGAATACTTCAATCCTTCCAGAACATCGACTGAAACCATTCACCAGTCTGATCTTTCTTGGACCTGAAAGAGGCATGACTCCTGTTACTTCTTCTCACCGTTTCTTCACCAAAGGTACAACACGGATGATCACATGGTGAAAGCAGTTCAGAAATATTGCCAGAATGTGTGACTCTGTAGTGGGCATGGGCAAATTTTGGCCCTCCGTGTGTTTTGGACTTCAGCTCCCACAATTCCTAACATCTGGCAAGCTGACTGGGATTGTTGTCCATGCCTACGATAGAGTCACTCTCTGAATACATCTGAAATTACGATATATGTGCTTACTGCTGCGCCCGTATCTCGGGAAGTCTGACTTGGCCACGGTGGTACACGCTCTGGTCACATCCCGATCCCGCCTTGACTACTGCAACGCTCTCTACGTGGGGCTGCCCTTGAAGACGGCCCGGAAGCTTCAGCTGGTTCAGCGCGCGGCAGCCATGTTACTAACTAGAGCGGGAGGCAGGGAGCACACAACGCCCTTGTTGTCCCAGCTCCACTGGCTGCCGATTTGCTACCGGACCCAATTTAAGGTGCTGGTTTTGGCCTACAAAGCCCTATACGGCTCCGGCCCAAAATACCTTTCGGACCGCATCTTGGCCTACGAGCCCACGAGGACCTTGAGATCGTCTGGGGAGGCCCTTCTCTCGATCCCGCCTGCCTCACAGGCACGTCTGGCGGGGACGAGGGAGAGGGCCTTCTCGGTGGTGGCCCCCCGGCTGTGGAACACTCTCCCTGCAGACATCAGACAGGCGCCCTCCCTTATGTCCTTCCGAAAAAGCCTTAAGACATGGCTGTTCGAGAAGGCATTTAATTAAGTGCTATAAAAATGTGGTAAAGACGACTGGAAAGGAACAAGGAATATGAGATTGGTTATGATTCCACTATGAGACGAAGCGGATTTTTAGTGTAATTTTGTAATTGTTGTATTGTTAATATGTTGTTGTAATTGCCTCTTTGTAAATTGCCTTTTTATATGTGTTGTACACCGCCATGAGTCGCCCTAAAGGGCTGAGAATGGCGGTTAATAAATGCATCAAATAAATAAATAAATAAATAAATAATACTGACAAAACTTTAACTCACATGTTTTGACTATCACCTTATTTATTTACAACATTTATATGCCGCCCTTCCCACCCTGAAGGAGACTCAGAGCAGCTTACAAGATATATATATTAGGGCTGGGCGGTTTCGTTCGTTAATTTCATAATTCGTTATTAATTCTTTTCTTTTTTTTATAACGAAGCGATATTGAACCATTCAGGAGCAACTAAAAAACGAAACGAATTTTTTCAATTCATTTCGTAATTGTTTCGTAATTGTTTCGAAATCGATTCGTAATTGATTCGAAATCGTTCCGTTATTATTTCCGCATGTCTGGTGCAAGTTTTATAGTCGTTTGTTTTCTCAGTGAAAAAAAAATAAATTATCACACCAACAGTCAACAACAGAGGGAGAGGGAAGCTTCCTGTCCCATTTGGAGGTTTTTTTAGTGTATTGCGCGATCGCGCCCGCCATTAACAAATCGATTCGTAATTGTTTCGAAATCAATTTGTAATTGATTTGTAATTTACGAAATTTCGTAAATATCAAAAAAAATTTAAGGAAAATTTCGGAATTAATTTAAAAATCGAAACGCAAAAAACCCCTAAAAACGAATCGAGTTATATTATATTATTAGCATAGTACAATATCAGTGGTCTCCACACCTTGGATCATTTTAATTGCCCTGCTCTGGACATGTTAAAGTTTGTCAGTATCTCTCTTAAATTGTGGTGACCAAAACTGAACACACCATGACTTCACTTGATGTAGACACTGCAGTCCCTAAATTATGAAACAAGATTTGTTCTGTAGGTTTGTTGTTAAGCTGAATTTGTATGTAAGCTAGAACAGCTACATATTTTAAGTGTAGCTCCAGATATATATGTGTGTGTGTGTGTGTGTGTGTGTGTAAGCTTCAGTTAGCATAGGGAAGGGTTAACTCACGACTGGGCTGTGCGGGAGTTGGTTAGGAGTCAGCTGCATTAAATCACCACTGACTGAAAAGTCATGAGTTTGAGGCCAGCCTGGGTCAAAATAAGCTCCCGACCATTAGTCTAGCTTGCTGTCAACCTTTGCAACCCGAAAGACAGTTGCATCTGTCAAGTACGAAATTTAGGTACCACTTATGCAGGAAGATACAGAATGGGTGCAAAGATACAGAATGGGTGACGCCTGGCTCGAGAGCAGTAAGTGTGAAAAAGATCTTGGAGTCCTCGTGGACAACAAGTTAAACATGAGCCAACAATGTGATGTGGCGGCAAAAAAAGTCAATAGGATTTTGGCCTGCATCAATAGGAGCACAGTGTCTAGATCTAAGGAAGTAATGCTACCCCTCTATTCTGCTTTGGTTAGACCACATCTGGAATATTGTGTCCAATTCTGGGCACCACAATTCAAGAGAGATATTGACAAGCTGGAATGTGTCCAGAGGAGGGCGACTAAAATGATCAAGGGTCTGGAGCACAAGCCCTATGAGGAGCGGCTTGGGGAGCTGGGCATGTTTAGCCTGAAGAAGAGAAGGCTGAGAGGAGATATGATAGCCATGTATAAATATGTGAGAGGAAGCCACAGGGAGGAGGGAGCAAGCTTGTTTTCTGCTTCCTTGGAGACTAGGACGCGGAACAATGGCTTCAAACTACAAGAGAGGAGATTCCATCTGAACATGAGGAAGAACTTCCTGACTGTGAGAGCCGTTCAGCAGTGGAACTCTCTGCCCCGGAGTGTGGTGGAGGCGCCTTCTTTGGAAGCTTTTAAGCAGAGGCTGGATGGCCATTTGTCAGGGGTGATTTGAATGCAATATTCCTGCTTCCTGGCAGGGGGTTGGACTGGATGGCCCATGAGGTCTCTTCCAACTCTTTGATTCTATGATTCTATGATTCTATAAGGCTAATTTAATAATAATAAAACTTTATATATATGATATATAATAATAATAATAAAACCCCTGTTCTGTCGCGCGCTGGGCTTGAAACGAATTGCTTTTAAAACAGGACGTGCAACTTTAGCTCAGCGGGAAGCCAGGGGGCCCGAAGAGAAATTCGTAAGGATTTTCAACATAAACAGTCTTTAGAGGGCTTGTGAAATATAACCAAGTCTTTTATTGGTGAACAATCAACAGAAACTTCCTTTGTCTTCAAAAGGTTAAACAAATGCTTCCAGGCTTTGTGGAACTGGTGGCTTCTAACTGTTACTTTTACTCTAAAGGAAAATCCCTTTCCAAACTTCTCCCAGGCTAACTGTGAACCTAAACCTAACTGATGTGGGCTCCACTGCGTCTCAAAGCACCGAGTGGACCTACCAATAGTCACTTCAGCTGGATTTCTTAGATATTCAAAGCTGTCTTTCCCTCTGAAATTCCTCAGAGCTTTAGGGCTGTTTCCCTGGGAATCTTTGGGAATCCTTTTGCTCTTAAGACTGTTCTCCCCCGGGAGGTCTTAAGGGTTGAAGCCTTTGTACAGGAGAAGTCTGTACACGACCTGTACATTGACTTTCCTTGCTGAGACTGACTGAAAATGGCTCCCTTCCCTTCACAATTGTCTTGAATAGGGGGCGGAACCAAACTTAACGATGATGGACAGGGGGCCTGCCCCATAACTGCAAGCTTTAACAGGAAGCCACCCTTCTGCAGAATCCCAAGCCTTGGGCTGCAAGCAAACACTTAATACAAGGCAAATAAAGTGGGAACTTTTGGTACAGCTGTACCAGCACAACCCCACTACCATCTCCCCAAGGGACTCGGTGCGGCTTACATGAGGCCAAGCCCACAGCACATCAATAAACAAAGGCGATAACAAATAATCAATACAAAACAATTAAAACAAACTTAAAAACAGAAATGTTGTGTGTCTATGGCATTGAATGTTTGCCATGTATATGTGCATTGTAACCCGCCCTGAGTCCCCTGCAGGGTGAGAAGAGTGGAATATAAATACTGTAAATAAATAAATAAATAAATAAATAATTGCTGTTGGAGTCCCTGCTCAGAAGATTCAGAAGACATCACCTCACTTTCTGTCCTTGTGATGACTGAATATGTTGAAGATGTTGCTTTGCACTGGGCCTAGGACAGAATCCCGCGGCATCCCACTACTCACTTTTCCTGGTATTGATGTCAAATGTTGTCGCTTGAAAAGAGGGACAACATTTGCTGTCCTGAATGGAGAGTTAATAACTGGAAAAGCTATACCGCCAAAACCAGTAAAACCAAGCATTTCTGTAATTAATGTGAAAAATATGATAATGTTTAGCACAATGGAAGAATGTGGAAAAAGAAGGAGACAATGACAGGTGGTCTTATTTAAATCAAGGACGTTGTGGACTTGAATTTACAAGATGTTGAACAGGACCGGGCCCAGGACGAGGTGCCGCAGTGTTTGGTCCTGGGCCCGGTCCTGTTCAACATCTTTATTAATGACTTAGATGAAGGGGTAGAAGGCATGATCATCAAGTTTGCAGACGACACCAAATTGGGAGGGATAGCCAATACTCCAGAAGACAGGAGCAGGATTCAAAACAATCTTGACAGATTAGAGAGATGGGCCAAAACTAACAAAATGAAGTTCAACAGTGACAAATGCAAGATACTCCACTTTGGCAGAAAAAACGAAATGCAAAGATACAAAATGGGGGATGATGCCTGGCTCGAGAGCAGTACGTGTGAAAAAGATCTTGGAGTCCACGTGGACAACAAGTTAAACATGAGCCAACAATGTGATGTGGCGGCAAAAAAAGCCAATGGGATTTTGGCCTGCATCAATAGGAGCATAGTGTCTAGATCTAAGAAAGTAATGCTACCCCTCTATTCCGCTTTGGTTAGACCACACCTGGAATATTGTGTCCAATTCTGGGCACCACAATTCAAGAAAGATATTGATAAGCTGGAATGTGTCCAGAGGAGGGCGACTAAAATGATCAAAGGTCTGGAGAACAAGCTCTATGAGGAGCGGCTTAAGGAGCTGGGCATGTTTCGCCTGAAGAAGAGAAGGTTGAGAGGCGATATGATAGCCATGTATAAATATGTGAGAGGAAGCCACAGGGAGGAGGGAGCAAGCTTGTTTTCTGCTTCCCTGGAGACTAGGATGCGAAACAATGGCTTCAAACTACAAGAGAGGAGATTCCTTCTGAACATGAGGAAGAACTTCCTGACTGTGAGAGCCGTTCAGCAGTGGAACTCTCTGCCCTGGAGCGTGGTGAAGACTCCTTCTTTGGAAGCTTTTAAACAGAGGCTGGATGGCCATCTGTCAGGGGTGATTTGAATGCAATATTCCTGCTTCTTGGCAGGAGGTTGGACTGGATGGCCCATGAGGTCTCCTCCAATTCTTTGATTCTACAATTCTAGGAGCAGGACAATTGATGGTCCAAGGTCTTGGAGGTCTTCCATTCATGAGGTTGCCATAAGTCCAAGTCAACACGATGGCAAATAACAAGAATAACACCTTGGCAACTTGCCTGTATACCGATTTATTATCTTATAGTGATACAATCCTACCTGCACATTCCACACTTGCGTCTCTGCTGTGGTTACAGCTGTGTTCTCCGTGCTGTCCTTTGGGACATTGCCTTAAAGATTCTTCTTTCCCTGTGCAGCTCATTTGCTGTAGCCAGATGGGACCAGTCTCTCTTCCAAGACGTGCTCCACCAGATGCGCTTAAGGCCTTTCCGCAGCCCAGTTCCCTGCACACAACTTGGGCATCCTTTAAATCCCAGCCAGCATTACAAATAGTCCCCCACGTTTCATTGTGAAACACCTCGACCATTCCAGAACAGTTACTGGAGCCATTCACAAGGCGAAGATCTGACGAAACAGAAGAGTTACAGCGTCACACTAATTTTTCAGTCCTAGGGAATTTCCTAGGGATCTCACAATAAAGATCAGGAATCCCATGAAGATATTTGTGGGGTAGGAGGGGAAAATCAGATCAATAGATATTGGGCATGGTTGTTAGGTGCCGTCGGAATCTTAATAATTCGGAATAAAGTTGGGAAAATTATCTTTCCAAAGTGATTTCGAAGATTTTAAGAAAACCGGAAGTCCCTTTGCCCTTCCGAAGCTTCTCTCGCCATTTTTCTTCCGACTCAGGAAGTGAGTCGGAAGTGACTAAGTGTTTGGAGGCAGCTTGCATGATTTTATTTTTTACTTGCCTCTTCTTGTGGTGGATGACAGAATAATTAAAACCCATAAACATTGCAAAAACAGCACAAATACACATATTAAAATGTGTTTCTATAAAAGATACATATTAAAACATATTTCTATAAAATACATATTAAGATACACAAAACAAGGAATAAACAAATTCATGCTTTAAACTGGCTGGTATTCACTTAATGCAGACAACTAGACAATGCAGTTTTACTATATGGCAACGTAGATGGGGCCAGAGATAAATTTATTATTTGTCATGTCAGAGCAGCCAGTCCATTATATTACATTTCTAACAGAACAAAGCAAACAAACAGAAAAATACACAACTTGTGAGTTTGGTAGCTGGTTAAATGTCCTTTGACCAGTATCTGGCCACTTGGAGTGCTTCCGGTGTTGCTGCAAGAAGGTCCTCCATTGTGCATGTGGCAGGGCTCAGGTTGCATTGCAGCAGGTGGTCAGTGGTTTGCTCTTCTCCACACTCGCATGTCGAGGATTCCACTTTGTGGCCCCATTTCTGAAGGTTGGCTCTGCATCTCGTGGTGCCAGAGCGCAGTCTGTTCAGTGCCTTCCAAGTCGCCCAGTCTTCTGAGTGCCCAGGAGGGAGTCTCTCATTTGGTATCAGCCATTGGTTGAAGTGCTGGGTTTGAGCCTGCCACTTTTGGACTCTCGCTTGCTGAGGTGTTCCAGCGAGTGTCTCTGTAGATCTTAGAAAACTATGTCTAGATTTAAGTCGTTGGCGTGCTGGCTGATACCCAAACAGGGGATGAGCTGGAGATGTCTCTGCCTTGGTCCTTTCACTATTGGCTGCTACTTCCCGGCAGATGTCAGGTGGTGCAATACCGGCTAAGCAGTGTAATTTCTCCAGTGGTGTAGGGCGCAGACACCCCGTGATAATGCGGCATGTCTCATTAAGAGCCACATCTACTGTTTTAGTATGGTGAGATGTGTTCCACACTGGGCATGCGTACTCAGCAGCAGAGTAGCACAGCGCAAGGGTAGATGTCTTCACTGTATCTGGTTGTGATCCCCAGGTTGTTCCAGTCAGCTTTCGTATGATATTGTTTCTAGCACCCACTTTTTGCTTGATGTTCAGGCAGTGCTTCTTGTAGGTAAGAGCACGGTCCAGAGTGACTCCCAGGTATTTGGGTGCGCTGCAATGCTCCAGTGGGATTCCTTCCCAGGTGATCTTCAGAGCTCGGGATGCTTGTCTGTTCTTGAGATGAAAGGCACATGTCTGTGTTTTAGATGGGTTGGGGATCAGCTGGTTTTCCCTGTAGTAGGCAGTAAGAGCACCTAGTGCTTCGGAGAAAAATGAATGGCCCAGATGGACAGATAGAAACCATTTAACTTTTGGACTCTTATCCATTTCTATTCTGTTATTTTACTTTAGTAGTACAGACAAGATGAATAACAAACAACTTTCCTACTCCTGGTTTCAAGTACACATTTTCATGACAGTGACTTACTTGTGCATACGACACCAGCCACATAAAATACCTGCTGGCTATTGAAATCAGACTCCCGCTTTTCTCTTCTTTCACATTCACTGAGGGAGGTCTCAGTCCCATTACAGCAAAAACCATCCAGCCAAAAGAGAGCAGTTTTTTCTCCAAAAATTGGATAGATTGAGGCAGACAGAGCAGTTCCACAGCCAAGGTACCTGCACACCACCCTGGCTTCTTCCAAACCCCAGCGTTCGTAGTCTACCATTCTCCATTGGCCCTCATGGAAGAGCTCAACTTTCCCAGCACAGCGATTATGGTCATCGGATAACCTCATCACTGAGAAGGATGCAGAAAAACAGTCATTATCAGGTTTTCTGGTGCTGGTAGGAACAGAAAGAATACTTACAACCATTCCAAAAATTGGGTTGTTGTAGATTTTTTCGGGCTATATGGCCATGGTCTAGAGGCATTCTCTCCTGACGTTTTGCCTGCATCTATGGCAAGCATCCTTGGAGGTAGTGAGATCACTACCTCTGAGGATGCTTGCCATAGATGCAGGCGAAACGTCAGGAGAGAATGCCTCTAGACCATGGCCATATTGCCCGAAAAAACTACAACAACCCAGTGATTCCGGCATGAAAACCTTCGACAATACATTCCAAAAAGTATTAAAAATCATGCTTGTTGACTATCCTGATTGAATTTTCTGTGCAGAAATACTATTTTCTATGGAAAAGGCAGATTTCTGTATAGAAATAATGTTTTCTGAGAAAAACATTACAGTTTTCCCTTACTTATCACAGAGGTTACATAGGTTTCTAGCAAAGGATGCAGGAGAAGATGGCATGAGAGGAGACAATAGCAGAGATAGAGTGCCAAGGGTGTTTTGCAGAAAGGAGCTGGTATCATAAGCTTTTGTAAATTAAGGTCTACTTCTTCAGATGCCTGAAGTTAAGTGCATAGAAACAGATCTTGGTTACTATAAATACTCAATATTAGCCATTTGCAATAAAATTGGAAAGCATTGTATGTTGGATCAGTTTCGTACGGCTCGTACTTACGATGCGATTTCTGATGCACACGCACAGTCCACTCCAAAAATTAAGAAATTGAAGCTTAAGAAGCCTTTGTTTCTTATGATGCGTTTTCCAATGCACACGCACAGTCCACTCCAAAAAAATTAAGAAATTGAAGCTTAAGAAGCTTTTGTTTCTTATGCTTCAATTTCTTCGTAAGGTCCCGTGACACAGTTAAAATTCACAGGTAAACAAAGCTCTGCTGAGAAGTGAAGCCAAACATGTTGGCATGCCTCTCTGCCTATTTGAAATGGAACGAAAATGAAGTGTAAGGAGAGGAAGTTATTCCTTTGCTACCCTCATTTTGTAAAATTTAATCCCATTCTAAGCCCTAAAAAATAAAGAAAAACAGTGTTCCCTCACTTATCGCAGTTGTTCTATTCCAGGACCACCCGCAATAAGTGAAAATTCGCAGAGTAGGGACACTATATTAATTGTAATATTTATACATTATTGGATGTTGTTGGGCCAGCATCGAGGTTTCCAGTGGGCTACATCCCGGCCCAGAACGAGGAAGTGGACAAAGCATGTCCGCTCGCAGCCTGAGCCACTGACAAAATGAGCAAAAAGAAGTGACAGGACGTGAGGGACCACACACTAGCCTCCCTTTCTGAGGCCCATTGTAATGTAAATATTTTAAATTCATTTTTTTAAATCCACGAAACAGCAAGTCCACATAAATCAAACCACGAAGGAGCGAGGGAACACTGTACATTTATGGAGACCAAGTTTTGAGCTGTGAATAATTTTTGCAAGCAGGAAGAGAACAGAAGGGTCATCCAGTCCAAACCCATTCTGTTTTCAATCAGAGCATCCCTGACAGATCTCACCATACTAAAACAGTGGATGTGGCTCTTAATGAGACATGCCACTCACTGTCTGCTGACAAACCTCCCGAGAAGGAGACTCCACTATGTTCTTCCACCTATTAATGTCAGCTCTTAAGAAAGAAGTGAGTGAAAAAGTTTGACCAGGCTGTGGCAAAATTGGCTAGGAGTCAGCTGCATTAAATCACCACTGACCGAAATGTCATGAGTTTGAAACCAGTATGGGTTGGAGTAAGCTCTCGACCATTTGCCTAACTTGCTGTTGACCTTTGCAGCCTGAAAGACAGTTGCATCTGTCAAGTAGGAAATTTAGGTACTGCTTATACGAGGAGGCTAATTTGTTTTCTAAGTTTTTAATTATAATCTGTTTTTACTCTGTTTTAATATGTTGCAATTTTTGAAATGTTTCGGTAATTGTTGAGGCACGACGTGTTTGCCACGTCGCCTTGGGTCCCCCTGTCAGGATAGAGAAGGGCAGGGTACAAATATGGCAGATGAATAAATAAAGAACGACGCTATAAAAATCTCCAGCAGCAGGCGAAAGACCGAGGAAGTACTCTATCAAGGACTTGGTGTCATAAGTGGACTGTGAAGCGACAGCTCCCCCGGTGGCCAGAATTTGAGCATACCCTTATGAAGGAGGAATGTTAAATAGCCTTTGTGTTTGTCTATATATGTTGTGTCTATGGCACTGAATGTTTGCCATGTATATGTGCATTGTAATCCACCCAGAGTTCCCTGCGGGGTGAGAAGGGTGGAATATAAATACTGTAAATAAATAAATAAATAGAAACTGCCTCAGAGTGTGGGGAAATATCCTTCTTTGGAGGCTTTTAAACAGAGGCTGGATAATCATCTGTCAGGGGGACTTTGTGCTTTTCCTGCATGGCAAGAGCTTGGACTAGATGGCCCATGTGGTCTCTTCCAACTCTATCATTCTTGACAGATTAGAGAGATGGGCCAAAACTAACAAAATGAAGTTCAACAGTGACAAATGCAAGATACTCCACTTTGGCAGAAAAAATGAAATGCAAAGATACAGAATGGGGGACGATGCCTGGCTCGAGAGCAGTACGTGTGAAAAAGATCTTGGAGTCCTCGTGGACAACAAGTTAAACATGAGCCAAAAAGGTGATGTGGCGGCAAAAAAAAGCCAATGGGATTTTGGCCTGCATCAATAGGAGCATAGTGTCTAGATCTAGGGAAGTAATGCTACCCCTCTATTCTGCTTTGGTTAGACCACACCTGGAATATTATGTCCAGTTCTGGGCACCACAATTCAAGAGAGATATTGACAAGCTGGAATGTGTCCAGAGGAGGGTGACTAAAATGATCAAGGGTCTGGAGAACAAGCCCTATGAGGAGCGGCTTAAGGAGCTGGGCATGTTTAGCCTGAAGAAGAGAAGGCTGAGAGGAGATATGATAGCCATGTATAAATATGTGAGAGGAAGCCACAGAGAGGAGGGAGCAAGCTTGTTTTCTGCTTCTTTGCAGACTAGGACACGGAACAATGGCTTCAAACTACAAGAGAGGAGATTCCATCTGAATATTAGGAAGAACTTCCTGACTGTGAGAGCCGTTCAGCAGTGGAACTCTCTGCCCCGGAGTGTGGTGGAGGCTCCTTCTTTGGAAGTTTTTAAACAGAGGCTGGATGACCATCTGTCAGGGGTGATTTGAATGCAATATTCCTGCTTCTTGGCAGGGGGTTGGACTGGATGGCCCATGAGGTCTCTTCCAACTCTTTGATTCTATGATTTGATTCTATGATGCTATGATTCTGAGCTATATTCTCTCATTAGTACCTCCTCAAAGTGCTCCCTTTTACCTTCAACTAGCATACTTTGTTCTGATACTTTGTTCATACTTTGTTTCTGGTGGGACAAGGGAGACGGGCATTTTTACATTGACATAGTCCACATTAGACTTATTTTACCTATTCAGTAAATCATTATTTGATTGAATTCATGCTCTGCTTTTCTCCTGAGATCAAACCCAAGGCATCTTCAATGAATGTAAAACAAGATTCAGACTGAGAAGTGCATTTTTTAAAAAGTCTTTTCGAAGGTACAGTAGAGTCTCACTTATCCAACCTTCGCTTATCCAACGTTCTGTATTACAGTAATTACTACATAACGTTACTGTGTATTGAAATGTTTTCTCTGTCAATTTCTTGTAAAACATGATATTTTGGTGCTTAATTTGTAAAATCATAACGTTATTTGAGGTTTAATAAGCTTTTCCTTCACCTCTCCTTATTATCCAACATTTTCGATTATCCAACGTTCTGCCGGCCCATTTATGTTGGATAAGCGAGACTCTACTGTACATTTAAGAGAGAGAAGGGAAGAATATCTGTTTGCCGGGTTTTGGTAGGTTTTTTGGGCTATATGGCCATGTTGTAGATGCATTCTCTCCTGACGTTTCACCTGCATCTATGGCAAGCATCCTCAGAGGTTGTGAGACTTCACAACCTCTGAGGATGCTTGCCATAGATGCAGGTGAAACATCAGGAGAGGATGCTTCTAAAACATGGCCATGTAGCCTGAAAAACCTACAAAAACCCAGTGATTCCAGCCATGAAAACCTTCGACAATACAATATCTGTTTTTACCTAACCTTTCTATGTCTTCTGTTTATAACAATTATTTATTTATCTATTTACGACATTTCTATGCAGCCCTTCTCATCCCGAAGGGGACTCAGAGCGGCTTACAAGTAATATGTAAATACAATATATTATATTATGACCTTAGCACAATATTAGTATTATATATTATTATATTGTACTATATCAGTATACTGTAATATTATTAGTAATATTACATGTAATATAATATATATAATTATAATATCGTGTTATTATTATTATTATTATTATTATTATTATTATTATGGGCTGGTCCAAGAGATCATGTAGAGTCGGAAACGACTGAACGAATGAACAACAGCAACATTATTATTAGTATTATACTGTATTACATTATAAATTAATATTATATCTATATCATAGAATCATAGAATCATATATTATATTGTATACCTGCACATTCCACACCGGCATCTTTCCTGTGGTCACAGGTGAGATTGAGGCTCTTCTCTTGAGGACATTCTTCAAAACGTTCTCTTTCCCTGTGCAGTTCACTTGCTCCATCCAAATGGGACCAGACCCTTGACCAAATCTCGCTCCAATGACTGCTGCTAGAGCTTTTCCACAGCCTACTTCCTGGCACACCACACGGGCATCCTCTAAATCCCAGCCATTGTCACATACTGTTCCCCAGCCCTGGCTGTGGAACACCTCCACTCGACCAGAGCATGGAGTTGGACCGTCGACCAATCTCACCTCTGATTAGGGAGAGAGAAAATTATTATTATTATCATTATTGTTACTATTATTTGAAACACAACAAAATTAGTACACAGCAAACAAGATCACTCTGCTGGCTGTTGTATTGAATCATAGAATCATAGAATCAAAGAGTTGGAAGAGACCTCATGGGCCATCCAGTCCAACCCCCTGCCAAGAAGCAGGAATATTGCATTCAAATCACCCCTGACAGATGGCCATCCAGCCTCTGCTTAAAAGCTTCCAAAGAAGGAGCCTCCACCACACTCCGGGGCAGAGAGTTCCACTGCTGAACGGCTCTCACAGTCAGGAAGTTCTTCCTGATGTTCAGATGGAATCTCCTCTCTTGTAGTTTGAAGCCATTGTTCCGCGTCCTAGTCTCCAAGGAAGCAGAAAACAAGCTTGCTCCCTCCTCCCTGTGGCTTCCTCTCACATATTTATACATGGCTATCATATCTCCTCTCAGCCTTCTCTTCTTCAGGCTAAACATGCCCAGTTCCCTAAGCCGCTCCTCATAGGGCTTGTTATCCAGACCCTTGATCATTTTAGTCGCCCTCCTCTGGACACATTCCAGCTTGTCAATATCACATTCCAGCTTGTCAATATTGGATCACACATCGGACACTTCTCAAGTGTCTATGACTGTGTGATGTATCGGCGAATAATGCATGCAGATCCCAGTAGGGTGGCCTTTTGCAGCTGGCAGATGATAATTTTGTCAGTGCCAATTGTGTTTATGTGCAGGCCATCACCACTGGGACCACCTTGACTGTCTTGTGCCAGAATCTTTGCAGTTCAATCTCTACATCCTCATATCGTGTCAGCTTTTCCAGTTGTTTCTCTTCAATCCTGCCGTTACCTGAGATTGCAACATCGATGATTCATACTCTGTTTTTTAACACGATCGTGAGGTCAGGAGTATTGTGCTCCAAAACTCTGTCAGTGTGGATTTGGAAGTCCCAGAGTATTGTCGAAGGCTTTCATGGCTGGAATCACTAAGTTCTTGTGGGTTTTTTCGGGCTATATGGCCATGTTCTAGAGGCATTTCTCCTGACGTTTCGCCTGCATCTATGGCAGGCATCCTCAGAGGTGAGGTAGTTTGACGTGTTAATTTTCTGGCTTGTGATCCCACCAGTTCTTTGTCGCAGGCAGATGGTATTTGTGGCACAAGTTCCAATGGATCATCTGAGCAACCGTGTTATGCCTCTGCTTGTAGTCTGTCTGCACAATCGTCTTGCAGCAGCTGAGGATGAGATCTATTGTTTCATCTGCTTCCTTGTAGAGTCTACACTGGGATCTATTGTCGACTTTTCAGTTCTGGCTTTGATGGCATTTGTTCTAATTGCCAGTTCTTGGGCTGCCTTATTATTATTATTATTATTATTATTATTATTATTATTATTCACCTCTCCTTATGGATAGAGGCAGGGCAAAACACAGTCAAATACCTCTATAAAATCATAAATTAAAACAGTTAAAATCAAACATTAAAACATAGACATATTAAAACACCTGACACAAAAGTTAAAGCACAGTAAACATAGGATGTGGTTTAAAAGTGATAGTTAAAATTGACTGGGTAGGCCTGCTAGGAAAGATAGGTCTTCAGTTGTGTTTTCAATTCCGAGAGCTCATTTGTAAATAATGAATGTGTGAATGTATGTAGAAGGGCAGAAGAAACAGGCCTAAAGAAAAACCAACATGGAGTTCTCGCAAGGCATGATATGGGTCGGACCTGGCAGTCGAAGCAAGGAGGCAGCAAGGCATAACTGAATGACAATGAACAGTAAGGTGTGTGACCGAGCATGAAAGGAGTGTGCAGGTGTACCCCCTAAGTCATGTGGCCTGGTATGTGGATGTCCTGAACTTGAAAAGAACAAGGAATTGAAAGGAACAGAACAGCCTGATTATTAAAAGAAGAAAATGGATTTTGGCCTATAAATACAGGGGACCCCAAGAACATGCATGGTTCCTGATCCATAGCAATGGAGCATCCGCACCTCCTCGGAAAAGACTGATCATCTTCGCCGGAGGAGGCCCGTGTGTGCGTGAGTATGCGTGAATGTGTGTGCACACAAGAGCTCTCCCTTGATGTGATTCTGATATGATTCTGTGATGTTACATGTAGTGTTAAAACCAAATTTGGTCTCTAAAGTGTCTCATTGGTCTAAACTGCCTTACTATTCCTTTGTTAGAGACCCTAAATTGTGTCTTCTTAGGTCCACGTCACAGGAACACAAAAGGAAAGAGACAGTCCCAATGAAAGATCAAAAATACAAGGTTTTATTTTAATTTCTTCATGAAGATGACGGGCAGCCAGGCAACATGCACAGATGTTACCCTTCAAGTGACTGCCGTGCTCTTCCCTTGAAAACTTTATAGCCCAGTGTAAACAAAAAAAAGGGAAAGTACCACTGCCTGACATCAACAATTTTAACCTTTTAACAAAAGAGAACATTTTCTTTTCATGGAAAGTACTCTCTTTCCAGCCCCTCTCCCTTGACCTTTTGATGGAAAGTACCTTCTTGTACTACAACCTTTGAAGTTAACCACAAGCATCCTGTGTAAGAAAGTTCCCTCTTGTACTTAAAAACATATTCTTCCGTATTGCTCTTTTTAAGTCAGAGAAAGGGTATGTTTCTTTTTTGCTGTTAATTCCATTCAAAGCCCTTGCTTAATTTCACTCAGAGACCCTTGAAGCCTCCTTCACCTTGAACACTCTGCACAAAAGAACAGGAATCTCTTTGGGTTCATAACAAATTTAGAACCGTTTATCTTAAATGCGTCAGGTTTAAAACTATGAAAACAACTGTCAACCCTAGTCATTGAAAAAAACATATTCAAGCTAGTCATGGTTGATGAACTTACCTGAACACACAACAGAAGCCGTTTCCCCACTATCACAGTCATATCTCCCCAAAGGACTTGCCGAGCACTGATGGAGGGAAGATTCTGTCCCTCTGCAATTGAGGCCATCCAACCAGACGGGGCTTGTTCCACTTCCGCTCCATGTTCTGCTTTGATTCTTGCTGCCAGTTCCACATCCCATCTCTTGGCATACCACTGTGGCTTCCTCAATGCCCCATCCATCTCCACAAATCGTGCCCCATTCACCATGATGGAGCAATTCGACTCTTCCACTGCAATCATCGGCCAGTCGGATCTCCATTTGGTGTGTGGGGTCAGAGCCCCAGGGCTGACCTATGTAAAGCACATGAGAGAATTTATTTATTTATTTATTTATTTATTTATTTATTTATCATTTTAGGAACAAACCAAGGGTACAGTTGCAATGCATTTTAAAAAGAACATAGAGGATTTTCTTGTTTGTTTGTTTTTAACTTGGTGTTATACTAAATTTCCTTTGACCAGTATCTGGCCACTTGGAGTGCCTCTGGTGTTGCTTAAGAAGGTCCTCCATTGTGCATGTGGCAGGGCTCAGGTTGCATTGCAGCAGGTGGTCAGTGGTTTGCTCTTCTCCTCACTCGCATGTCATGGACTCCACTTTGTAGCCCCATTTCTTAAGGTTGTCTTTGCATCTCATGGTGCCAGAGTGCAGCCTGTTCAGTGCCTTCCAGGTTGCCCAGTCTCCTGTGTGCCCAGGGGGGAGTCCCTCATTTGGTATCAGCCATGGATTGAGGTTCTGGGTTTGAGCCTGCCACTTTTAGACTCTTGCTTGCTGAGGTGTTCTTGCGAGTATCTCTGTAGATCTTAGAAAATTATTTCTTGATTTAAGGTGTTGCCGTACTGGCTGATACCCAAACAATACACCTATCAGGCCAACAAGTGATCATCACTCATAGAAACACTGAAAAACACAGCAGAAGAGACATCAAAAGCAAAAAAAAAACAAAAAAAATTACAATGCATGCACAAAACTACATTTATACACATGTGTCCAGAGGAAAGTGACTAAGGTGATCAAGGGTCTGGAGAACAAGCCCTATGAAGAGCGGCTTAGGGAGCTGGGCATGTTTAGCCTGAAGAAGAGAAGGATAAGAGGAGATATGATAGCTATGTATAAATATGAGAGAGGAAGCCACAGGGAGGAGGGAGCAAGCTTGTTTTCTGCTTCCTTGGAGACTAGGACGTGGAACAATGGCTTCAAACTACAAGAGAGGAGATTCCATCTGAACATGAGGAAGAACTTCCTGACTGTGAGAGCCGTTCAGCAGTGGAACTCTTTGCCCCGGAGTGTGGTGGAGGCTCCTTCTTTGGAAGCTTTTAAACAGAGGCTGGATGGCCATCTGTCAGGGGTGATTTGAATGCAATATTCCTGCTTCTTGGCAGGGGGTTGGACTGGATGGCCCATGAGGTCTCTTCCAACTCTGTGATTCTATGAAGTGAAGGAGGAAGAGAAAAGAGGAAGGCAGGCTGAAAGGGTGGAAGGGAATGGAGGGAAGGAGAAAGAGGAAATGAAGGGAGGAAAGGGAGTAGCAAGGAAAGACAAAAGGAAATAAAGGATGGAAGGAGAAAGAGGGAGAGAGGGAAGGAAGGACAATTGGTGGAAGGGACGGAGAAGGAAGGAGGGTAGGAGAAAGGAAAGAGAAGAAGGGAGGAAGGAAGGAAAGGTATGATGGTGAGAGAGAGATGGGCCTGAGAAAAGAGTCCAATGGGCCGCATTTGGCCCCTGGGCCTGGGTTTACCCATACCTGACCTACAGTCACAGGAGTAGGTCAAAATAATTATTGGGTTGTTGTAGGTTTTTTCGGGCTATGTGGCCATGGTCTAGAGGCATTCCCTCCTGACGCTTCGCCTGCATCTATGGCAAGCATCCTCAGAGGTAGTCGCTACCTCTGAGGATGCTTGCCATAGATGCAGGCGAAACGTCAGGAGAGAATGCCTCTAGACCAAGGCCATACAGCCCGAAAAAACCTACAACAACCCAGTGATTCTGGCCATGAAAACCTTCGACAATACAAAATAATTATTTCTTTTATTTATTTTTATCCTACCTTTGTCCTGATATAAAGACTCAAGAGGCTAAGTGAAACCAAGGAATATATGTATATGTATCTTCTAGAGGTAATCTGGATCATGTGACGCTGATGAAGTCAATCAACCCACCTGAACATATAACCCCAGCGGTTTCTTCATGGCTGCAGTCATGCTCTCCCCATTGACTTGCTGGGCACTCACTGAGGGCAGATTCGGTCCCTCTGCATCTGACATAATCGAGACCGATGGGAACACTTCCATTTCCAAACTGTGCTTCATGTGTGGCAGAGACTGCCGAACCACAGCCCAGTTGGCGGCAGACAACCATGGCCTCCTCAATGCCCCAAAGGTCATCACAAACAGATGTCCACTGACCAGAAAAGAGGACTTCAACCCTTCCACTGCAGAGATCTGGACCTTCCGCCAGCCTGATCTCCATGTGGCCTGCCTCTGCAATACTTGAGCCCATCACTACACATAGAGGAAACAAAATGGCAAACAATGCTTTAACAGATGGCATCAGAACAATTTCTTTCCTGGGTTATCATTTTTGAAAAGTCAGAAAAATTGGTTCAGTCGAAGTTGCTGGATCTCATCAAGTTCCAATTAGTTCTATCTTGTATGGGATGCTTTCATTCTACCAATCTGTTGAGATAATGGTTCTAATCACACAAGTTCTGCAATGGTGGTGACAATATAGGGACAGATGGATTCTCTCCTTATCTACTTCCAAATTGATTCTCCCAATAGTCAGTTGCTAACTTTTGAAGAAACTTGATTCAAACTTCCAGCCAGTCCCAATTTAGATTCAACGCATTCCTCCCCTCCCTCTGATCATAATCAACAATGTACTGAAATGGCAGGGAAATAGGTTTTGAGGAAAGGAGAGATAATATCAAGAGACATCCTTTCTGGAGATTAAGAAAAGTACGGCTTTATTTCCAGCTGGGGCCTGGTGTGGAGTCAACTCACAAAACCACCAGCCCCGATCAAGGTGCGGACTGCCCTTTTATAGTTTTCCAGCTTCAAGCAAACAAAGAACATACATCTTCATACAATCATCATCATCCCTACGTCATCTTGGCATCAAATTGTATCTCCTAACATGCAAAAACATGTCTCTGTGTCTAGCTGAAGAGCAGGCATTTTGCAGTCATCCATCAAGGGGCCCACTTGGAGATGTCAGGAGTGCTCCTTACTCCTAGCACGGTCTTCTCAGACAGGCTTATCTCTTGGAATGTAGAGATAACATTGCTGGACGCAGCTTGCTTTTCAGCTAGGTTTTCTTACAGAGAGAACTTGAAAGTCCTATGCATTTCAGTGTGGTAAAATACATACAATTTTATAAATGAATCAATAAATATCTATTTTTCCAATATCTTCTCATCAGTACTAATTCCAACACAGGATTTCAAAATTGTTCGTGATGGCTGAGATCATACGTAATTTAAGGCAAGTCTCAATTACTTTTCCTGCTTGGTGATTCTTTTAAAAGAAATTATTTCCACATTTTCAGAGGGTTTTCACAGGGTATTTTCTGTGAAAATAATATAGACTTTGTATCCAACAGATTCTGGGGTGGTCTTCAATTGTAAAGAGTTATGCAAGGTGTTGAAGAAACCCTTTTTGAATAAGGATAACACCTGTGCTGGTACAGCTGTACCAGGAGCTCCAACTTCATTTTCTTTTATTAAATGTCTGCATGCATTCCAAGGTTTCAAGCATTCTGCAAAGGTGACTTTCCTTGGTTTGCATTTATAGAGCCAATAACCCATCAATCATTGTTAAGTTTTGGTTCCGCCCCTTTCCCCAGGGCCCTGGGAGGAGAGGGAGCCATTTTTACTTCAGTCTTACAGAAGGAAATTAAGCTACAGGACGTGGACCAGCTCCACCTGCAGAAAATCTTCATTCCCTACAGCTTCGAGGAAACAGATTCGGGGGAAACAGCTTCCAGTGAAACAGCTTCTGGGGAGAAACAGTCCCAAAGCTCTGGCTGGGATCTTACAGCCTCTAAGCCTTACAGTATACAGGGAAAACAGTTTTGCAGACCCAAAGATCTCTAGCTGGAGAATCTACAAAGCCTTGACTGGTACGTCTACTCGGGACCCAAGACATAGTTTGGAACCGGTAGTAGGATCCACATCAGCAAAGCCTAGATAGTAGACTGCCTGGGAGAGGTTAAAAATTTCCTTTCAAAAGCGAAGAAACAGTTCTCAAAGCCAGTTGCCTGTCCCTTGTAGACAAGATTAAGAAAGCCACCAGTCATTTGTGTGATTGTCATTGAAGATTGAAGAAGTATTTGTTTAATTTGTTGAATAATAAAGAACTTTGTTAAAGCTTTCAAGCCTCTAAAGACTCTTCCAGAGGAAAATCCTTAGGGCCTCTCTATCAAGGCACCCTGGCTTCCCGTTGGGCACAAAGTGCACGTCCTGTTCAAAAGACAATTATTACAGGCCCAGCACGTGACAGCACAACACCCCTAATCCAAATGGTCAGAACTATCATCATACTATGAAATGCAAAGATACAGAATAGGGAACAATGCCTGCCTCAAGAGCAGTACATGAGAAAAAGATCTTGGGGTCCTTGTGGACAAGAAGTTAAACATGAGCCAACAATGTGATGCTGCAGCTAAAAAAGCCAATGGGATTTTGGCCTGCATCAATAGGAGTCTAGTGTCAATGAAATCGAGCACCCCCCCCCCCCCAAATAAGGGATAGTGACTTATAGTTCTGCAAAGGGCAAGGGCACCAGACTGCACAGTAGGGGTTAAGTCTTGGTCACTTAAGGCACTAACAACAACAAGGACCCCACGAGGCTTTTGGGGAACGGCTGGATCTTGGGACTTCTGCCCTTCATGAGAGTTGTAGTTTCCCAAGGACCAGCTTTGATCCCAGCATGGCAGAATTCCACCCAGTGGCTCAGTGGAAATCAACAGACTTTCCTTTTGGGCTTTAAGAGCTCTGCCTAATGTTTTGGACTCGCGGGGACATCTTTCCCGCTCATGAACTTCCCTCAAAATGAACTATGGACTCATATTGCTTGAAAACAATTTCTTTATTAAATTTATTTGGCAGGGTGGGATGAATTTCTGTGGATTTCCGTATTCCCCCATGTATTGTCTTTATTCTTGCCCTGACACCCAAACCTATCACTCCTTCCCCCTCCCCTTGGGTAAATCAATCCAGGAAGCGGCCCGGTCCTCCGAGGCCTGTCCCCAGGTGTTGAAACCGGCTTGCCCCCGGGACCACGTTGTCCTCCCGTCTGGGGATCCACAAGTTGAGAACCACTGGTCTAGATCCAGGGAAGTCATGCTCCCCCTCTATTCTGCCTATGGTCTAACCTGTGTCCAATTCTGGGCACCACAATTGATGTTGACAAACTGGAATGTGTCCAGAGGAGGGCGACTAAAATGATCAAGGGCCTGGAGAAAAAGCCCTATGAGGAGCGGCTTAAAGAGCTGGGCATGTTTAGCCTGAAGAAGAGAAGACTGACAGGAGACATGATAGCCATGTATAAATATGTGAGGGGAAGTCATAGGGAGGAGGGAGCAAATTTGTTTTCTGCTTCCCTGGAGACTAGGACGCAGAGCAATAGCTTCAAACTACAAGAAAGGAGATTCCATTTGAACATTAGGAAGAACTTCCTGACTGTGAGAGCTGTTCAGCAGTGGAACTCTCTGCCCCGGAGTGTGGTGGAAGTTCTTTCTATGGAGGCTTTTACACAGAGGCTGGATGGCCATCTGTCGGGGGTGCTTTGAACGCGATTGTCCTGCTTCTTGGCAGAGGGTTGGACTGGATGGCCCATAAGGTCTCTTCCAACTCTATGGTTATATGATTCTACCAATTATCAGGATCCCCCATTGGCACCATGGATTAAACCCTTGCGCTGGCAGGATTGCTGACCAACAGGTTGGTGGTTTGAATCCGGGGAGAGTGGGTTGAGTTCCCTCTGTCAGCTTCAGCTCCACATGTTGGGTCAAGACAGGGCAATAAAGCAGCAATAGGAAAGATTACCAGGTCAATTAGATTTGACGCTGATTACTAGGATGGCTTTAAATGGTGTATTTTAATATTGAGATTAAAATACAACCTCAGATATGCAGATGACACCACTCTGATGGCCGAAAGTGAGGAGGAGCTGAGGAGCCTTCTAATCAAGGTGAAAGAAGAAAGCGCAAAAGCCGGGTTGCAGCTAAACATCAAAAAATAAAATAAAATTATGACAACAAGAATGATTGACAACTGGAAAATAGAGGGAGAAATCGTGGAGGCCGTGACAGACTTTGTATTTCTAGGTGCAAAGATTACTGCAGATGCAGACTGTGGCCAGGAAATCAGAAGACGCTTCCTTCTTGGGAGGAGAGCAATGACCAATCTTGATAAAATAGTGAAGAGTAGAGACATCAGACTGGCAACAAAGATCCGCCTAGTCAAAGCCATGGTATTCCCTGTAGTCACCTACGGATGTGAGAGCTGGACCTTAGGGAAGGCTGAGCGAAGGAAGATCGATGCTTTTGAGCTGTGGTGCTGGAGGAAAGTTCTGAGAGTGCCTTGGACTGCGAGAAGATCCAACCAGTCCATCCTCCAGGAAATAAAGCCCGACTGCTCATTGGAGGGAAGGATACTACAGACAAAGTTGAAGTCCTTTGGCCACATCATGAGGAGACAGCAAAGCCTGGAGAAGACAATGATGCTGGGGAAAGTGGAAGGCAAAAGGAAGAGGGGCCGACCAAGGGCAAGATGGATGGATGGCATCCTTGAAGTGACTGGACTGACCTTGAGGGAGCTGGGGGTGGTGACGGCCGACAGGGAGCTCTGGCGTGGGCTGGTCCATGAGGTCACGAAGAGTCGGAGGCGACTGAACGAATGAACAACAACAATATTGAGATACATGTTTTTAATGTTTATGTATGCATATATGAATTTGTGTCCTGGCATTGAATGTTTGCCATATATATGCTGTGCTCCACCCTGAGTCGCCTTCGGGGTGGGAAGGGCGGAATATAAATGTTTTAAATAAATAAATAATAAATAAATAAGAGAGAAGCGTCCCACAAGGATGATAAAACATCCAAGCGTCCCCTGGGCAACATCCTTGCAGATGACCAATTCTCTCACATCAAAGGCGACTTGCAGTTTCTCAAGTCACTCATGAGACACACACATACAAAATCATACTCACTGTGTCATTTATTATTAGTAGTATTTTTTGAATAGTCACCTTCAGGGCTTCAGTTCTGGCCAGTCAGAAAGCACCATTTCAAATAATCTAGTTTCTGTCGAAGGCTTTCATGGCCGAAATCACTGGGTTGTTGCAGGTTTTTTTCGAGCTATATGGCCATGGTCTAGAGGCATTCTCTCCTGACGTTTCGCCTGCATCTATGGCAAGAATCCTCAGAGGTAGGATGCTTGCCATAGATGCAGGCGAAACGTCAGGAGAGAATGCCTCTAGACCATGGCCATATAGCCCGAAAAAACCTACAACAACCCAATCTAGTTTCTCAATCCCAGTTATCTGTTTTTAGCTGGATTATATGGCAGTGTAGGCTCATATAATCTAGTAAAAAGAAGATGATTTGGATTCAGAAATTGCATTATATGGCAATGTAGATCCAGCCTTAGAAAGAGGAGGAAGATTAAGAAAAAAGGAAATTCACTTAGTCCCATGAGAAGGTCCCTGAGAAAAGTACAGTATATTCTGGCGTATAAGACTACTTTTTAACCCAAGAAAATCTGGTACTTGTCTCTTCTTTCCACCCTGTCATTACACAACCACTGTTCCAGTCCATTTCACTGGGTTGTTGTAGGTTTTTTGGGTTGTATGGTCATATTCTAGAAGCATTCTCTCCTGAGGATGCCTGCCATAGATGCAGGTGAAACGTCAGGAGAGAATGCTTCTAGAACATGGCTATACAGCCCAAAAAACCTACAACAACCCAGTGATCCTGGCCATGAAAGCCTTCAACAGTACACTCCATTTCAACCTGTGTTACTCACCAAGGAAGGAGATGCTGAAAGAGAGCCACATGCTGGAAGGCCACTCAGCTCTTTGCTCAGCGGTCCAAGTTGCTCCACAAATGGAGCTCTCAGCGGAGGCTGCAGCTTCAGAAATGCAGTGCTGCTCGGGAAAACTCCTCCACCCTAATATTCTTTATCAGTTCTCTGACAAAGATCTGACAAAGAACACATCAACCGCCGCTCTATAGACACATCCTTTTTAAAATCTGAACTCACCAGATGCCAAACTCCTCATCTATTACACTCTATTAATTCAGTCTGGAGGGCCTCTTTTAAATGTCTATTTATGCTTATGTTATATTTTATTGATGTTTCATATGTTATATATTTATGTGCTTAATTGCTGTTGATTTTATACTGTTTTGATATGTTGGAAGCCACTTTGGGTCCCTTTTTTGGGAGAAAAGTGGGGTATAAAGATTTATTATTATTATTTAGACTAAATGGAGTCCCCAGTTGCGCAGTGGGTTAAACCGCTGAGATGCTGAACTTGCTGATTGAAAGGTCGCAGTTTTGAATCCGGGGAGAGGCATGAGGTCCTGTTGTTAGCCCCAGCTTCTGCTAACCTAGCAGTTCAAAAACATGCAAATGTGAGTAGATCAATAGGTACTGCTCTGGCGGGAAGGTAACAACACTCCATGCAGTCATGCTGGCCACATGACCTTGGAGGTATCTACGGACAACGCTGGCTCTTTGGCTTAGAAATGGAGATGAGCACCAAACCCCAGAGTTGGACACGACTAAACTTATGTCAAGGGGAAACCTTTACCTTTACTTAATCTAAACATAATAAATGGGATAGTGTTTTGTTTAGTTCCTTTGAAGAAGTATGTATGGGATCCCCTCCAGAGTCCTAGTTATGTTGTGATGGATGTTTGTCCATCTTGGCAAACATCCTGAAGGTGAAGTAGTTGCAACTTACCTTACTGCTAATCCTGCAAAGAACACCTTTGTGAAATTTCACTTTTTTGTAATGGTACTCTCATGGCTTCCTCTAAAACTTCAAAGGTCTTAAGAGACATCCATTGCATCAAAGGACAACTTACAACAACCTGCTAATTACAGCCATCCAGTTGCTCAAGGCTGGGAGAGGAACACCAGACATAACATTTGTTATTTAGATAGCTTTAGGCACTGAGAATGAGAAGACAGGAAAGATTGGAGAAGACAATGATGCTGGGGGAAATGGAAGGAAAAAGGAAGAGCGGCTGAAAAAAGGCAAGATGGATAGATAGTATCCTTGAAGTGACTGGCTTGAACTTGAAGGAGCTGGGGGTGGCCACGGACAACAGGGAGCTCTGGTGTGGGCTGGTCTATGAGGTCACGAAGAGTTGGAAGGGACTGAATGAATAAACAACAGCAAAGGCACCAAGAACATGTAAACAAATGAGTGATGAAGGAAAGGAGGGATATAACCTTGGGATTTTGTCTTTAGTGCTTACTTAGGCGATCCTTCGTTGTCCGAGTAGGATTGGAGTAACTACAGGAAAGGAGACTCCACCTGAACATGAGGAAGAACTTCCTGACTGTGAGAGCTGTTCAGCAGTGGAACTCTCTGCCCCAGTGTAGTGGAGGCTCCTTCTTTTGAAAACTAGCAGTTTTCAAGGTCTGGATTCTTACTACCTGGGGAATCTTTTGTTGAGAGGTGATTAGTTGCCCTGATTGTTTCTTGTCTGGAGTTCCTCTGTGCTTGGTGCTTGAGTTTTGTTCTTTATGTACTGCTATAATTTTAGAGTTTTTTAAAATACTGGTAGACAGATTTTATTAATTTTAATGGTTTCTTCCTTTCTGTTGAAATTGTCCACATGCTTGTGGATTTCAATGGCTTCTTTGTGTAGCCGGACATGGTAGTTGTTAGAGTGGACATTCCACAGATATATAATAAACCCAATTTTCCTAGTTTCCAACAGAGGTTGTGACGTTTCGCCTGCATCTATGGCAGGCATCCTCTGAGGATGCCTGCCATAGATGCAAGTGAAACGTCAGGAAAGAATGCTTCTGGAACATGGCCATACACCTTGGAAAACTTACAGCAACTCTGTGATTCCAGCTATGAAAGCCTTCGACAATACAGTACAATTGATTGCAGTTTGCTGAAGAGATTGGAAGCTTTTCAATAAAGGTTCTAGGCTGATCCATCCCTCCTAACCCTACCTCCAGGCTGGCCTTCAGACCCTCCCAGTGGTGACTTCCATATCAGTGGAGTATATCCTGTGCAGTCAGAGGTGTTTCTCCTCGACTTCAGTGGATCTGCTTAAATTGAGAACAGCAGATTCCATCCTGTTCTCACTGCTGCTCACTGAAACAGAGAGACAGGAACCCAGCTGCCTCCCCGCTTTCCTTCCTCAGGCCATCGTATCAGCAGCGGTTTCGGTAGAATTGATGTGACTTGGTATGCCTCACATCTCACGCACCACTCTAATGATGCCACTGCATATCAGTGTTAGATGGACTTGGAAGATAGTGGAGTGTGGGAAAGGAAATGCAGAGCAGGCACTTTAGCATCAAAACTTTAGCATAGAATAGGTTATGTATCTTCCATAGATTACTTACCGTTTGTTTGCTTAGAATAATTTACCTTTCCTTCAGGGATTTTCCAGATTTTATCGGACTTTATTCCTAGGAACAATTTATCATCTTGATCGCCAGATAAGACTTTCTCCCTGGGATACAGCTTAATGGTGTAACATTAGAAAATGTTAACCATTTCTGCTCCCTTGGCAGCCACCTCTCCACCAAAGTCAACATCGACACCGAAATACAACACAGCCTGAGCTCTGCGAGTACAGCATTTTTCCAAATGAAGCAGAGAGTGTTTGAGGACCGGGGCATCTGCAGGGATACCAAGGGGCTTGTCTATAAAGCTATTATCCTCCCAACCCTGCTATACGCCTGCGAAACGTAGACTGTCTACAGACATAACATGCAACTTCTGGAAGGATTCCATCAGCGCTGCCTTCGGAAAATCCTGCAAATCTCCTGGAAGACAAGCGGACAAACGCCAGTGTGCTGGAAGAAGCAAAGACCACCAGCATTGAAGCAGTGGTCCTCTGTCATCAACTCCACTGGACCGGCCACGTTGTCCGGATGCCCGGCCACCGTCTCCCAAAGCAGTTGCTCTACTCTGAACTCAAGAACGGAAAACGGAACGTTGGTGGACAGGAAAAGAGATTTAAAGACGGGCTCAAAGCCAACCTTAAAAACTCTGGCATAGACACTGAGAACTGGGAAGCCCTGGCCCTTGAG
The DNA here is from genome assembly GCF_037176765.1 of Anolis sagrei. Taxonomy (NCBI): domain Eukaryota; kingdom Metazoa; phylum Chordata; class Lepidosauria; order Squamata; family Anolidae; genus Anolis; species Anolis sagrei. Next base: position 14,695,467 of record NC_090022.1, read on the forward strand.
TGCTCCAGCTGGAGGTCAGCTGTGACGAGCAGTGCTGCAGAATTGGAAGAGGCACAAATGGAGGGTGAAAGAGAGAATCATGCCAAGAGGAATATATATATACACACATGGTTTTTGTGAAAGTGTTGTAATGTATTTTTTTGTTTTGGGCTTTTTAAGTCTCTTCTGCTGTGTTTTTCAGTGTTGTTATGAATGATGGTCACTCGTTGGCCTGATAAGTGTATTGTGTCCAAATTTGGTGTCAATTCGTCCAGTGGTTTTTGAGTTATGTTAAGCCCACAAATGAATGTTATATTTTTATTTATATAGATGGTAGCAAAAAGGGAGACGTTTACAAAACAATGAATACCACATGAATTGTATGAAAAATGCAGTAATGAATACATTGTGACAATGGAAACAGTTATAATGTGACTAAATTATAAAGAAGAAACACTAAATTAGTATTACAAACCAAATTAAAAAGAGAGAAAAATCTAAGAACCATTAAGTGAATGTAAATCACAGAAGAAAACTTCCAACTATGGCCCCATCTACTCTGTCATAGAATGCAGTTTCAAATGGCATTATGTCAGGTTTTACAATGTATTGTGATGTAATATAGCTGAGTCATGCACTGCTAATGGGCTTCTATTGGAAATTCTGAGTCATGCATTAACTGTATATCGAACTTCATTTGGGGAATGTGTTCTGGCCTAGTCCAGGTTATTGTGAATGATGTAATCCTGGGCCTGGGTTAGGTTAATGAGTTGGGAACCAATCAGAAATTGCTCTGTGTAAATGAATTGTATATAAGGAGGTCATGTACAGTGTATATCTCTCCTTGTGCTGTGATGTTGTTCGTCGAAGGCTATATGCAATTGATTGAAATAACCCGTCTGCTAAGACAAGATATAACTGTATGCTGTGGTAAGTTTGTAATATTATCTAGACTGGGGGAAAGACAATGGCCAGGCATATGCTCAAGTGTCTGTAAAAGGTTCCAGAGTGACTGCAGGCTGTGGAAGCAGTTGACTGAAAATACTGTGCAGGAAGAAGCTACTGGAAAGCACTGAAGTTGTGCAACTGATCTGCTGCTGAATTGTGAAGTTAATCTCAACACATTATATGGACAGGTCAAGATCATATAATGCAGTTCAAGGCAATTAAACTGCATTATATGGCAGATTAGATGAGGCCATATTTTCAGTCCTTCTGCCCTAGTAACAAATGTTCTGAATATATGGCACTGGACTGATAAAGTCTAGATATTGAATTTTAAAGCAATATACGAAATATCTAACATGTAATATACAAATTAAACATCACAAAAATAGAATATCCAAAGATGGGAATAATTGACAGCCATTTTTTGAGAAATTCTTACAACTTTATTTATTTTTGGGTCAATCAGTTTTCTAGAGGCAAGCATGTATAAAATGGCAAAACAAATATTCTTAAAACCAAATGGAAAAAAATATCACAAACTGAAGGAACGGAAGAGAATTTCTATCTCTCTTTTAAACACGTTTCATGTTCACTGGTGTTTGAATACAGATAAACTAATTAACACCGTAAAAATCAACATTCAAAAAGCAAATTTTAAAAAAGAACTACACAGTAAAAATCTCATATCCACAGCGGTTACATTTCTGACCATCAAACTGCGTAAATGATTAAACACCATCAAATTCCCTCATTTCCATTCCTTTGCATACTATAGCATTGTGTTGGAGGATCTAGAGATACCATCTCTAGAAATTTGCTTAATCGTCCGACACAACTCTATGGCAACTCCTGGGGATTGGGATTGGCGGCTCTAAGGGTCTTGGTCCAGTTAAGATGAATATATGGTTTCACCCCTGGAGTTAAAATCTTCAATTTATAATGTTAATCAGAACAGTGGGGTTTGTATTTAGATACAAGGTGTGTGGATATGATGTCTGATGCTAAAATGCCATTTAACCTTTCTCCAACTCCTGAGCAACTAGCGCTATTGGGTGACAATTCCCATTATTCTGATTCCACAAGGTGGATAATCAGAACTGATGGGAGTTGTCATTCAATAACATCCAGGGATCCAAACTGGGTAAAAAAAACAACTAAAGAGCACCAGCCACTATATAAAAGAATTATAATGTCATAACCTTATTTCCTGGTTTTGTGTGAAGCCAGGAAATTAGGCCATGCTTTAGACCTGGCCTGTGTATATTTGAAACAAGGGAGAGGGTTGTGATGGAAACGGGAGCAATGAAGGGGAGAGCCAGGTTGAGGGATAGGAAATGTAAACTGTCAGTTGGAATTTTGTTTTGTACCCTAATGTATGCTTTTGAAATAAAGCCTTCCCACTTTGTTAGTAAGTTTTTCTCCAGAAAGCCACAGATCCGGATATATAGTTGGATCTGCACATCCACAGATTTTCCATCTATTCAACAGCCCTTTGAAGCTGCTATTCCAATTTGGTTAAAAGTATGGATGCATTTCGATAATCAAACATAGTTCTTGAAGAAGCTGACTTAAAATCTAGCATGCATATATACTTAATTTATGGAAAAGGGCCAGAAGACCCAAACTTTAATAAGCACCCAATTAGGAAAATTCTGATAAGAACTTGGAACAAGCTCTACATCAGTTTTTTGAAACATAGTAAGTTTCCCCTTTTCACTGAAGGTCTCACTCTAGGCATTTGAATGTTGTCCCCGCGCATGCATCCTTTGATGAGTAGTAAAACTTGTATGATGGCTGAAACACTTTCCACACTCCGTGCATTGATATGGTTTCTCTCCTGTGTGGCTTTTCCGGTGCCTGGAAAGGTGTGACTGTTGACTGAAGCTTTTCCCACAGGTGGTGCACTTAAATGGTTTCTCACCCGTGTGGGTTCTTTGGTGCAAAGTAAGGCTGGTACTCAAGCGGAAGTTCTTTCCACACTCCATGCATTTATACGGTCTCTCGCCTGTGTGGTTTCTTTGATGAATACTGAGACCTCCGCCATTACTGAAGCTCTTTCCGCATTCTTGGCATTTATATGGCTTCTCCCCTGTGTGGGTTCTTAGGTGTGTATTAAGGTGCGGCTTTTGGCGGAAGCTTTTTCCACACTCCGGGCAAGTATATGGTCTCTCCCCTGTGTGGGTTCTCTGGTGCAGAGTTAGTTTCCCTGATTCCCGGAAGGTCCTTCCACATTCCAGGCACTGATATGGTTTCTCTCCTGTGTGGAGTCTTCGATGCAAAGTAAGCTCTTGACTCTGACCGAAGCTCTTTCCGCATTCCATACATTTATATGGTTTCTCCCCTGTGTGGACCTTTCGATGTGCAGAAAGGATAGTGCTCAAACGGAAGCTCTTTCCGCACACTTCACATTTAAATGGTTTCTCCCCTGTGTGGCTTCTTCGGTGACCAGTAAGACTCCCACTGTTATTGAAGCTTTCTCCACACTCGAGGCACTGATATGGTTTCTCCCCTGTGTGGAGCCTTTGATGTGATTGAAGGCTACCGCTTAAACGGAAGCTCTTTCCGCACTCCAGGCATTTATAAGGCTTTTCACCTGTATGAATTCGTTGATGTGCTCTCCAATGTCCAGGATCGCAGAAAGTCTTCCCACATTCTGTGCATTGATATGGTTTCTCCCCTGTGTGGAGTCTTTGATGCGTATGAAGGTTACTGTAGTAACGGAAGCTCTTTCTGCACTCCAGGCATTTATAAGGCTTTTCACCTGTATGGAGTGGTTGATGTGTTCTCAGATTTCCAGCACTGCGGAAACTCTTCCCACATTCTGTGCATTGATATGGCTTCTCCCCTGTATGTATCATTTGATGTCTAGTAAGATTTCCTCTAATGTCAAAACTCTTGCCACATTCCATGCATTTAAATGGTTTCCTTCCTGTGTGGGTTCTCTGGCGTGAGGAAAGAGTCTGACTCTTATTTTTTTCAAACTCCATTGATTTCTTTTCAAACTGCCCAATAGTGCTTGAAAGGTTGTTGAGGGTTTTCCCACACAGGGAACACTTTCTTCTTTTCTCACCTTCTTGGATCAGACATTCGTAGACATCAGAGAAATGGAGGGAGTTCTCATCCTGCTTCTTGACTTATTTTCTTCTTGTGCCACTTTTATTCTCAACAGTCTTTATTCCTACTTCATCTGTGCTTCCTTCCAATGGATTCACAGATAGCTACTTAATGGATTCACAGATATATCCCTGCCATTACCTGCTTGGGGAGAAAAAATTTAAAAAAATATTTTATTTTTTAGTGCAAGTTTCTGTATACATAAAAAGTGGGGGAACAATGGGTTAGGCTAGAGCAGTGGGAATAATAGAAGAGTTTGAGGGTGGGAAGAGAGGGGTGGGGGGAGTCACACATACACACAGAAAACACATTCACACATATGCTTGCACACGCATACACTCATCTCTCACATTCAAGAAAGGGCAGGAGTCTTTGGGGAAGTGCACTTCCAAGTTATCTAGGATGCAGAAATATTATCTGACTTAAGGCCAGTGCCTTGTTATCAACTAGATTTTGTGCCTTTAGGCTTATGTGAGATCTTCTTTCTGTTGTATCTGGAGGTTTTATTTTCCTTTTCGAGATATTTTAGGAAGTTATTCCAATCCATTCTCTTGGCATTATTGCTGTTTGGGGATATTCTTTGTGTAAGTAAATCCATATTCATAATAAATTAATAATAAATTGTTAAACATGTTTTATTTGTGGGCAGGGAGCCAGCCTGGTGTAGGTGTTATAGTAGTCTTATTACTGGGCTTGAATCCCCACTCAGCCATGAAACCCACTAAGTGATCTTAGGCAAGTCACATTCTCTGTCTCAGAGGAAGGTGTCAAATCTTGCTTAGAACACCTTTGGTTCACAATAGGATGGAAATGATTTGAAGGCAAACAAAAACAAAATTTTTGTAGGTACGGGGTTGGAAAACACTCAACAACCCAATAGAATAGTGGACGTGTTGCTACAAGTAGCGATGAAATGCTATCAATGACTGCAAGGGAAGAAGGGGCTCTATCCTTTTAAGCACAAAAGGGAGAGGATACTTGTCTGAGGGCCCTTCCACACAGTCATATAACCAAGAATATCAAGGCAGAAAATCCCACAATATCTGCTTTGAACTTGGATATCTGCGTCCAGGCTGCTATATAACAAAGCAGATAATGTGGGTTTTTATTCAGCTGTGTGGATGGGGCCTGAGAAAATGTACAGCTACATTTTGGGACAATTTGGAAAGCCACTGAGTGGACTCCTCTGCTAGCCCTGTGTGAGTTCACTGATGCTTGCTTCGCAATCCCTGAAGCTCTTTCCAGATTCCATGCATTTTTAAGGTTTTTCCTCTGTGTGGGGCATAAAATCCTAGAGCTGAAAGAGACTACAAGAACCACCCAAATCCCTGCCATATAGGAACACACAATGACAGTAAGTCCATTGACAGGAATGCTGAACTCTGAGTGTAGCTCTTCACACAATCCAATATATCCTATGACTTCTCCCATTGTGGGTCCTTTGATAGGTGCACAGATTGTCACACCGACTAAAGCTCTCTCCACATTCCATGCAGTTATATGGCTTCTCCCCTGTGTGGGTCCCTTGATGAGAACGTAGACTTCCACAGCCAGAGAAGCTCTTTCCACATTCCAATACATTTATATGGCTTCTCCTCTGTGTGGGTCCTTTGATGGGGTTGCAGACTTCCACTAAAAGAGAAGCTCTTCCCACATTCTATGCACTTAGACTATTTGACAAACCGCATCTCCCTCTACAGACCAACTCGGACACTGCGGTCATCGGAGGGGGTCCTCCTCTCAGTTCCATCCCCGTCCCAAGCATGGCTGGTGGGAACGAGAGAAAGGGCCTTCTCCGTGGCTGCCTCCCACTTCTGGAACTCCCTCCCTAAGGAGTTAAAGATGGTCCCCTCCTTCCCTTCAATACCCCCTCCATCGCTTCAATACTGGTGGTCTTTGCTTCTTCCAGCACACTGACATTTGTCCCCCTGTCTTTCCAAGCTATTTGAAGGCAGTTACTCTACTCTGAACTCAAGAACAGGAAACATAATAGAATCATAGAGTTGAAAGAGACCTCATGGGCCATCCAGTCCAACCCCCTGCCAATAAGCAGGAAAATCGCATTCAAAGCACCCCTGACAGATGACCATCCAGCCTCTATATAAAAGCCTCCAAAGAAGGAGCCTCCATCACACTCCGGGACAGAGAGTTCCACTGCTGAACGGCTCTCTCTGTTAGGAAGTCCTTCCTAATGTTCAGGCAGAATCTCCTTTCTTGTAGTTTGAAGCCATTGTTCCATTCCCTAGTCTCCAGGGCAGCAGAAAACATCCTCCCTATGACTTTCCCTCACATATTTATACATTTATTTATTTCCAATATTTCTATCCCACCCTTCTCGGCCCCTGAGAAGGGGGATTCCGGGCAACTTACAAATCAGCCACAATTCGAAGCTTCAATATAATACTAATATAAACACAAATAGCAAAAGTTTAAAACAGTAAATAAAACATTAAGATAAAAACAGGTTAAAAACATTGTCATCAACCATATAGCCATTTCAGTCCGGTTCAATATCCAAGGTACTGTCATGGTTGCTGTCCAAAGGCCTGGTCCCAGAGCCATGATTTTACCTTCTTCTTAAAAGAAAGGAGGGGAAAAGCCGACCTGATCTTGTTGGGGAGCGAGTTCCACAGGTGTGGGGCCACCGCCGAGAAGGCCCTGTCCCTCGTCCCCACCAAGCACACTTGCCCTCACTGGTGAAGACTCCTTCTTTGGTGGCTTTTAAACAGAGGCTAGATGGCCATTTTCTGCTGCCCTGGAACTAGGACGCGGAACAATGGCTTCAAACTACAAGAAAGGAGATTCCATCTGAACATTAGAAAGAACTTCCTGACTGCGAGAGTCATTCAGCAGTGAAACTCTCTGCCCTGAAGTATGGTAGAGGCTTCTTCTTTGGAACCTTTGAAACAAAGACTGGATGGCCATCTGTCAGGGGTGCTTTGAATGCGATTTTCCTGCTTATTGGCAGGGGGTTGGACTGGATGGCCCATGAGATCTCTCCCAACTCTATGAGTCTGTCTCCTGTCAGCCTTCTTTTCTGTAGGTTAAACATGCCCAGCTCTTTAAGCCACTCTTTATAGGGCTTGTTCTCCAGACCCTTGATCATTTTGGTTGCCCTCCTCTGGACAAATCCCAGTTTAGAGTCAACATCTCCCTGCAACTGTGGTGCCCAGAATTGGCCACAGTATTCCAGATGTGGTCTGACCAAGGCAGAACGACTCCATGCAGTGTGCCTTCCTTGAATAAGGAAATAATTCCCTGCAAAATGTCCTCAGAAGCACTTTAACTACTCGTTGGGTTGCTTTCGCTTCATTTCTTTTAAAACCCTCCTACCAGATACATCCTACCTCTGTTCATGCCCAGTGTTTATTTAATTTAATTTTTAAATTTTAAACCACTCCACAGGTTTTTAAAATTCTTGTGTGTTATTGTTTTATATGTGATTTATATAAATTGTATTGTTTTTGCTTATTGCTTTTTGTTTTGTTGATGTGTTGTTGGACTTGGCCTTATGTAGGCTGCTCCGAGTCCCTTGGGGAGGTGGTGGCGGGGTATAATTAAAGTTTTATTATATTATTATTGTTATTATTATTATTAGATTGTGTTTCTGCCTGGAAGAAGGCATTGAACTGTATTGGTCCTTGGGGTCTCCTCCAATTCTGATTCCATGAAGTGTCTTTGAATCAGCTTGAATTTTAATTATATTATTATTATTATTATTATTATTGTTATTAGTGTTTCTGCCTGGAAGAAGGGATTGAACTGTATGGTCCTTGGGGTCTCCTCCAATTCTGATTCCATGAAGTGTCTTCGAATCAGCTTGAATTTTAATTATATTATTATTATTATTATTATTATTATTATTAGATATAGACTGCCAGAAGGGACAGAGTTTCATCTATGCTGATGATCGTGCCATTACCACTCAAGCAGGGAGCTTTGAGATGGTTGAAAAGAAGCTCTCCGAAGCTCTAGGTGCTCTTACTGCCTATTACAGGGAAAACCAACTGATCCCTAATCCATCTAAAACACAGACATGCGCCTTTCACCTTAAGAACAGACAAGCATCCCGAGCTCTGAGAATTACCTGGGAAGGGATCCCACTGGAGCATTGCAACACACCCAAATATCTGGGAGTCACTCTGGACCGTGCTCTGACCTACAAGAAGCACTGCCTGAACATCAAGCAAAAAGTGGGCGCTAGAAACAACATCATACGAAAGTTGACTGGCACAACCTGGGGATCACAACCAGACACAGTGAAGACATCTGCCCTTGCGCTATGCTACTCTGCTGCTGAGTACGCATGCCCAGTGTGGAACACATCTCACCACACTAAAACAGTAGATATGGCTCTTAATGAGACATGCCGCATTATCACAGGGTGTCTGCGCCCTACACCACTAGAGAAATTACACTGCTTAGCCGGTATTGCACCACCTGAAATCCACCGGGAAGTAGCAACCAATAGTGAAAGGACCAAGGCAGAGACATCTCCAGCCCATCCCCTGTTTGGGTATCAGCCAGCACGTCAACGACTTAAATCAAGACATAGTTTCCTTAGATCTACAGAGATACTCGCTGGAACACCTCAGCAAGCGAGAGTCCAAAAGTGGCAGGCCCAAACCCAGCACCTCAATCCATGGGTGATACCAGATGAGCAACTCCCCCCTGGGCACACAGAAGACTGGGCGACTTGGAAGGTGCTGAACAGACTGCGCTCCGGCACCACGAGATGCACAGCCAACCTCAAGAAATGGGGCCACAAAGTGGAGTCCACGACATGCGAGTGTGGAGAAGAGCTAGTGTGGAGAAGAGCAAGCCACAGACCACCTGCTGCAATGCATCCTGAGCCCTGCCACATGCACAATGGAGGACCTTCTTGCGGCAACCCCAGAGGCACTCCAAGTGGCCAGATACTGGTCAAAGGACATTTAATCAGCTACCAAGTTTGAAAAATCTGTTTTTTTAAAAAATCTGTGTGTTTGTTTTGTTCTGTTAGAAATGTAATACAATGGTATGGTTGCTGATGACACGATAAATAAATTAGATTGTGTTTCTGCCTGGAAGGGATTGGACTGTATGGTACTTGGGGTCTCCTCTATTTCTGATTCCATGAAGTGTCTTTGAATCAGCTTGAATTTTAATTATTTTTTATTGTTATTATTAGATTGTGTTTCTGCCTGGAAGGGATTGGACTGTATGGTCCTTGGGGTCTCTTCCATTTCTGATTCCATGAAGTGTCTTTGAATCAGCTTGAATCCAAGGCTCTGTGTCCCAGTCTCCAAAGGAGTAAGAGACAAGCCTGTCCCATCCTCAATTCTGAGAGAGAGGGAGAGGAGGGCCCTGCCTCCATCTTGGGAAGGAGAAGGAGGCCTTTCTCTCTTTCTCTCTCTCTCCCTCTTTCTCTGGCCTTTCCCCCTCTCAAAGGACCAGGAGGGGACCCCATCCATAATATCCCCCACAAAAGAAGCATAGAAACATCCCCAAGGCCCTCCTTCCCCAACAGGCTCCTCCGACCTACTTCCTTCCTTCTCCTTCTCTCCAAAGGCTTCCTCTTCCTGCCCCAGAAAGACCCTCCTCGCCCCGCCTCCGGAAGTGACATCAAGGAGGAGGTGGAGTCCAACGCCTAGGAGCCATGAGGACACGCCCCCTTCGTGACGTCACCCTGCCCCTCCCTCCCTCCATAGGATCATAGAATCAAAGAGTTGGAAGAGACCTCATGGGCCATCCAGTCCAACCCCATTCAGCCAAGAAGCAGGAAAATTGCATTCAAATCACCCCTGACAAATGGCCATCCAGCCTCTGCTTAAAAGCTTCCAAAGAAGGAGCCTCCACCACACTCCGGGGCAGAGAGTTCCACTGCTGAACGGCTCTCACAGTCAGGAAGTTCTTCCTCATGTTCAGGTGGAATCTCCTTTCTTGTAGTTTGAAGCCATTGTTCCGCGTCCTAGTCTGCAAGGAAGCAGAAAACAAGCTTGCTCCCTCCTCTCTGTGGCTTCCTCTCACATATTGATACATGGCTATCATATCTCCTCTCAGCCTTCTCTTCTTCAGGTTAAACATGCCCAGCTCCTTAAGCCGCTCCTCATAGGGCTTGTTCTCCAGACCCTTGATCATTTTAGTCGCCCTCCTCTGGACACATTCCAGCTTGTCAATATCTCTCCCTGAAAGAGTCCTAAAAGGCGGAGGAGACCCAGCCCAAGCCCTCCCGACAGATGGCCGTCCAGTCTGCTAAAAAAGCAGCAGCCTAGGCTTTTTCACATGTGTTGCTTTGCATTTATACAACGCAGGAGAGGAACAAGGAAAGGAAAGAGGAAAGGAAAAATAAAAAGAGAAAGGAAAGGAGAAAGGGAAAGGAAAGGAAAAGGAAAGAAAGGAAAGGAAAAAGAAAAGGAAAGGCATACCTAGAATCATAGAATCCTTGAGTTGGAAGAGACCTCATGAGCCACCCCCATTCTGCCAAGAAGCAGAAAAATTGTGTTCAAAGCAGCCCCAACAGATGGCCATTCAGCCTCTGCTTAAAAGCCTACAAAGAAGGAGCCTCCACCACACTCCGGGGCAGAGAGTTCCACTGCTGAACAGCTCACACAGTCAGGAAGTTCTTCTAAATGTTCAGATGGAATCTCCTACATAAGAATAAAAATAACATAGCAATATAAACATCAAAACAAAGGACATTTGAAGAAAAAAAAAGGATTTGGTCCTAACTTCATCCATCCAGATAGCTGGGTTGTGAGTTTTCTGGGCTCTATGGCCATGTTCCAGAAGCATTCTCTCCTGACGTTTCGCCTGCATCTATTTCAGGCATCCTCAGAGGTTGTGAGGTCTGTTGGAAACTAGGAAAATGAGGTTTATATATCTGTGGAATAATGTCCAGAGTGGGAGAAAGAACTCTTGTCTGTTTGAAGCAAGTGTGAATGTTGCAATTGGTTGCCTTGATTGGCGTTTAATGGCCTTGCATTTTCAAGGTCTGGCTTCTTACTGCGTGGGGGAATCAAAAGCCATCGAAATCCACAAGCATGTGGACAATTTCAACAGAAAGTAAGGAACCATGAAAATGAACAAAATCTGGCTATCAGTACTGTTTTAAAAAAACCTCTAAAATCATAACAGGAAATAAAGAGCAACACTTAAAAAAAGAAAGTGACAAATACAAGATACTCCACTTAGGCAGGAAAAACGAAATGCAAAGATACAGAATGGGGGACGATGCCTGGCTCGAGAGCAGTACGTGTGAAAAAGATCTTGGAGTCCTCGTGGACAACAAGTTAAACATGAGCCAACAATGTGATGTGGCGGCAAAAAAAGCCAATGGGATTTTGGCCTGCATCAATAGGAGCATAGTGTCTAGATCTAAGGAAGTCATGCTACCCCTCTATTCTGCTTTGGTTACACCACATCTGGAATACTGTGTCCAATTCTGGGCACCACAATTCAAGAGAGATATTGACAAGCTGGAATGTGTCCAGAGGAGGGTGACTAAAATGATCAAGGGTCTGGAGAACAAGCCCTACGAGGAGCAGCTTAAAGAGCTGGGCATGTTTAGCCTGAAGAAGAGAAGGCTGAGAGGAGATATGATAGCCATGTATGTGAGAGGAAGTCATAGGGAGGAGGGAGCAAGCTTGTTTTCTGCTTCCTTGGAGACTAGGACGCAAAACAATGGCTTCAAACTACAAGAAAGAAGATTCCATCTGAACAGGAGGAAGAACTTCTTGACTGTGAGAGCCGTTCAGCAGTGGAACACTCTGCCCTGGAGAGTGGTGGAGGCTCCTTCTTTTGGAAGCTTTTAAACAGAGGCTGGATGGCCATCTGTCAGGGGTGATTTGAATGCAATATTCCTGCTTCTTGGCAGAATGGGGTTGGACTGGATGGCCCATGTGGTCTCTTCCAACTCTGTGATTCTATGATTCTATGAATCCCAATTGTCCCTTGCAGCTCTTTTGGAAACCTGTCATCCCAATGAGGAGGGGGGCTCCTGGCATGGAGTCCTCCAAAGCACCTGCGAGCCCACCCTGCTTCCTAGAGAGGCAGGGCATTGTTTTGCCCAGGAAGTCCTTGGAGAGAACAATCCAAAGAGCATCGATTCCGCTTCCGCTTTTCTCTTTGGCCAGGCGGGAAGGCTGAAAGCAGGGAAAGAGGAGCCATGAGGAGGTAGGGATGCCATATTGGGGTTGCTGGGGCTGCAATATTGGCCTGATGGGGAGCTTTCTTGGGGCCACCAGGTGTAATCCTCAGGGAACAGGCTGCAATGTTGGGTGCAAGATGGGAATGAAGGAAAACTTTTGGCCTTGAGTTTGGAGATTTCTTCCCTGTATGTCCCTTTCTTCCTGCCCTTTGTTCCTATCATTGTTTTGTTTAAAAATGTTAGACCTGAAATACTGATAAGCCCTTTCTATATATCAATACCCCAAAGCTGGATAACATGGGAAATATATCAGGATTTATGCTGTTAGAATCAATTGATCAAGTCACATTAGAAGCATAAATAGCAGGTGATAAACCCTGATGGCCTAGCAAAATTTCCGAATCATGTAATTATTTATAATTTGCACATATTAACCACCTAGTCTATTGGGTAAAGGTAGTCCCCTGACATTAAGTCCAGTCATGTCTGACTCGGGGTTGCGGTGCTCATCTCCATTTCTAAGCTGAAGAGCCAGCGTTGTCCGTAGACACCTCCAAGGTCATGTGGCTGGCATGACTGCATGGAGCGCCGTTACCTTCCCGCCAGATCTACTCACATTTGCATGTTTTCGAACTGCTAGGTTGGCAGAAGCTAGGGCTGACAGCGGAAGCTCACACCACTCCCCGGGATCAAACCTGCGACCTTTCGATCAACAAGCTCAGCACCTCAGTGCTTTACCCACTGCGTCACCAGGGGCTCCAGTCTATTAATCCTACATTATTATACAATGCTCAATAGAATCACAGAGTTGGAAGAGACCTCATGGGCCATCCAGTCCAACCCCATTCTGCCAAGAAGCAGGAATATTGCATTCCAAGCACCCCTGACAGATGGCCACCCAGCCTCTGTTTAAAAGCTTCCAAAGAAGGAGCCTCCACCACACTCCGGGGCAGAGAGTTCCACTACTGAACGGCTCTCACAGTCAGAAGTTCTTCCTCATGTTCAGATGGAATCTCCTTTCTTGTAGTTTGAAGCCATTGTTCTGCGTCCTAGTCTCCAGGGAAGCAGAAAACAAGCTTGCTCCCTCCTCCCTGTGGCTTCCTCTCACATATTTATACATGGCTATCATGTCTCCTCTCAGCCTTCTCTTCAGGCTAAACATGCCCAGCACTTTAAGCCGCTCCTCATAGGGCCTGTTCTCCAGACCCTTGATCATGTGTCGCCCTCCTCTGGACACATTCCAGCTTGTCAATATCTCTCTTCAATTGTGGTGTCCAGAATTGGATACAATATTCCAGGTGTGGTCTAACCAAAGCAGAATAGAGGGATAGCATGAGTTCCCTGGATCTAATTCAATAATTATGAATTTCCTTGAGGCAGAAACAAAAACTGAATATATCTCTATATCTTTCTATATTGAGATAACATCAATGCAAGACCTCAGTAAAAAGTGTTTATAGGTGTAAATGAGAGATTGTTTACAAGGAAACAATCCTGTGCCTTGCACTTCTTACCTACTGTTAGGATTTTTGGGAGTTGAAGGTCAAAACATTTGGGGGACCACAAGTTGAGAACCACTGCTCTAAACCTGCAATTGAACTGCGTTGAACTGCATGTTCATATAACTGACCATATAATGTCGTTTCAAATTGCATTCAAATTGTCAGTTTGGATACAGCCTTGTGTATCATACGCACCTTATACACACATACTGGAGATAATTTATACTATTTTGAATAATGCTGTACATGAAACAACCTTTGTGTCTAATGTATTGTGGAAGGCTTTCATGGATGGAATCACTGGGTTATTGTGAGTTTTCTGGGCTCTGTGGCCATGTTCCAGAAGCATTCTCTCCTGACATTTCACCTGCATCCATGGCAGGCATCCCCAGAGGTTGGAAACTAGGCAAGTGGGGTTTATATATCTGTGAAATGTCCAGGACCTCACAACCTCTGAGGATGCCTGCCAAGGAGAGAATGCTTCTGGAACATGGCCGTACAGCCTGGAAAACACACAGCGACCCTGGCTCAGGGGAAAGAACTCTTGTCTGCTTGAGACAAGTGTGAATGGCCACCTTGATTATTATTTAATGGCCTAGCAGTTTCAAGGTCTGGCTTCTTACTGCCTGAGGGAATCCTTTCTTGGGAGGTGTTACCTGGCCCTAATTGTTTCTTGACTGCAATTCCTCTGCTTTTTTAGTGTTGTTCTTTATTTACTGTTTTGATTTTAGAGTTTTTTTAAATACTGGTAGCCAGATTTTGTTCATTTTCATGGAGATATGATAGTCATGTATAAATATGTGAGAGGAAGCCACAGGGAGGAGGGAGCAAGCTTGTTTTTTGCTTCCTTGGAGACTAGGACGCGAAACAATGGCTTCAAACTACAAGAGAGGAGATTCCATCTGAACATGAGGAAGAACTTCCTGACTGTGAGAGCTGTTCAGCAGTGGAACTCTCTGCCCCGGAGTGTGGTGGAGGGTCCTTCTTTGGAAGCTTTTAAACAGAGGCTGGGTGGCCATCTGTCAGGGGTGCTTTGAATGCAATATTCCTGCTTCTTGGCAGGGGGTTGGACTGGATGGCCCATGAGGTCTCTTCCAACTCTTTGATTCTATAATTCTATGGTTCCTTTCTGTTGGAATTGTCCACATGCTTCTTGTGGATTTCAGTGGCTTCTCTGTGCAGCCTGACATGGTAGTTGTTAGAGTGGTCCAGCATTTCTGTGTTCTCAAATAATATGAGGTGTCCAGGTTGGTTCATGCTACGTTCAGGCAAAGGGCAAGAGAGAGCCTCTTACCTCTGCAGGAAAGCAAATATATTACTGTCTTCACCACCCAAGTGACTAATTTCGTATTATTTTGGATTTTGGAACTCTAGATAAGGGGTGGTCAACCTGTACAGAGCATTTTTGTCTCCCTAAGATGTGACTTTAGAACATTTGGTCATGCAATAAAGGTGAACAGATTGAGAGTGGGCAGTAGGAAGAATTCTTTATATATCCGCGCAATAGCATTCTGTTGTTCTTTATGTCCACTTTCAGGGGTTTTTTCCCCCATCCTACAAAATGTTTGTTTCTGTTTGCCTTCCGATCACTTCCAGCCTATGGAGAAACAAAGACGTTTGTATCGGTAGGCGTTCTAGGCAAGATTTGTTCAAAAGGAGTTTGCTGTTGTCTTATTATTCCGAGACAGAGAATGTGACTTACCCAAGATCACTTAGTGCAATGATGGGCAATCTTTTGAGCTTGGTGTGTCAATACTCACCAAAAAAACGAGCATAACTCAAGTGAGGTGTCACTTCGAGAAAAAAACCATAATTTCATGATGTTGATAGTTTAATAACAAAAATTTATTATTGTAATATATAACTGTATTTAATAAACCAAAAACTAATTATTTAACTTCCCTGCTTTTTCTATAATGCCACATATCTCGCCATTATAGGAAAATGCTGGTGTAGGAGCCGAGGATGAAATGTCCTTCTTGGGATGCAGCCCCATCTTCTCTGTATGCGGCCGCATGCAGCTGTGTGTCATTGAAAATGGCTACGCGTGTCAGTGCTGACACACGTGTCATAGGTTTGCCATCATGGACTTAGTGGATTTCATGGCTGAGTGGGTATTCAAGCCCAGTAATAAGACCACTACAACACCTACACCAGGCTGGCTCCCTGCCCACAAATAAATCATACTTAATAATGGATTTTTATTTCTCCCCAAGCAGGTAATGGGAAATAACTCTTAAATACCTATCTGTGTATCCATTGGGAGGAAGCAAGAATGAAGCAGGAATAAAGACTGTCGCGAATACAAGTGGATCAAGTGGAAGTTAAGTCAACAAGTAGGACGAGAACTCCCTCCATTAATTTCCATGAATGTCTGATCCAAGAAGGTGAGAAAAGCAGAAGGTGTTTACTGTGTGGGGAAACCCTCGACCATCTTTCAAGCATTTTGGGGCAGTGCAGAATCAGCAGAGAGCAAGAACCATAGAAATCCATGGAGTTTGAAAACAATCAGTCAAACTCTTTTCTTATGCCAGAGAACCCACACATGGGATAAATTAATTGCAATAATAGAGGACATCTTACTAGGTTTTAAATGTGACCTTTCGGTCAACAAGCTCAGCCGCTCAGTGCTTTAACCCACTGCGCCACCGGGGGCCCTTTCAAGTACTATTGGACAGAGCCAAATCAGCAGAGAGCAAGAGACATCGAAATCCATGGAGTTTGAAAACAATTTCAGTCCAGCTCTTTCCTCACGTCAGAGAACCCATGCAGGGGGAAAACAATTTAAATGCACAGAATGTGATAAGAGTTTCAACAGTAGAGGACATCTTACTAGACATCAAAGAATACATACAGGGGAGAAACCATATCAATGCACAGAATGTGGGAAAAGTTTCAGTGTAAGAGGAAACCTTATTGTCCACCAAAGAATTCACACTGGAGAGAAACCATATCAATGCACAGAATGTGGGAAGAGTTTCATTGTAAGAGAAAACCTTATTGTCCACCAAAGAATTCACAGAGGAGAGAAACCATATAAATGCCTAGAGTGTGGGAAGAGTTTCCGCAAGGCCGAAACTCTGAGAACACATCAACGACTTCATACAGGCGAAAAGCCTTATAAATGCCTGGAATGCAGGAAGAGCTTCCGTTACAGCAGTAACTTTTGTTCACATCAAAGACTCCACACAGGGGAGAAACCATTTAAGTGCCTAGAGTGTGGCAAGAGCTTCAATAGGAGTGAAAATCTTGCTGACCACCGACGTATCCATACAGGGGAAAAACCATTTAACTGTGAAGTGTGTGGAAAGAGCTTCCGTTTAAGTACAATCCTTTCTGCACACCGAAGAGTCCACACAGGGGAGAAACCACATAGATGTATGGAATGCGGAAAGAGCTTCGGTTGGAGTCAAGAGCTCACTGTACACCAAAGACTGCACACAGGAGAGAAACCATATTCATGCCTGGAGTGTGGAAGGACCTTCCGGGAATCAGGGAAACTAACTGTCCACCAAAGAACCCACACAGGGGAGAGACCCTATACCTGCCCGGAGTGTGGAAAGAGCTTCCGCCAAAAGCCCCACCTTTCTAAACACCTGAGAATCCACACAGGGGAGAAGCCATATAAATGCCACGAGTGTGGAGAGAGCTTCAGCCGTAGCGAAAGCCTCAGTAATCATCAAAGAAACCACACAGGGGAGAAACCCTATAAATGCTTGGAGTGTGGAAAGAGCTTCCGCTTTAGTGCTAGTTTTTCCTCACACCTAAGAATCCACACTGGTGAGAAACCATATAAGTGTACCACCTGTGGGAAAAGCTTCAGTCAACATACACACCTTTCCAGGCACCAGAAAAGCCACACAGGAGAGAAACCATATCAATGCACAGAGTGCGGAAAGCATTTCAGCTCTAAAGCAAGTGTTACTAGTCATCAAAGGATGCATGTGCAGGGAAAACATCCGAATGGATAGAGTGAGCAAAGACCTTTACTGAAAAGGGGAAACTTATTATGTTTCAAAAAACCGATGTAGGGCTTGTTCCAAGTTCTCATCAGAATTTTCTTAATTGGGAATTTTTAAAAGTTTGGGTGTTCTGGCCCTGGAAACTTACCGATGTAGAGTGTCCATCTGGTGAAATAATTACCTCCAAAAATTGGAAAGATTTAATTCAAAAGCATGCAGTAGGGAACACAACAAAGTTCCAACTGACAGTTTATTTCCCTCACGCCTCACCCTGGCCCCTCCCCTGCATTGCTCCCGTTTCCATGGCAACCCTCTCCCCGATTTCAGATATATACCAGAAAGGTATATGTCATGGCCTTATTTCCTGGCTTCACACCAAACCAGGAAATAAGGTCATGTACTACAGCTTGTTTCAAGTTCTCATAAGAAGTTTGGCTCTTTTACCAGTTTTCCATAAAATAAGTATACAAATTTTAAATCAGCTCATTCAAAAACTATCAGGCTTTGATTATCAAGATGCATCCATGCTTTTAATCAATTCAGTATAGCTGCTCCAAAGGGGTGTTGAATAGATGGAAAATCCGTGGATATAGAAAGTCAACTATAATTCTTTTATGTAGCGGCTGGTGCTCTTTAATTTTTACCCAGTTTTGATCCCCAGATGTTATTGAACAACAACTCCCATCACTTCAGATTATCCACCTTGCAGACTCAGAATAATGGGAATTGTCACCCAAAGTGCTTGTGGCTCTGAGTTTGGAGAAAAGGTTAAATGGCATTTTAACATCAGCCATCATATCCACATGCCTCTAAATTCAATCCCCACTATTCTGATTAAATAGAGCAAACCGAAGATTTCAGCTCTAGGGATGGAACCATATATTCATCTTAATTGAACCAAAGATCCTTAGAGCCGCCAATGCCAATCCCCTAGGACAGTGGTTCTCAACCTGGGGTCCCCAGATGTTTTTGGCCTTCAACTCCCAGAAATCCTAACAGCTGGTAAACTGGCTGGGATTTCTGGGAGTTGTAGGCCAAAAACATCTGGGGGGCCCAGGTTGAGAACCACTGCCCTAGCAGTTGCTATAGAGCCAGAAATGTCACCCCTACAGATATGGGATTTTTACTGCATAGTTCTTTTTTAAAAATTGCTTTCTGAATGTTGATTATTACAGTGTGAATTAGTTCATATATATTAAAAAACATCAGTAAATATGAAATATTTTTAAAAGAGAGAGAGAGAGAGACATCCTCTGTAATTCAGTTTGTGATATTTCAATTCGGTTTTAAGAATCTTTGTTTTGCCATTTTATGTATGCTTGCCTCTAGAAAACTTACATACAAGATTAACCCAAAAATAAATGAAGTAGTAAGACTTTCTAGAAAGATGGCTTTCAGTTATTCCTATCTTTGAATGTTCTATTTTTTATGTTTCATTTGTATATTACATGTTAGATATTTCATATATTGCTTTAGAATTCAATTTCTAGACTTTATCAGTCCAGTGCCATATATTCAGAACATTTGTAACTACAGTCGAACCCCGAGTGGCACAGTGGGTTAAACCCTTGTGGTGGCAGGACTGCTGACTGACAGGTCAGAGGTTTGAATCTGGGGCGAGTAGGTTGAGCTCCCTCTGTCAGCTCCAGCTCCCCATGCGGGGACATGAGTTGAAGCCTCCCACAAGGATGGTAAAACATCAAAAATATCCAGGTGTCCCCTGGGCAACATCATTGCAGATGGTCAATTCTCTCACACTAGAAGTGACTTGCAGTTTCTCAAGTTACACACACACAAAAACCTATGGTAGCAGGAATGAAAATATGACCCCATCGAGGCTGCCATATGATGCAGTTTATTTATCGTATCAGAAGCAGACCAAGGGTACAGCTGTAATGTATTTTTTAAAACACAATAATGCAGTTTAATTGCCTTGAATTGCATTATATGAGCCTGCACTGATCATATAATGCAGTTCGATACTGCACTCGATGGCAGCCTAAATTGGGCCATAGTTAAAGATCCTGGTGTTGATTTACATTTACTTAATGGTTCTTGGATTTTCCTCTCTTTATAATTTGGTTTGTAATACTAATTTAGTGTTTCTTCTTCCTTTATAGTCTAGTCCCATTAAAACTGTTTCCATTGTCATAATGTATTCATTACTCCATTTTAATACCATTCATTCTGTATTCACTGTTTTGTGAACGTCTACTCCTTTTTGCTACCAACTTTTATAACTTTCCAATAAAGTTTAACTTTCTTTATATGTGCATTGTAATTTACAGTAATTTCAGGTGGGAATCTTCCTCTGGAAATCTGTGGTTGAAAGTTATCAATTTTCAGGTCCAAAAATGACAGTAACGAAGTAGGGGGAAAAAAACCCCCTGAAGTTGTAGAATGGTCTTTATTGTTGTATTCCTTCTCCAGGAGAATGTCAGCAAAGAAGAACAGGTCACATTCTAAAGAACTCATACAAAAGAGCTAATGTGAGTGCATTAATAATAATAATAGTAATAGTAATAATATTAATATCATCCCCTTCAGGGTGACATTACTGCTCAAGCAGGGAGCTTTGAGATGGTTGAACAGAAGCTCTCCGAAGCTCTAGGTGCTCTTACTGCCTATTACAGGGAAAACCAGCTGATCCCTAATCCATCTAAAACACAGACATGTGCCTTTCACCTTAAGAACAGACAAGCATCCCGAACTCTAAGGATCACCTGGGAAGGAATCCCACTGGAGCATTGCAGCGCACCCAAATACCTGGGAGTCGCTCTGGACCGTGCCCTGACCTACAAGAAGCATTGCCTGAACATCAAGCAAAAAGTGGGTGCTAGAAACAATATCATACGAAAACTGACTGGCACAACCTGGGAACCACAACCAGACACAGTGAAGACATCTGCCCTTGCGCTATGCTACTCTGCTGCTGAGTACGTATGCCCAGTGTGGAACACATCTCATCACATTAAAATAGTAGATGTGGCTATTAATGAGACATGCCGCATTATCACGGGGTGTCTGTGCCCTGCACCACTGGAGAAATTACACTGCTTAGCTGGTATTGCACCACCTGACATCCGCCGGGAAGTAGCAGCCAATAGTGAAAGGACCAAGGCAGAGACATCTCCAGCTCATCCCCTGTTTGGGTATCAGCCAGCAAGTCAACGACTTAAATCTAGAAATAGTTTTCTAAGATCTACAGAGACACTCGCTGGAGCACCTCAGCAAGCAAGAGTCCAAAAGTGGCAGGCTCAAACCCAGAGCCTCAACCAATGGCTGATACCAAATGAGAGACTCCCCCCTGGGCACACAGAAGACTTGGAAGGCGCTGAACAGACTGCGCTCTGGCACCACGAGATGCAGAGCCAGCCTCAAGAAATGGGGCTACAAAGTTAAATCCACGACATGCGAGTGTGGAGAAGAGCAAACCACTGACCACCTACTGCAATGCAACCTGAGCCCTGCCACATGCACAATGGAGGACCTTCTTGCAGCAACACCAGAGGCACTCCAAGTGGCCAGATACTGGTCAAAGGACATTTAATCAACTACCAAGCTTGCAAACTTTGTGTTTTGTCTGTTTGTTGTGTTCTGTTAGAAATGTAATAACAATTGACTGGTTGCCCTGACACGACAAATAAATCCCCTTCAGGGTGAAAAAGGCGGCAGATAAATGTAGTAAATAAATAAATATCATCTCACATTGATGTAAACAAAAGAGTAACTAGAGAGGGGTTTCCAAATATTGGATTGGCTCACCTCTAATGTTTTGGTTGGAGATTGACTTCTTTCACTTCAAGCAGAATGCAACTGGGTGGGAGGTCGGCATAGTTTGCATTCATAGCATGTAGGTGGGGCCCCTCTGGGGTCCCACTCAAAAGCACCAGTTCCCCACGAATAATATTCTGGTGGAGGTAGGATTCACCCAAGTGATCAACTCGATCCACTTTCTGATGCAGCCACTTGCTGAAACTAACCAATCTGGAAATCTCTGTACATTTTCCGTTATGGTTTAAAAACGATTGACAAAATGAGCCTAATGCACTCTTGTGATTTGCTGTATTCTGTTGTTGATTAGGTTTTCTAAATGTACTATAAACCTATATATAGTTATATGCTTCTTCCAGTGCCGATGGATCAGTTTGAATGTTGACATCGGAACCAACATGTTTTTAAATAAGCTGCTGTATTCCCTTAACAGAGTGCATCCATGCTGTAGCATTAATGCAGTTTGACACCACTTTCTCTGCTGTCAAATCACAGAAGTTGTAGTTCTGCACTTTTTATTGATTGATTTATTTTATTTTGTACATTTGTACCCCATCCTTCTCACCCCTGAGGGGGAACTCAGGGCAGCTTCACAAAAGGCCCTCGTTCAGTGCCATCCAAATTCATAAACATACATTTAAACAATTCAAAAATATTGCATTAATAAGGCATTCATTTAAAATCACGCAAGTTTAGAATTCAAGTCCAGGTCAGTCCATTGTCATTTATATTACTTGAGTCTTATGTCTCGATGGTGGCAGGCTCCAAGAAATAAAGCCTGACTGCTCACTGGAGGGAAGGATACTAGAGACAAAGTTGAAGTCCTTTGGCCACATCATGAGGAGACAGCAAAGCCTAGAGAAGACAATTATGCTGGGGAAAGTGGAAGGCAAAAGGAAGAGGGGCCGACCAAGGGCAAGATGGATGGATGGCATCCTTGAAGTGACTGGACTGACCTTGAAGGAGCTGGGGGTGGTGACGGCCGACAGGGAGCTCTGGTGTGGGCTGGTCCATGAGGTCACGAAGAGTCGGAGACGACTGAACGAATGAACAACAACAACATGTCTCGATTGATGCCTCTATCGTTCAAGCGCTTGGTCCAATCACTAGGTTTTGAGTTTCTTTCTAAAGGACAGGGGGAAGGTAGTCAATTGGATGTCACTTTTTAGCAGAGAAGGCTAAAGACTTTGTAAAATGGCAACTTTCAGGATTCCATAGCTTTGAGCCATTGCAGATAAAGTGGTATGAAAGTATTAAATGGCAGTTAAAGATGGAAGGAGGGTCTCTAAATGGCGGCTGGAGAATACCTGCTGGGTAGGCTGGGCCCAACCCACTCACAGGCCAGTGGAATGACAGTTAAAGATGTAGGGAGGGTATCTAAATGGAAGCTGGAGAGTACCTGGTTGGTAAACTAGTCAAATGTGGGCTAGGCAAAATTATGGTTAGGTGGATCTTCAATTTGTTAAGGGAACAAACCCAAGGGATGCTCAGCAATACTTCCTCTTCATCATGGAAAGAAGTGACGAGTGGAGTGCCATCAGAAGGATTCCGTCCTGGGCCTGGGCCTGTCCAGAATCTTTATTAATGATTTATGAAAGGTTAGAAAACATGATAATCTAGTTTGCAGACGACAACAAATTGGGAGGGATAGCCAATACGTCAGAAGACAGGCGCAATACTCAAAACGACCTGAACAGATTAGAGAGATGATTGGCCAAAACGGAACAAAATGAAGTTCAACAAGGACAAATACAAGATACTCCACTTTGGCATAAAAAATGAAAGGCAAAGATACAGAATGGGGGACGATGCTTGGCTTGAGAGTAGGACGTGTGAAAAAGATCTTGGAGTCCTTGTGGACAATAAGTCAAACATTAGCCAACAATGTGATGCGGCGGCAAAAAAGCCAATGGGATTTTGGCCTGCATAAAGAGAAGTCTAGTGTCTAGATTCAGGGAAGTTATGCTACCCATTCTCTATTCTGCCTGGGTCAGACCAAACCTGGAATCACACTGTGTCACATTCTGGGCACTGTAATTGAAGAGAGATGACTACACACAGAGAACTAGCTGGTAAGCCTGTATTTCTTAAACGCATTGTTTTTTTTTTTTTTACTTTGTACATGCACACTTACTTCCTTATTATATAGGTTTCAGTTATTTATATTTTGCAAATAAAATAACAATTTACCATGTAGAATATAAGAAACCCAAATAATAATACATAACATTGTACATTCCAAGGAACTGATTACTTACTTACTTACTTACTTAGGTGATCCCTCGTAGTCCGAGGATGATGATCCTCCAAGTTCGGTGTCCTGGGGGTGGGTTCGTAGGTGGCTGTGCAGCCCTATTCTTGACCTGCATCTTCTCCCACAGTGAGGTCATTGGTTTCCAGGTGGGAGGTGGTCTCGGTCGGGATTGGCTTGACGCGCCTTCCTCTTGGCATGTTTCTCTATTTCACCCTCCATTCGTGCCTCTTCAAATTCTGCAGCACTGCTGGTCACAGCTGACCTCCAGCTGGAGTGCTCATATATATACCTCAAGTCTGAGGTATATATGAGGTATATATGACTGATATACCTCAAGGCAGAGGATTTCCTCTGATCCACTCCCTGTGGACTAAGAGCAATGAAACTTGCCAGCATTCTTAGTCCTTCTCTTCATTGGTGCCACCTCAGGACACATACTTCTCCCATCTTTTTAAGCAACTTTAAACACCTCGCTTGTAGAAGTCAACAAGTTGATCCAAAAGCCATGTGACTTTAGAAATCAGAGGCTCAACATCTGAAAAATGCTTGCCCTTCAAAAATAACTTCATTATTGGAAAGAAGTGGAAGTCCGATAGTACAAGGTCAGGCGAATAAAGGGGATGCGGGAGAATTTCCAAGCCACAGGAGCCTGCTTCTTCCATTTGGGCAACAGGTGAGTTGTGAACTGGTGCACTGTCTTGAAGAAAGCAGACTCCCTTGGTGAGCAGGCCATATTGTCTCTTGGTTTGGATGGCCTCCTGCAATTTCCGCAGCAGTGAAGCATAGTGTGCCCCAGTGATCATGGTCCCCTTTGCTAGGAAATCCATCAATACTACTCCGTGCTAGTCCCAAAATACTGTGAGCATGACCTTGCTTGCTGAGAGTTGGGCACGTGCCTTCTTTGGAGGCAGTGTGTCAGGATGTTTCCATTGCATCGACTGGATTTCAGTCTCAGGATCATCATGATGGAGCCAGCTTTCAGTCTGTTGAAAAAATTCTCCTGGTTTCGATGGCACATCATTGTCAATAGAACCTGAGAGCATTTGACTTTTTCCTGCTTCTGGAAAGGTGTGAGTAGCCGGGGCACCCAGTGAGCAGATACCTTATGCATGGGAAGATGGTCTTGGTTGATTTTGTCCATGGACCCCACACAAATCTTGACATTTGTGCTAGGTGGCGAATGGTTATGTGGTGATTTTCCAAATTGGCAACCTCCACTTGCTGGAGGTCCACCAGTTCTGTGTGCCAAGTTTGGTTCGATTCAGAATGCTCTTTGACTGTAGGTGAACTATAAATCCCAGCAACAACTCTCAAATGACAAAATCAATCCCCACCCCCACCCCACCCCACCAGTATTCAAATTTGGGCGTATTGGGTATTTGTGCCAAATGCGGTCAGGTGAATAATAATCCATCCTGCATATCAGATAGTTACATGATGATTCATAACAGTAGCAAAATTACAGTTATGAAGTAGCAACGAAAATGATGTTATGGTTGGGGGTCACCACAACATGAGGAAGTGTATTAAGGGCATTAGGAAGGCTGAGAAACACTGTAATTCAGGGAATCAAAGCAGCTAACCATAAATATAAAACAAGACAAATTAAATCAATGTAAATGCATTAAAATTCAGAAATAAAAATAATGAAACCATTAAACTAGTTTTGTTTTTGAAATCACTAAACATTAAAATGTATTAAAATACATTACCCATTTAGTGTTTTTTTTTGTGTGTAGTTGTTACACAATGAAATGACTAATTATGTAACAACTTGATGGAAAGTTTGACCGTTTTCATCATCACTTGCTCCACCGTGTGCAAGGATGCATCATCTTTCAGTGCATCTGCACTATCAATATAATGCAGTTTGACACCACTTTAGCTGTCATGCCTCAGTGCTAGGGAAACTACAACCCTCATGATTCTATAGCGTTGAGCCATGGCAGCTAAAGTGTTGTCAAGTTGCATGATGTTAACAATGTAGACGCATCCTTAGTCTCCTTGATTTCCTAACATACTATCTTCTGGGTTGCTGTAAGTTTTTCGGACTGTACGGCCATGTTCCAGAAGCTTTCTCTCCTGACATTTCACCTGCATCTATGGCAGGCATCCTCAGAGGTTGTGGGGTCTGTTGGAAACAATCAGGGCCAACGAAGGATTTCCCCAGGCAGGAAGCAGCCAGGCTTTGAAGCTGCAAGGCTATCCAATGCTAATCAAGGCAGCCAATTGCAACATTCACACTTTCCTCAAGCAGACAAGAGTTCTTTCTCCTGAGACAGGGTTGCTGTGAGTTTTCCAGGCTGTCTGGTCATGTTCCAGGAGCATTCTCTCCTGATGTTTCACCCACATCTATGGCAGGCATCCTCAGAGGTTGTGAGGTCTTTTGGAAACAATCAGGACCAGCTAATACTTCCCAACAAAGGATTTCCCCAGGCAGGAAGCAGCCAGGCTTTGCAGCTGCAAAGCTATCTAATGCTAATCAAGGCAGCCAATTGCAACATTCACACTTTCCTCAAGCAGATAAGAGTTCTTTCTCCTGAGACAGGGTTGCTGTGAGTTTCCTGGGCTGTATGGCCATGTTCCAGAAGCATTCTCTCCTGAGGTTTCGCTCACATCTCTGGCAGACATCCTCAGAAGTTGTGAGGTCTGTTGGAAACAATCAGGGCCAGCTAATACCTCCCAACAAAGGATTTCCCCAGGCAGGAAGCAGCCAGGCTTTGCAGCTGCAAGGCTATTCAATGCTAATCAAGGTGGCCAATTGCAACATTCACTCTTTCCTCAAGCAGACAAGAGTTCTTTCTCCTGAGACAAAGTTGCTGTGAGTTTTCTGGGATTTCTGGCCATGTTCCAGAAGCATTCTCTCCTGATGTTTCGCCCACATCTACGGCAGGCATCATCAGAGGTTGTGAGGTCTGTTGGAAACTAGGCAAGTGAGGTTTATACATATATCTGTGGAATGTCCAGGGTGGGATATACCACAGATATATAACAACAGACCTCACAACTTCTGAGGATGTCTGCCATAGATGTGGCTGAAATGTCAGGAGGGAATGCTTCTGGAACATGGCCATACATCCCGGAAAACTCAAAGTAACCCAATTTGACACCACTTTAGTTGCCATGGCTCAATACTATGGGATCCTGAGACTTGTGCAAGGTCTTTAGCCTTCTCTGCCCAAGAGGGCTGGTGCCTCACCAAACTGCAGTTCCCAGGATACCATTGTTTTGGCAGTCAAAGAGGTGTCAGGCTGCATTAATGCTTCAGTGTAAATGCTTTGTTGAGGGCTTTGCTGGGAGAGAGCTGAGTGAGTTGGCGCAATGCATGCCATTGCATGGTTCTCCATCTCTGCCTCTATAGCTGGATCCCACTCATTGGCTGCTAGAAAGGGCAGGCTTGTAAGGGGGCAGCAGATAGGTCAGCGTTTCTGTAGTGTAGTGGTTATCACGTTCGCCTCACACGCGAAAGGTCCCCGGTTCGAAACCGGGCAGAAACAGTTTTTTTCTTTCTTCCTACTTTTCAGCCAAATGCAGAAAACATATGTTGCTGGTAATGGGATGAAAATTGGAATTAAATATTTCCTATTTGGAGGCTTTTGGAAAAGTTAAAAAGAACAGAAAAGCTTCCACCAAATTAATGAGAGCTTTGCAAGCAAGCCTGATGAAAAATATCCCCCTCCTTTTAAAGGCAAGGATTGAGAAATGTGGCTGTGCCTGGGTACAATTACACTGTAGAATTAACCCAGTTTGACTCCATCTTAGTCACGGTGGCTCAATGCTATATAATAATTATTATTAACTTTATTTGTACCCCGTTAACATCTCCCGAAGGACTTGATACGGTTTACAAAGGCGAAACGCCCTCAATAAAAACAACAGCATAACAAATACACATAACTCATAAAGCAAACCGAACACATTAAAGCAATAACAATAAAACAGTAAAACAATACACCATGACACAATAAAACTAGGGCTGGGCCGGATGTAATGGGTACAATTTAAAAGTGCTGGGTATGACAGGTGAAATATGAGGATTTAGGGTAAGTGCAATGTGCAGGCAATCTTAAATTTCTAATAAAGTGCGTCTGGGACATGATGCTAGGAGCTTCCTATTCTGGAAAGGCACACTGGAACAGCCAAGTCTTCAAGCTCTTCCTAAAGACTGCCAGCATTGGGGCTTGTCTGATGTCCTTGGGGAAGGTGTTCCAGAGTCGGGGGGCTACCACAAAGAAGGCCCTGTCCCTCGTCCCCACCAAGTACAAATAATAATAATAATAATAATGCCATCCTGAGTCCCTCTGCGGAGGTTGAGAAAGGACAGGATATAAAAGCCATTATTATTATTATTATTATTATTATTATTATTATTATTATATGCAAAGACTCTGGCACAAGCCAGTCAAGGTGGTCCCAGTGGTGATCTGTACACTGGGTGCAGTGCCTAAAGAACTTGGCCTGCACTTAAACACAATCGGTGCTGACAAAATTACCATCTGCCAGCTGCAGAAGGCCACCTTACTAGGATCTGCATGCAGTATTCTCCGATACATCACATGTGTATTGGATCACATGTCGGACACTTCCCAAGTCCTAGACACTTAGGAAGTGTCCAACATGTGATCCAATACAACAGCCAGCAGAGTGTCTGCTGTGGACTCATCTTGTTGTGTTAATAATAATAATAATGATGATGATGATGATAATGATGATTATGAATAAACTTTATTTATATTCCACCTCCTTTCCTCAAAGGAACTCGGGTGGCTTAGGAATCATGCGATGTGGAGTTTGGTGAGGCACCAGCTCACTCTTTGACAGAGGAGGTTAAAGATCTAGTAATACTATAACTCCCAGAATTCCATAAGATTGAACCATGGTACTTAAGGTGGTGTCAAACTGCAATAATTCTACTGTGTGGATGCACCCATTGTCAAAGGGAAGGGAAGGAGGGACAGCAGTCCGATCCATGTGAGCATGTGTAATGGCACTCCATGCAGTCATGCCGGCCACATGACCTTGGAGATGTCTATGGATAACACCGGCTCTTCGGCTTAGAAATGGAGATGAGCACCAACCCCCAGAGTCAGACATGACTGGATTTAATGTCAGGGGAAAAGCTTTACCTTTACCTTGGGCAGATATCAGTTTACTTCTGTGTTTTTATTTTACTTGGAAACAGCTTGCAGATCCAGATAAATATTTTCAACATAGAACTGTTTTGGCCTTCCTCCAGTACTTAAAAAACTGAATTCTTCCCTGACTTTGCGACAAAGCAAAGAAAAATTCTAAAATACTGTAAAAGGATACAGCAAATGCCATTGCAAAGCACCCAGAATCCCATTCCTAGGGTGCATCTAGACCAATTGTTCTCAGCCTTCCAAATGCCGCAACCCCTTAATACAGTTCCTCATGTTGTGGTGACCCCCAACCATAACATTATTTTCTGTAATTTTTGCTATTGTTATGAATCATAAAGTAAATATCTGATATGCAGGATATATTTCCATTCACTGGACCAAATTTGGCACAAATACCCGATACACCCAAATTTGAATACTGGTTTGGTTAGGAGGGGGGTTGATTTTGTCATTCAGGAGTTGTAGTTTCTGGGATTTATAGTTCACCTACAACAGTCGTTCTCAACCTTTCTAATGCCACGACCCCTTAATACAGTTCCTCATGTTGTGGTGTCCTTCAACCATAACATTATTTTTGTTGCTACTCCATAACTGTAATTTTGCTACTGTTATGAATCATAATGTAAATGCCTGATACGCAGGATGTATTTTCATTCACTAGACCAAATTGGGCACAAATACCAGATACACCCAAATTTGAATAATGGTGGGGTTAGCGGGGGATTGATTTTGTCATTTGGGAGTTGTAGTTGCTGGGATTTATAGTTCACCTACACTCAAAGAGCATTCTGAACTCCACCAACGATGGAATTGAACCAACTTGGCACATGTTGGGCATTGTCCTTGAGTTTTGGAGTTGTAGTTCACCTACATCCAGAGAGCACTGTGGACTCAAACAATGATGGATCTGGACCAAACTTGGCACGAATACTCAATATGCCCAAATATGAACACTGGTGGAGTTTGTGGAAAACAGACCTTGACATTTGGGAGTTGTAGTTGCTGGGATTTACTGTACTGATGGACTGATGGAGTTTTTTGGGGTTAACCAGTTGGGCCTAACTGGGCACCGTGTAGGAGTTGTGCAGCTGGCTTAGCATCAAATGGTTTGAGTCCCGCGGATATGTAGTGTCCCCTCTTGACCCGAGATATTTTAGTATAGCAGATGAGCTCCTTTGTGCAATTTCAGCAACATGGTCTCTATGGGCTTTTCTGCAGCTTGAGGAAGGGAGGACTATCCCCAGATATTTGAAACATGGCACCTGCTCAATTTTGTTCCCATCTAGATTCTAGATGTGAAGCTTGAGTCTTTTGGCAAACACCATGATTTTAGTTTTCAGATAGTTGAGTTGCAACTGGTTCACATTGCAATATTGTGCCATTTAAGTCCAATTGGCATTCTTGAGGGTAGAGCAGCATCATCAACAAAAAGTAGGGTGGAGATATGTCTACCCACCACTTTTGGTGAGTGGAAGTCCATGTTAAGCAAGTGGTCCACCATGGAGTTGATGTAAAAATTAAATAATAATGGGGCCAGAATGCAGCCTTGCTTTACACCTTTCTCCATTTGAACAGCTTTGGCGCAGTGGCCTTGAGGGTTGCATCTTATTTTAAGAGACGTCCCTTTGTGAAGTTGACAGATAAGATGAAGTAACCGTCTATCTGGGTTGTTGTAGGTTTTTTGGGGCTACATAGCCATGTTCTAGAGGCATTCCCTCCTGACGTTTCGCCTGCATCTATGGCAAGCATCCTCAGAGGTAATCCTCATTACCTCCGAGGATGCTTGCCATAGATGCAGGCAAAATGTCAGGAGAGAATGCCTCTAGAACATGGTCATATAGCATGAAAAAACTTAAAACAACCCAGTGATTCCCGCCATGAAAGCCTTCGACAATACATTATCCGTCTATCGATTGAGGTGGCTTCTAATTTTTTCCCATAGCTTAGTCCTGCAGATAGCGTCAAAGGCTGCCTTAAAGTCTATAAAGGCCACATACTGTGATGTTTTGCAATTGGTGGAATATTTTTCTATCAGATGTTGGAGCACTAGGCATTGATCAATGGTAGATTTGCCACTTACAGGGCCTCCCCGGATGATCTTAAAGTCCTTGATAGTTCATAGAGGGAAACACATTTGGATGGGTAAACTGGGCCAGAACTGTTTGGGCTTTATAGATTACAAACAGCACTTTGAATTGTGCTCGGAAGCTAATAGGCAGCCAGTGGAGCTGGTGTAACAAGGGAGTTGTCTGCTCCCTGTACCCCGCTCCCGTGAGCCCCCTGGCAGCCAACGTTGAACTAGCTGAAGCTTCTGGGCAGTCTTCAGAGGCAACCCCATGTAGAGTGTGTTGCAGTAGTCTATTCGAGATGTAACCAGAGCGTGGACCACTGTAATTCTATAGTGTGTTTCACTTTGAAAACACAAACAGTATTGTGGTTAGAGCTTACATCATCTATTACTCTGAAATTCAGATAGATCATTATTTCGCTTACTTATCCTCTGGTTGCAGAACTAAAATGACTTGACCTGCCCATCAAGTGGGGTCAGAAAGGCTGAAAGACCAAGATATACCATAAGCAGATGAGAAATTATTAGCTGGATGGATAAAGAGTGGGAAATTTTACATGCTCAGAAAAAGTGCTCAGTAACTGCTAGAAAGGGCCAGTATATGTATTGCCATTATGCTTTTCAACATTAAGAAAGTAGGGAGAAAAATGGAAGCACATTTTTTGTTGTGACTTAAACTCTAGACCATGATGATTTGAGCCCTGACCACTAAAAAATGACTATGAAGGTCATTTTTAATTCCCCAATTTTATAGGTGTTTCCACACTACAGCTAATGGTCAGTCCTACACATTTACAGGTTTGATTATCCTGCCAGATGTTCATCACAAAGGTACACTGGAGGACCTAGGGATTCCTATAGAGAACGCTTCTGTGGAAGTTGAAAATAAGTGTGGTGGAGGACTAGAGATTTCTAAAGTGGTGTTCTCTCAGGTAAAAGAATATAGCATTTTTAATCTGCAGTTTTTCACTTTCACATGCCTGTTTTCTTAACCCCAGGAAATGCGAGGGGCTGACTGTATAGAACTATGATTACACTTATGCTTCAATGTTCCCATCTGATGTAGTACTGAGATTTGCAATTTAGGAACAGTGTCTAGAATCCTCTGAATTTTTGTGTACTTGAAGCAAAAGGCCCTGATACAAGGACCCTCCAGATTAACTCCAGATAACAAACCTACACTTATACAAACATGAAAACATATACAGAGCAATAAATTACATAAAGCAAAATGACAATGTCTCACGCACAGCAATATCAAAACAAGTGTTTCTTTTTAAATAAAATAACCCCCAACAACTAACATAATTCAATCTAAAACAATTCTACAATCCCAAACCACCTCGCCTATTAGAGAAATACTACATGTGCAATCATAAAACCTAACCTATAAGCCTCACACCCTCTTACCTGTTGATTTTAGTTTCTTAGTTTTATGTTCCCTATATATGTGGGAGGGGGGGCAACACCTGTGGGTAGAAGTCGGAAAAAGAAAACGTGAAGTGCAAGAGGTGTGTGAGGAGGGAGCTCTAATGCCTGCTCCCCCTCTCCCTACCCCACGTACTCGCACTTCAAGTCTTCTTACCCTTGAGTCTTGCCAGAGGTATACAATCTTCTCTCTTTTGGTGATGGTGGTAAAGGAGGAGCTCCACTGAAAAAACAATCAAGGATCAAACTGGCTGGTTTTTTACTGCTGCTCTGACGCCACCATCACCTAAGTAGGGCAATGTAGTTCTGGATGTGAAGGGAGTAGGATTTACTGTTGCTGGTTACTCTGAGAAAGGAGTGGAGGCAGAGGGGGTCATGATGTTGGCTGCAGCAACAAGGAGAGATGGAAGATAGCCGGAAGCAAATAGCTGCTAGCAAATTGCTTGCAACGTTGAATAGAATGTTTTGGTGTATTGTTGGGTCTGTGGCACAGCTGGCTGGGAGTCAGCTGCATTAAGATCACTACTGACCAAAAGGTCATGAATTTGAAGCCAACACAGGTAAGAGTGAGCTTCTGACCAATTTGTGTAGCTTGCTGTCAACCTTTGCAGCCCGAAAGACAGTTGCATTTGTCAAGTAGAAAATTTAGGTACCGCGTATGCGGGGGATTTAACTAATTTACGCCGCCATAAAAATCTCAGGCAAGCATGCAAAGAATGAGGAAGTACTTCATCAGTGTCACAAATGGACGGTAAAGCGATAATTCCCCTGGTGGCCAGAATGCCCTCATCAAGAAGCTGGAATGTTAACTAGTATCTCTGTGTGTCTGTCTATATATGTTGTGTGTCTATGGCATTGAATGTTTGCCATGTATATGTACATTGTAATCCGCCCTGAGTCCCCTGTGGGGTAAGAAGGGCAGAATATAAATACTGTAAATAATAAATAAATTTCATGGCTGGAATCACTGGGTTGTAGGTTTTTTGGGCTGTATGGCCATGTTCTCGAAGCATTCTCTCCAGATGTTTCGCCTGCATCTATGGCAGGCATCCTCAGAGAATGTATACATCAGACCTGGGAGAATTAGACAGGGATCTTTCCACCATGCTCTTTCACTCCAAAATACCCTCTGATCTGAATCTCAAGTGCTCTATGACCTCCACCCCCCAAGCACCTTCCCTCTGCTCAAACAAGGCCTCTTTGACAAAATATCAAATTTCATCACAGAATTTCATTGCAGAATAGTCGCACCACATGTTGAGCTGATTATCCTTTTCTTCCTTCCTTCCCCAAATGCCAGGCAGTTCAAAAACTACAAGATGGAGGTCTCTGAAGCTCCACTCTTCTCTCCTTTCTCTTTCGAAAAGCAGTTTTAAAAACCTGTAATGAATGTCTCCTTTCTCCAAAAACTCCATTCCAGATCTTCTAAATTACTTTGCCTCGGAAAATGAAAGGATGAGAGAAGAGTGCAGCTGCAGAAATCTCCATTTTATAGGTTGGCAACTGCCTTGTATTTTAAGAAAGAAGGAAGGGAATAACAGCCCCAAATGGTTCTACATTTAAAAAACCGAAACAACAATTTGTTTGAGGATTGATAATCTCTCCTCCTTTTCTCCTTCAAAAAGTCATTAATTTGAAAAAAAAGTTTTTTCCCTTGTGTATTGCATTCCCCCCCCCCCCCCCCTTTAAATGAAAGAATAATTAAACTTGAACGTTTTCATGGCTTCTCCCTTGTGTGGGTCCTTTGATGGGACTACAGACTTCCACTGAAAGAGAAACTTTTCCATATTCCATCCATAAATATGGCTTCTCCACAATGTGGGTCCTTAGATGGGAACGCAGACCTCCACTGACAGAGAAGGTCTTTCCACATTCCATGCATTTATATGGCTTCTCCCCTGTGTGGATCCTTTGGTGGGTACGCAGAGTTTGACTATGAGAGAAGCTCTTTCCACATTCAATGCATGTGTATGGCTTCTCCCCAGTGTGGGTCCTTTGATGGGAACGCAGTTTGCCACTATGACTGAAGCTATTCCCACATTCCATGCACTTAAATGGCTTCTCCCCTGTGTGGGTCTTTTGATGGGAACGCAGACAGTCACTCCGCCTAAAGACCTCTCCACATTCCATGCACTTAAATGGCTTCTCCCCGGTGTGGGTCCTTTGATGGGAACGCAGTTTGCCACCCTGACTGAACCTCTCTCCACATTCTATACACTTATATGGCTTCTCCCCTGTGTGGGTCCTTTGATGGGAAAGCAGATTTCCATTGAAAGAGAAACTCTTTCCACATTCCAAGCATTTATATGGTTTCTCCCCTGTGTGGGTCCTTTGATGGGAACGCAGTTTGCTATTCTGACTGAAACTCTTTTTACACACCATGCATTTATATGGCTTCTCCCCAATGTGAGTCTTTTGATGGGAATTCAGATTGCCACTCCTACTGAAGCTCATCCCACACTCCATGCATTTATATGGTTTCTCCCCTGTGTGGATCCTTTGATGGGAACGCAGTGTGTCACTTCGTCTAAAGCTCTCTCCACATTCCATGCATTTATATGGCCTCTCTCCTGTGTGGGTCCTTTGATGGGAACTCAGTTGTCCACTCAGAGAAAACCTCTTTCCACATTCCATGCAGTTATATGGCTTCTCCCCTGTATAGGACAGTTGATGAGATTGCAACGTCTCGCTCGAACTGAAGCTCTCTCCACATTCTATGGATGAATATAGCTTTTCCCCTGTGTGTGTTATCTGATGCACATCAAGGAGATTGTCCCTCCAACTGAAGCTCATGCCGCACTCCATGAATTTATATGGCTTCTCCCCTGTGTGGGTCCTTTGATGGGAACGCAGATGACCACTTTGTTTATAGCTCTGTCCACATTCCATGCATTTATATGGCTTCTCTCCTGTGTGGGTCCTTTGATGGGAACACAGTTGTCCACTCAAAGAGAAGCTATTTCCACATACCATGCAGTAATATGGCTTCTCCCCTATATGGGGCTGTTGATTAGATTGCAATGTCTCACTTGGACTGAAGCTCTCTCCACATTCTACGCATATATATGGCTTTCCTCCTGTCTGTGCTATCTGATGTACATCAACACTACTCCATCTTATGCATTTGCCACAGGCTATAAGTTTATATAGCTCCTCTGTTTTCTGGGCTGTGGAATAGGGGTGTATAGGATTTTCCATTGTTTGTAAATTATTATTCATATTCTATGTCAGAAGTTCACAACATAAACTTTCAGCAGAGCAGGAATTCTTCCCACATTTTTCTGCAGTCTCTCCAGTTCCTTTTCCAAACTTTTATTTTTATGTTATAACTTTGCTTTCCCCTTTTATTTCATAGGTGTATAGATTTTAATTTTTTTCTACTTATTTCTTTGTTGTTGTCGTATTCATGCCATTTCAAAGTTAGGGAATCCGTATGGCAAAGCTGTCGCAAGGGTTTCTTCACAAGATTTGTTCAGACGTACCTGTTGATGAAAAAGAGGAAAATCTCATCAGGAGTTTAGGCCAGAAAGATCTCATTGGACATCAAGGCCGAGAGCCATGAGAATAGGTGAAAAGTGTTGCCCAACTGGGATGAGCTCACTGCCCGTTGAGAAATCTTATAACCCAATGAAATAGTTAGAATAAGTTCAGGTATGGAACTGACCATAAGCAACAGCTGCCAATTTGGGTGGGATTGTAAGGGATAAATTAATGGAGGAAGATGAAGTCAGTAGTCAGTGACTATGTTATTTGTCAGTGTCCTTTTCAACATGTTGTGAAATCAATATACACACTTTATTGCCCAAAGATGACCCTATGGCCCACATGGGAGGCCCAGCTTCTCCCTCTGAGAGCCAGTTGCTACAGCAACTAAAGGATAGCACCAAGACATTTTCATATTTCAAAAACATTTAGTAATTGAAGGTAGTTTAACTCTGAATAAAGACGAAGTGTGAAATGAACAAATGTAAAGTGATAAGGGATAGCCACAATGGTTAAGGCATATGCATTCCCAGTCAGGTAAATGTTGATAAAATTCCAAATTTCTGCAATTTCTTAGGTGTTTAGAGCAGGGGTCCTCAAACTGAGGCCTGAGGGCCATATACGGCCCTCCAAGGTCATTTACCCGGCCCTTGCTCAGAGTAAACCTAAGTCTGAAACGACTTGAAAGCACACAACAACAACAACAACAACAACCCTATCTCATCAGGCAAAAGCAGGCCCACACTTCCCATTGAAATACTAATAAGTTTATATTTGCTAAAATTGTTCTTCATTTTAATTATTTTATTGAAATTAAGTTTTTTTTACACTACAAATAAGATTTGCAGTGTGCATAGGAATTCATTCATGTTTTTTTTTTTCAAATTATAATCCAGCCCTCCAACAGTTTGAGGGACTTTGAACTGGCCTTTTTTAAAAAAGTTTGAGGACCCCTGGTTTAGAGTGTCAAAACAAAGAGAAGCAACTCATCAATTTTATTCAAAGGGCATTTCCACAGTTTGGGTGTCCACAAACTTAATTTGAGATTATCCTTGAGAAAGGGACTTCTGGGTTGTGAAGATGGTGGTACAAAGCTTCCCCTGTTAGGTGGAGTGGGGAGAGAGAGCG
Source organism: Anolis sagrei (assembly GCF_037176765.1). Classification (NCBI taxonomy): domain Eukaryota; kingdom Metazoa; phylum Chordata; class Lepidosauria; order Squamata; family Anolidae; genus Anolis; species Anolis sagrei. The sequence continues at coordinate 14,732,376 of NC_090022.1, forward strand.
CAGGACACAGTAATAACAACCTGATGAGAAAGTATTTCTCTGAAAGATGGGAACCCCAAGGTTTACATGGATCTTTTAACTGATTCTATTTTAATAGAGGTTGTTTTATCCAATTTATATACCTGGTTTGTGTATTGTATTATTGTTATCATGCTGATGTATTTTATGTATGACATCCTTGTGTGCTATTTTGTAAGCCGTCCCAGTGTCTATGGGAGATGATGGTGGAATAAAAATAATGTCTTATTATTATTATTATTATTATTATTATTATTGTCATTTGAGTCACTTATGCTGGGGAAAGTGGAAGGCAAAAGGAAGAGGGGCCGACCAAGGGCAAGATGGATGGATGGCATCCTTGAAGTGACTGGACTGACCTTGAGGGAGCTGAGGGTGGTAACGGCCGACAGGGAGCTCTGGCGTGGGCTGGTCCATGAGGTCACGAAGAGTCGGAGACGACTGAACGAATGAACAACAACAACATTTGAGTCTAAATAAAACCATCACTCCAGTGTCCATTTTTACATTTCAGGCAAAAATGAGCACGATCAAAAACAAAGATGACAAGGACCTAACAGAAGCGGAAGAGATCAAGAGACGGTGGTGAGACTATACAGAAGATTTGTATAGGAAGGATAATAATATCAAGGATACCTTTGATAATGTGATGAGTAAATTAGAACCAGACATCCTGAGGAGTGAGGTTGAATGGGCCTTAAGAAGCACTGCTAATAACAGAAGCAGGAGACGATGAATCCCAGCTGAACTGTTTAAAACCTTGAAAAATGATGCTGTCAAGGTGATGTATGTCATATGACAGCAAAAATTGAAAAACTCAGATTGGGAAAAAATCCACTTATACCTCCATACCAAAAGAGAGAAACACTAAAGAATGCTCAAACTTTCGTACAGTGACACTTATTTCACATGCCAGTAAGGTAATGCTCAAGATCCTGCAAGGTAGACTCCAGTAATACATGGAGTGAGAGTAGCTAGATGTACAAGCTGGGTTTAGAAAAGGTAGAGGAACGAGAGACCAAATTGCCAATATCAGCTGGATAATGGAAAAAGGCAGTTTTATTGACTATTCTAAAGCCTTTGACTGTGTGGATCATAATAAATTGTGGCAAGTTCTTGGTGGTATGGGGATAACAAGCCAACTAGTTTGTCTCCTGAGGAATCTGTATAACGACCCAGTAGCAACAGTAAGCGCAGACCACGGAACAAACTGGTTCAAGGTTGGGACAGGCATACGGCAGGGCTGTATACTCTCACCCTACCTATTCAACTTGTATGCAGAACCCATCATGCAAAGTGCGAGGCTTGACAAATCCAAGGCTGGAGTTAAAATTGTTGGAAGAAGCATTAACAACCTTAGATATACAGATGATACCATTTTGATGGCCAAAAGCAAGGAGGAGTTGAGGAGCCTTCTAACCAAGATGAAAGAATAAAAGTGCAAAAGCTGGCTTGCAGTTAAACATTAAAAAAAAACCCAAGATTATGGCAACCAGACTGATTGATAACTGGCAAATAGAGGGAGAAACAGAGGGAGGAAATGTGGAGGCAGGGACAGACTTTGTGACAATCCTTGAAGTGACTGGCTTGTCCTTGAAGGAGCTGGGGGTGGCCAAGGGCAACAGAGAACTCTGGAGTGGGCTGGTCCATGAGGTCACAAAGAGTTGGAAAAAGCCAAAAAAATAAACAACAACATTTAGCAGATTTCATGCTCCATTCTCGAAAAGAGAACCAAATATACAATAGGCCAAATCAATTAAACCGCCTTGAGTTGCCTTCGAGCTGAGAAAGGCGGTATATAAATACGGTAAATAAATAAATAAGAAGTGGGATCTGAAATGAGGAAGACTGATAGAGTAAAATGAAAATACAAAGAACCAAACCATACTCTCTTCACAATCGAACAATTAAAATGGTTACTGAAATGTACATTATTCTACCTGTGTTTACAATTTTTAAAAAGTAAAACAACTTCTCCATTTCTTTTAGTTCACACATTTTCAACTCTCCAATCTTGTATAGTGTGTCCCTTTTTTCTTCCGTTGACTCTATAAGGGACTCTTGCTCCTGTTGGCATATACTGCAGTGTTCTCCTATTCTCTCTTTTATTTGATCATTCAACATTCCTAGCAATATAAATTCTGGCTTGATGCTGATTTGTATTTTTAAAAAGATCTTGGATTTGTTTCTAGAATGTTGTGGTCTTGTTACACGTCCATCACATACTGGGCCCTTTATGAGTTTTATATTTATGTATTTTTGGAGTTTTATACATTTTTATTACTTTTGGGGAACAGTTTTTTTAAAAAAAATACCATCTAAGCATCATTTTATATGATTTCTCCTTGGGATGAATGGGAGAGTGTCCACTGTGAGAAAGTCAAAAGGGAGGGGGTTTCCACTGGAAGAAAGGAGCCCCTGGGGAATGGAGGGGGGCTCTAAAAATGGGAGACAGGAGAGGGAGAGATCTAGACTAAAGCGATTCCTAGTCCCACTCTCTTCTATGTTGGTCAGATCTCACCTGGAATAACCCTGTGTCCCATCCTGGGCAACACAATTCATGAGTGTTTTGCAGAACCCTATAACTCAGTGTTTCTCAAACTGTGTTCCTCTAGATGTTTTGGACTTCAGCTCCCACAATTCCTAACAGCTGGGATTTCTGAGAGCCGAAGTCCATAACAACTGCTTTGAATGCAATTTTCCTGCTTCTTGGCAGAATGGAGTTGGAATGGATGGCCCACAAGGTCCCTTCCAACTCTAGGATTCTATGATTCTAAGAGGGAGCAGGCTTGGTTTTTGCTGCCCTGGCGACTAGGGCTCAATGGAGCCTTGGGTTCAAAGTCGCCCTCGGGCTGAGAGGGGCGGTCAATAAATGCAAATAATAAATAATAATAATAAATAAATGATTGGAAAGAAGATCTCACCTGAACATTAGGAAGAACTTCCTGGTCATAAGAAGAGCTGCTCAACATTGGAACTCTCTGCCTCGGAGTGTGGAGGAAGCTGCTTCTTTGGAGGCTTTTACTCAGAGGCTGGATGGCCATCTGTTGGAAGTGCTCTGATAACCCTAACATCAAAAAAACCAAGATTATGGCAACAAAAATGATTGACAACTGGGAGATAGAGGGAGAAAACGTGGAGGCAGTGACAGACTTTGTATTTCTAGGTGCAAAGATTACTGCAGAAGCAGACTGCAGCCAGGAAATCAGGAGTTGCTTACTTCTTGGGAGGAGAGCAATGTCCAATCTCGATAAAATAGTGAAGAGACATCACACTGGCAATGAAGATCTGCATCGTTAAAGCAATGGTATCCCCGTAGTAAGCTATGGATGTGAGAGCTTGACCATAGGGAAGGCTGAGCAAAGGAAGATAGATGCTTTTGAACTCTGGTGTTGGAGGAAAGTTCTGAGAGTGCCTTGGACTGCGAGAAGATCCAACCAGTCCATCCTCCAGGAAATAAAGCCCGGCTGCTCACTGGAGGGAAGGATACTAGAGACAAAGTTGAAGTACTTTGGCCACATCATGAGAAGGAAGGAAAGCTTAGAGAAGACATTGATGCTGGGGAAAATGGAAGGCAAAAGGAAGAGGGGCCGACCAAGGGCAAAATGGATGGATGGTATCCTTGAATAGACTGGATTGACCTTGAAGGAGCTGGGGGTGGTGACGACCGACAGGGAGCTCTGGCGTGGACTGGTCCATAAAATCACAATGAGTCGGAAACGACTGAACAAATGAACAACAGCAATCCAGATGGAAAATGGAAAATGCAGGGAAATAAAAATGAGGCAGAGACAGAAAGGTGTATGAAGGCAAAGTTTTTTATATAATTACAGAATTGCATAGTTTGAAAATATCCCTACATTTATCAAGCCTAACTCCCACCAATGCAGGCGTTTATAGCCAAAACATCCTTGAGAGACAGTTATCCAATCTCTTTTTGAAAAATCTCCAATCAAAGGGTACTTACCTCTTTCAAAGATAGACTTTGTCAGTGTCATACATCTTTTACAGTCAGATGATAATGTTCCTAATGTTCATTTGGAATTTTCTTCCTTGGAACTTGAATAATTTGGTTTAGCTCCTACCCTTTGGCTCAGCTTGTTCCAAGTTTGCACATGATAATGCTTCATAAGTTTGAAGATTATATTTTGGACTAGCTGCCCCCTGCCACGCGTTGCTGTGGCCCAGTTTGTTGATCTGGAAAATAAAGTAATGAAAAAATGTTGGTTTCTAATATATGTAATTCCTTTATGCTTGTGAGTAAACAGTATTTCTTGTTGTTTTTTGGTCAGTGTTGATGTGGAGAATGTCTGGTTTGCCCACCCTGGAACATTCCACATATAATTGTTCTTCTTTAGGGGTCCCTTTCAAATCTATGATACTATATCTCTCTGTGTGTGAATCATATCTATCTATATCTATCTATGGCTGGATGGCTCTTTGTCAGGAGGACTTTGATTACGTTTTCTTGCCCTGATGAAGGGAGTTGGATTGGATGGCCTTAATTATTTTCTGTTGGTCATGGGGGTTCTGTGTGGGAAGTTTGCCCTGATTCTGGGCTCAGAATGCTCTTTGATTGTAGGTGAACTATAAATCCCAGTAACTACAACTCCCAAATGTCAAGGTCTAGTTCCCCCAAACTCCAACTGTGTTCATATTTGGGCGTATTGGGTGCTTGTGCTTGAGTCCACAGTGATCGATTGGTCAGGGATCCCTGGATGTAGGTGAACTACAACTCCCAAATTCAAGGTTTAAATAATAAATAAATGTTTTACTGTAATATGTATTATGATGTTTTATTGATTGTACGTGATATTATGGTTGGAAACCGATCTGAGTCCCTCAAGAGAGGTGAGAAGACCGGTATACAAAACTTTTAAATAATAATAATAAAGAATAAGTTTGGTCCAGATCCATCATTGTTTGAGTCCACAGTGCTCTCTGGATGTAGGTGGACTACAACTCCCAAACTCAAGGTCAATGCCCACCCAACCCTTCCAATATTTCCTGTTGGTCAAGGGAGTTCTGTGTGCCAGGTTTGATTCAATTCCATCGTTGATGGAGTTCAGAATGCTCGTTGATTGTAGGTGAACTATAAATCCCAGCAACTACAACTCCCAAATGACAAAATCATTATTTTTTGAGTGATGGTCACTCCTTGTGTAGTGAGACATTTTGTTGCCAAATTTGGTGTAATTTCGTTCATTTGTTCTTTTGCTTTTAAAGTACTCATTATGCACAGAGCATATATATAGATAGATAGATAGATAGATATAGATATATCCCGAACAACATGACTACTTTGTAAGTGTGGAAGAATGGCAGAAGGGGGTAGGACTGGATGGCCCTTAGGGTCCCCCCCCAACCCTCTTTTTTCCTGAATCCGCTTGAATCAAAGGCTCTATGTCCCAGTCTCCAGAGGAGGGGACACGCCTGCCCTGTCCTCAATACTGAAAGAGGGAGGAGAAGCCTCAATCTTGGGAAGGAGAAGCAGGCCTCCCTCTCTCTTCCTCTTCCTCTAGCCCAGTGGTTCTCAACCTGGGCTCCCCAGATGTTTTTGGCCTACAACTCCCAGAAATCCCAGCCAGTTTACCAGTTGTTAGGGTTTCTGGGAGTTGAAGGCCAAAAACATCTGGGGACCCCAGGTTGAGAACCACTGCAAAGCCTTTCCATCCTATAATATCCTCCCAAAAGACACACAGAGACACCCCAAGGCCCTCCTTCCCAGAGGAAAGAAGGCTTGGGCCCCCACACGCTCCCTCCGCCTTACCTTCCTCCTGCTTCTCTCCAAATGCTTCCTCTTCCTGTCTCAGAGAGACCTTCCTCGCCCCGCCCCCGGAAGTGACGTCCGAAGTGGAGCGTGGAGCCCAACGCCTAGGAGCCATGAGGACCCGCCTCCTTGGTGACGTCACCCTGCCTCTCCCTCCCTCCTCCCCCGCCCTCCCTGAAAGCATCCCAAGAGGCGGAGGAAACTCCCAGGGGCCAGCCATTGGCTTATTGTATTTATTTACCACATTTATATGCCGCCCTTCTCACCCTGATGGGCTTACAAGGTATATACATAAAATATATTATTAGCATAGTATAATATCAGTATTATATATTACTCTATTGTACTATACCATGATATTGTAATATTATTAGTATTATTACATGTAATATAAAATATATAATTATATCATATTATTAGTAGTATTATTATATTGTATTAAATTATAATATTATAAATATTGTATGTATATACAACATATATATTATATTATAGTATATATATATATTACCCTATTGTACTATAAATTGGTATGATAAGAAACAAAGATGGCAGGGACCTAAGAGAAGCTGAAGAGATCAAGAGAAGGTGGTGAGATTATACAGAAGATCTGTATAGGAAGGATAATAATATCGAGGATAGCTTTGACGGTGTGGTGAGTGAATTAGAACCAGACATCCTGAGGAGTGAGGTGGGATGGGCCTTAAGAAGCATTGCTAACAACAAGGCAGCAGGAGACGACGGAATCCCAGCTGAACTGTTTAAAATCTTAAAAGATGATGCTGTCAAGGTGATGCATGCCATATGCCAGCAAATATGGAAAACACAAGAATGGCCATCAGACTGGAAAAAATCAACTTATATCCCCATACCAAAAAAGGGAAATGCAAAAGACTGCTCCAACTTCCGTACAGTGGCCCTTATTTCTCATGCCAGTAAGGTAATGCTCAAGATCCTGCAAGGAAGACTCCAGCAATACATGGAGCGAGAGTTGCCAGATGTTCAAGCTGGGTTTAGAAAAGGCAGAGGAACGAGAGACCGGATTGCCAATATCCGCTGGATAATGGAGAAAGGCAGGGAGTTTCAGAAAAACATCTACTTCTGCTTCATTGACTATTCTAAAGCCTTTGACTGTGTGGATCATAATAAATTGTGGCAAGTTCTTGGTGGGAAGGGCATCCCAAGCCACCTTGTCTCTCTCCTGAGGAATCTGTACAAGGACCAAGTAGCAACAGTCAGAACTGACCACGGAACAACAGACGGGTTCAAGATTGGGAAAGGCGTACGGCAAGGCTGCATCCTCTCACCCAACCTTTTTAACTTGTATGCAGAACACATCATGCGATGTGCGGGGCTGGATGAATGCAAAGCTGGGGTGAAAATTGCTGGAAGAAACATTAACAACCTCAGATATGCAGATGACACCACTCTGATGGCCGAAAGCAAGGAGGAGCTGAGGAGCCTTCTAATCAAGGTGAAAGAAGAAAGCGCAAAAGCTGGGTTGCAGCTAAACATTAAAAAAAAAACAAGATTATAGCAACAAGAATGATTGACAACTGGAAAATAGAGGGAGAAAATGTGGAGGCTGTGACAGACTTTGTATTTTTAGGCGCAAAGATTACTGCAGATGCAGACTGTGGCCAGGAAATCAGAAGACGCTTACTTCTTGGGAGGAGAGCAATGTCCAGTCTCGATAAAATAGTGAAGAGTAGAGACATCAGACTGGCAACAAAGATCCATTGCCTAGTCAAAGCCATGGTATTCCCTGTAGTAACCTACGGATGTGAGAGCTGGACCTTAGGGAAGGCTGAGCGAAGGAAGATCGATGCTTTTGAACTGTGGTGTTGGAGGAAAGTTCTGAGAGTGCCTTGGACTGTGAGAAGATCCAACCAGTCCATCCTCCAGGAAATAAAGCCCGACTGCTCACTGGAGGGAAAGATACTAGAGACAAAGTTGAAGTCCTTTGGCCACATCATGAGGAGACAGAAAAGCCTAGAGAAGACAGTGATGCTGGGGAAAGTGGAAGGCAAAAGGAAGAGGGGCCGACCAAGGGCAAGATGGATGGATGGCATCCTTGAAGTGACTGGACTGACCTTGAAGGAACTGGGTGGTGACGGCCGACAGGGAGCTGGTCCATGAGGTCACGAAGTGTCGGAGATGACTGAACAAATGAGCAACAACAACAACAAATATAAAATATATAATTAAAATATCATATTATTATTAGTAGTATTATATTGTAGTACATTATACATTATAATTTATGTATATACAATATATTATATATTACTCTATTGTACTATGCCATTATATTGTAATATTATTAGTAATATTACATGTAATATAAAATATATAATTATAATATCATATTATTATTAGTATTATATTGTATTACATTATAATATAAATATTATAAATATGATGGCCATGGGTCTGTCCAAAATGGTTTCTGGCCCCACCCATAGTGCTGGACACACTTTAGACCTTGTCGAAGCTCTAGCAGACCTCGGGAACATGGAGGTTGCTGGAACAGTTAACACACAGTGTGCTGGTACTGCTGTACCAGGGATTCCAACTTTGTTTTCTTTCTGTTATCTGTTTTGCTGTCATATGACAGGCCTCCTGTCCGTCATAATTAAGCTTTGGTTCCACCCCTTGTTCTGGGCTCTGGGAAGGAAAGGAGCCATTTTTTGGCCAATCTCACACAAGGTAGCTAAGCTATAGGACGTAGACCAGCTTGTCCAGTAGAAAAGCTTCCTTTCTCAATAACCATCCAGGGAAAAAGGAGAATCCAGGGAAAAATAACATCTGGGGATACAGAAGCAGAAATTCCAGGAGAAAGGTCCCAAAAGCTCTGCGGAGAGCTCACAGCCTCACAGCATCAGAGGGAACAGCCCTGAAGTTTCTAAGAATTGTTGAAGGGAGGACAGCATTACAGATCCATGGAACTCCAGCTGAAATATCTTCAAGCCTCGGCTGGTAGGTCTACTCGATACCCAGACGCATTTGGAATCGGTAGTAGGTCCCAAACCGATGAGGCATAGATAGAAAGCAGCCTGGGAGAGGTTAAAAAGGGTTTTCCTACAGAGAAAGTTTAGTTAGTCAAAGTCAGGTACCAGTCCATTGAGGACTAGACTAAGAAAGCCTTGAAGTGTTGTTTGAACCATTGAAGATTTGTTGTTTGTTCCATAATAAAGACTTTGTTGCATCATTAAAGACTCTAAAGACCATCACTTCAGAAAAATCCCTGAGAACCTCTCTTTGAGGCGCCCCTGGCTTCCTGCTGGGCTTAAAGTATACGTCCTATAGAAAAGTACAGCTGTTACAGGCCCAGCGCACAACAGAACACACAGCAAAGCCAAATAGGCTCCCTGGTATTCCAGGGAGCTGGCAGGAATGAAGCAAGTGAAACAGAGACTAGAGCAGCATTGGAATTCCCACCTGTGGAATTCACTCCCCGTTGAAATTAGGTTATCTACGTCTCTCCTTTCCTTCAGAAAGAAGTTAAAAACATGGATGTGGGAGCAGGTCTTTGGGTAATCATGTTGACAATGACAACGGAAATGGACAATGGACATGGACTATAGACAAGCTTGATGGAGTCTCTAACCACAGAAGTTGGCTTAGATAAGGCCACCAAGCTGTTATATTTTAACAGATTTTAATTGAATTTGACTTAATGTGTTTAACTGTATGTGTTTAACTGTAATTATTGGATTTTATTATGTATTTTATTATGTGCACATGGAGGCATCAAATTGTTGCTGGCTGGAAGCTGCCCTGAGTCCCCCCTGCGAAGGCTTTTTGCAGACTAAGTTGCTCAGATCCGTTCCAACTTAGATGTCAGTATTAATGCAATCTCTGTGGATGCAACTGTGGCATCTTCTTGTCCTATTTTAATAGATTTGTTTCAACTTGTACAGCTGTGAAAAAGATATTGGGAGAAATGAGAGCAACCACTTGTTCTCTGGACCCTTGCCCATTCTGGCTAATCAAACAGAGCAGCAGGGGACTGGTAGAGTGGATGAAGGTCCTGGTGAACACCTCCTTGATGGTGTAATGCCAGCTATCTTCAAGGAGGCAGTAGTAAGATCTTTATTAAAGGAACCAGCATTGGATCCCACTCAATTAGACAACTTACGACCAGTTTAAAATCTCCCCTTTCTGGGCAAAGTTATAGAGAAGTTTGCCTCTCAGCTCCAAAGTTTCTTGGATGAAACCGATTATCTGGATCCTTTTCAATCTGGTTTCAAGCCCAACTATGAACACAGATAGCATTGGTTGCCTTGATAGATGATCTACGAAGAGAGCTGGGCATGTTGAGCCTGCAGAAGAGAAGACTGAAAGAGGACATGATAGTCATGTATAAATATATGAGGGGAAGTCATAAGGAGGAGGGAGCAAACTTGTTTTTTTGCTGCCCTGGAGACTAGGACGCGGAGCAATGGCTTCAAACTACAAGAAAGGAGATTCCACCTGAACATTAGGAAGAACTTCCTAACTGTGAGAGCTGTTCAGCAGTGGAACTCTCTGACCCGGAGTGTGGTGGATGTTCCTTCTTTGAAGGCTTTTAAGCAGAGGCTGGATGGCCATCTGTCAGAGGTGCTTTGAATGCGATTTCCCTGCTTCTTGGCAGGGGGTTGGACTGGAAGTTCCTCCTAATGTTCAGATGGAATCTCCTTTCTTCAATATCAAGGCAGAAAACCCCACAATATCTGCTTTGAACTGGGTTATTTGAATCCACACTCAGATAATGTGGACTTTTCTGCCTTGATATTCTGGGATATAGGGCTGTGTGGAAGGGCCCATGTTTAAATATGTGAAAGGAGGTCAGAAAGAAGAGGGAGCAGGCTTGTTTTCTGCTGCCCTAGAGACTAGGACTCAATGGAGCCATGGGTTCAAATGACAGGAAAGGAGCTCCCTCCTGAACATTTGGAAAGAAACCGATAAAATATTTGAAGGAACACTTATTATACAGGCTCAGAGGAGAAGAAAAAGATGGGAAAACACAAGAAGACAGAGGACTAGAGTGAATGCCAGATGACAAGAATACACTTGTTTTTGGAATAGATGGCATTGTAGGTGGAATTCCTTTATCTGTTACAGAATATGTATAACAATTCCCTCCCAATAGACTTCTGTGCAGATTTAATTTACTAACAAAACTCCATAACCAACAAATCATTTTTTTCACTGTCTCCTGTCCCTTTTTTCTTCCTTTCCCCCCTTTTCCTCTATGTCATAAAACTGTGAAAATAAAATAAAAATTTGTAAAGCAAAAAATCCGAACGAACAGGGTATAGGGTTACAGCCTGTGTTGGATGGGGTCGCACTCCCCCTGAAGACGCAGGTTCGCAGTTTGGGTGTGATCCTGGACTCATCGTTGAGCCTGGAACCCCAGGTTTCGGCAGTGACCAGGGGAGCATTCACACAGTTAAAACTCGTGCGCCAACTGCGCCCGTACCTTGGGAAGTCTGACTTGGCCATGGTAGTCCACGCTCTGGTTACATCCCGTTTAGACTACTGCAACGCTCTCTACGTGGGGTTGCCTTTGAAGACGGCCCGGAAGCTCCAATTAGTCCAACGCTCGGCAGCCATGATACTAACAGGAGCGGAGCGCAGGGAGCATACAACTCCTCTGCTGCACCAGCTCCACTGGCTGCCGATTTGCTACCGGGCTCAATTCAAAGTGCTGGCATTGGCCTTTAAAGCCCTAAACGGTTCTGGCCCAACTTACCTATCTGAACGTATCTCGGCCTATCAGCCCACCAGGACCCTAAGATCTTCTGGGGGGGGGGGGGCTACTCTCTATCCCGCCTGCTTCACAGGTGCGGCTGGCGGGGACGAGAGACAGGGCCTTTTCTGTGGTGGCCCCGCGGCTATGGAACGCCCTTCCCATGGAGGTAAGATCAGCTCCCTCATTGATGGTATTCAGGAAAAGACTAAAAACGTGGATGTTCGAGCAGGCGTTCGGTTAACTCAGTGCAATAAGTGTAATGATTGAAGGACTGGCAATCTGGACGACGAAACTGGATCACGATTTTAGTCAAGAGATGAATTGGATTGTTTATTGATATATGTATTGTGGATTATGTTTTTATGCTTTTAAACTGTATACTGTTGTTTGTTATAAGTTGTTGTAAACCGCATTGAGTCGCCGGCTAGGCTGAGAAACGGCGGTATACAAGTATAGCAAATAAATAAATAAATAAATAAATAAATCCCTCCAAGTTTTTTTTCTCATGTAATAGTTGCTCCCCACTTTTTGAAGAAAGAAAAGGGGGAAATTGTGACTATTATGCAATGAAGTATGGTATATTTGTTTTATTATCCATGAACATTTTCCTAGTTCCTTGTGTGTTTAAAGACAGCTGCTTTGTATCCTAGGCCGCTTCCACACAGTTGAATAACATCCCACATTATCTGCTTTGAATTGGGATATATAGCAGTGTGGGCTCAGATAACCCAGTTCAAAGCAGATATTGTGGGATTTTCTGCCTTGATATTCTGGGTTATATGGATGTGTAGAAGGGCCCCCAATGGACTTGTTGCTACAAGTAGTGATGGAATGTTATCAATGGGCTCTATCCCTCCCTCTGTCCTCCCTTTCTATATTTGGGAAGGGAGAGGAGACTTCTTTGTGAAAATGTACAGTTTCATTTTGGGACATTTTAGAAAGTCATAAGGAGCACTCTGCTAGCCCTCTGTGAATTCATTGATGCCTAATGCCTGGTCCTCCATCCCTGAATCTTTCCCCAAATTCAATGCATTTATGTGGTTTCTCCCCTGTGTGGGTCCTTTGAGGGGAACACAGTATGCCACTGTGATTGAAGCTTTCTCCACAATCCATGCACTTATATGGCTTTCCTCTGTGTGGATCCTTTGATGGGAACGCAGTCTGCCACTCTGACTGAAACTTTTTCCACATTCCATGCATTCATATGGCTTCTCCCCAGTATGGGTCCTTTGATGGGAACACAGATTTCCACTCTGACTGAAACTCTTTCCGCATTCAATGCATATGTATGGCTTCTCCCCTGTGTGGGTCCTTTGATGGGAACGCAGTTTGCCACTCTGGGAGAAGCTCTTTCCACATTCTATACATTTATATGGCCTCTCTCCTGTGTGGGTCCTTTCATGGGAACGCAGATTGGCACTCTGACTAAAGGTCTCTCCACATTCCATGCATTTATATGGCTTCTCCCTTGTGTGGATCCTTTGATGGGAACGCAGATGTCCACTCTGAGAGAAGCTCTTTCCACATTCCATACATTTATACGGATTCTCCCCTATGTGGGTCCTTTGATGAGAATGCAGCCTGCTACTCTGACTGAAGCTCTTTCCACACTCCATGCAGGTATATGGCTTCTCCCCAGTGTGGATTCTTTGATGGGAACGCAGATGTCCACTCTGAGAGAAGTTCTTTCCGCATTCCGTGCAGTTATATGGCTTCTCCCCTGTGTGAGTCCTTTGATGAGAATGCAGACAGTCACTCCGACTAAAGCTCTTTCCACATTCCATGCATTTATATGGCTTCTCTACTGTGTAGGACCTTTCATGGGATCGCAATGTGTCACTTGGATTGAAGGTCTCTCCACATTCCATGGAATTATACAGCTTTTCCCCTGTGTGGGTCTTTTGATGGGAATGTAGGTGTCCACTCTGACTGAAGTTCTTTCCACATTCCATACAGTTATATGGCTTCTCCCCTGTGTGGGTCCTTTGATGGGAATGCAGATGTCCATTTTGACTAAAGCTCTTTCCACATTCCATGCAATTATATGGCTTCTCCCCTGTGTGTGTCCTTTGATGGGAACGCAGTGTGTCACTCCGACTAAAGCTTTTTCCACATTCCATGCATTTATATGGCTTCTGTCCTGTGTGGGTCCTGTGATGGAATCGCAGTGTTTCACTCTGACTAAAGCTCTTTCCACATTCCATGCATTTATATGGCTTTTCCCCTGTGTGGATCCTTTGATGCGATCGTAGTGTGTCACTCTGAATGAAGCTCTCTCCACATTCCATGCATTTATACGGCTTCTCCCCTGTGTGGGTCCTTTGATGATAACGCAATGTGTCACTTCGAATGAAGTTCTTTCCACATTCCATGCAGTTATATGGCCTCTCCCCTGTGTTGGTCCTTTGATGGGACTGCAGATGTCCACTCTGACTGAAGTTCTTTCCACATTCCATGCAGTTATACGGCTTCTCCCCTGTGTGGGTCCTTTGATGGGAACGCACTGTCTCACTCCGACTAAAGCTCTTCCCACATTCTATACATTTATACGGCTTCTGTCCTGTGTGGGTCCTTTGATGGGAACGCACTGTCTCACTCCGACTAAAGCTCTTCCCACATTCTATACATTTATACGGCTTCTGTCCTGTGTGGGTCCTTTGATGGGATGGCAGTGTCTCACTCGGACTGAGGCTCCCTTCACATTCCATGCATTTATATGGCTTTTCTCTTGTGTGACTTATCTGATGTATATCAAGAACACTTCTCCATCTTAAGCATTTCCCACAATCTAAACAGTTATATAGTTCATCCACTTTCTGGTCCCTGGGATAGGGTTGTAGAAGATATTCCATTGTTTGTGATTTATAATTCACATACTTTGTCAGAAGTTCACAAAATAATTCACCTTTCAACTGAACAGGAATTCTTCTTCTCAGTCTCAATTATTTCTGTAGCCTCTCTGGTTCCTTTTCCAAACCCCTCTTTTGATGTCACAAACTTTCTTTTTCCCTTTTAGTTCCCACGTGCATGACTTTTAATTTTTTTCTTGCTTATTCCTTTGTTGTTGTAGCTTTGTACATGTTATTTCAGACTTAGGGCATCCCTACGGCAGAACTGGCACAAAATTTGTTCAGGATGTATCTGCATGATGAAAAAGAGGAAAATCTCATCAGGAGTTGAGCATAGAAAGATTACTTACTTACAGTGCTTATATTCCACCCTTCTCAGAGTGGATTACAATGTACATATACATGGCAAATATTCAATGCCATAGACACAAAACATAGACAGACACACAGAGGCTATTTAAAATTCCAGCTTTTCATGAGATTCCACAAGAGCCAGAAAAATACTACAGGTCAATGACTGGCTTAGAAAATGGTGTCAGGAGGAACGCTTTGGCTTCCTCGACCATGGCCTGCTTTTCCAGGAGGATGGCCTACTGGCAAGGTATGGGGTGCATCTCACACAAGTAGGAAAACACCTTTTTGCTCACAGACTCGCAAACCTCATTAGACGCACTTTAAACTAGGTCCACCGGGGGAGGGGGACAACAGCCTTGCGAACACTACTTTACCCATAATGTCTGGGAATCGCCAGAAGGCTAAACGGAGGGCTGCACAAACACAACAAGGACCAAGTTCCAAAAGCACAATAATCCCAATTAAACAGCTCAAGGGAAGATCCCAGGGGCTCACATGTCTTTACACTAATGCACAGAGCATGGGAAATAAACAAGACGAACTCCAACTTCTAGCACAACACCACAAATATGATATCATAGCCATCACTGAAACCTGGTGGGATGACTCCTATCGCTGGAATGTAGATATCGAGGGGTATAACCTCTTTCACAGAAACCGAACAAAGGGGAGAGGAGGCGGAGTAGCCTTATATGTCAAAAACTCTTATGCTGCAGAAGAAATTCAAGACAGCAATCTGGGAAACCAGCTTGAAATCATCTGGATAAGAATCAAGGGAACTGGGACTCAAAAAGATGTCGTTGTAGGCGTCTACTACAGACCCCCAAGCCAGGAGGAAGATCTTGATGAAGTCTTCTGCCAACAGTTGACCAAACAGGCACAGAAAAGAGATGTAGTAGTCATGGGCGATTTCAACTATCCCGATATTTGCTGGAAAACAAACTCGGCCAAGAGTACAAGGTCCAACAAATTCCTCGCTTGCCTTGCAGACAATTTCATGGTCCAGAAGGTAGAAGAGGCAACAAGGGGATTGGCTACTCTTGATCTCATCATAACAAATGCGGAGGACCTGATCGATGCGGTCGAAGTGGTAGGATCCTTAGGGGCAAGTGACCATGTGCTCCTGCAATTTGAGGTACAAAGGAAGGCCGAAACTAAGACAAGTCAAACCCGCATTTTGGACTTTAGGAGAGCTGATTTCCAAAAAATGAAGGAAACGCTGAGCAGCATTCCGTGGACACAGATACTAAAAGACAAGGGAGCTACGGATGGATGGGAATTTCTCAAGAGTGAAATACTCAAGGCGCAATTGCAAACCGTGCCAACAAAGAGAAAAAATAGGACAAGTGCAAAGAAGCCAGAATGGATGTCCAAAGAACTTCTAACTGTGCTAAGACACAAAAGAGACATGCACAAGAAGTGGAAAAAGGGAGAAATCACCAAAGAAGAATTCAAACAAATAGCCAACACCTGTAGGGAAAAGGTCCGCAAAGCTAAAGCAAAAAATGAGCTCAGACTTGCCAGGGACATTAAAAACAATAAAAAGGGCTTCTATTCTTATGTCAGTAGAAAAAGGAAAAACAAGGAGGCGATAGGACCTCTTCGAGGAGAAGATGGGGCAATGCTGACAGGGGATAGGGAAAAGGCAGAACTAATTATGCCTTCTTTGCCTCGGTCTTCTCACAAAAAGAGAGTCTTCAACCTCAGCAAGATGGAGTGGATGAGGGATTGGAGGACATCCAACCCCAAATTGGGAAAGAAGTCGTCCAGGAATACCTGGCCGCTCTTAATGAGTTCAAGTCCCCAGGGCCAGATCAACTACACCCAAGAGTATTGAAGGAACTAGCGGAAGTCATTTCGGAACCATTGGCAACCATCTTTGAGAGTTCTCGGAGAACGGGAGAAGTTCCAGCAGATTGGAGGAGGGCCAATGTGGTCCCAATCTTCAAGAAGGGAAAAAAGGACGACCCAAACAACTACCGTCCGGTCAGCCTCACGTCGATACCGGGCAAGATTCTGGAAAAGATTGTTAAGGAAGCGGTCTGCAAACACTTAGAAACAAATGCAGTCATCGCTAATAGTCAACATGGATTTATCAAAAACAAGTCATGCCAGACTAATCTGATCTCTTTCTTCGATAGAGCTACAAGCTGGGTAGATGCGGGGAATGCCGTGGATGTAGCGTACCTGGATTTCAGTAAGGCCTTCGACAAGGTCCCCCATGACCTTCTGGCAAGGAAACTAGTCCAATGTGGGCTAGGCAAAAATACGGTGAGGTGGATCTGTAATTGGTTAAGTGGATGAACACAGAGAGTGCTCACTAATGCTTCTTCTTCATCTTGGAAAGAAGTGACGAGCGGAGTGCCGCAGGGTTCCGTCCTGGGCCCGGTCCTGTTCAACATCTTTATTAATGACTTAGATGAAGGGCTAGAAGGCATGATCATCAAGTTTGCAGACGACACCAAATTGGGAGGGATAGCCAATAGTCCAGAGGACAGGAGCAGAATTCAAAACGATCTTGACAGATTAGAGAGATGGGCCAAAACTAACAAAATGAAGTTCAACAGTGACAAATGCAAGATACTCCACTTTGGCAGAAAAAATGAAATGCAAAGATACAGAATGGGGGACGCCTGGCTCAAGAGCAGTACGTGTGAAAAAGATCTTGGAGTCCTCGTGGACAACAAGTTAAACATGAGCCAACAATGTGATGTGGCGGCAAAAAAAGCCAATGGGATTTTGGCCTGCATCAATAGGAGCATAGTGTCTAGCTCTAAGGAAGTAATGCTACCCCTCTATTCTGCTTTGGTTAGACCACATCTGGAATATTGTGTCCAATTCTGGGCACCACAATTCAAGAGAGATATTGACAAGCTGGAATGTGTCCAGAGGAGGGCGACTAAAATGATCAAGGGTCTGGAGAACAAGCCCTATGAGGAGCGGCTTAGGGAACTGGGCATGTTTAGCCTGAAGAAGAGAAGGCTAAGAGGAGATATGATAGCCATGTATAAATATGTGAGAGGAAGCCACAGGGAGGAGGGAGCAAGCTTGTTTGCTGCTTCCTTGGAGACTAGGACACGGAACAATGGCTTCAAACTACAAGAGAGGAGATTCCATCTGAACATTAGGAAGAACTTCCTGACTGTGAGAGCCGTTCAGCAGTGGAACTCTCTGCCCTGGAGTGTGGTGGAGGCTCCTTCTTTGGAAGCTTTTAAGCAGAGGCTGGATGGCCATTTGTCAGGGGTGATTTGAATGCAATATTCCTGCTTCTTGGCAGGCGGTTGGACTGGATGGCCCATGAGGTCTCTTCCAACTCTTTGATTCTATGATTCTATGATTCTAGGTTATTCTGGCCACCAGAGGAGCTGTTGCTTCACTGTTCATTTGTGACACTGATGTACTTCCTCATTCTTTGCGCGCTTGCTGGAGATTTTTATGACATCGTAAATTAGTTAAATTAGCCTCCCCACATAAGCAGTGCCCAAATTTCCTACTTGACAGATGTAACTGTCTTTTGGGCTGCAAAGTTCTATAAATGTTGTGTGCCTAATGGCATTGAATGTTTGCCATGTATATGTGCATTGTAATCCGCCCTGAGTCCCCTGCAGGGTGAGAAGGGCGGAATATAAATACTGTAAATAAATAGATAAATAAATGATCAGTCACTATCAGAACAGATAGAGAGTTTCATCTATACCGACGATTGTGCCTCGCAAACGCGTTTGGTGGGGACAAGAGACAGGGCCTTCTCGGTGGTGACCCCCCCCCCCGCTTTGTTGCAACTCAGGGTAGGTTTCACATTGCTCCAGACACCACCACACCAAAGCTGTAGATTTTGCAGTTTATTGAGAAAAAGGCAAAATCAAAACAGAGTATATGAAATGCATAAAATCCATAGGCAGATCATAAGGCTTAAATGCAAAGTCACAGTTCCCAAGATCCAAAGGCAAAAACATGAAGCATAATCCTTTAGCAATGGTCAAACAAGAGTCCATGGAAAACAGTTGAAAACATGGCCCAAATCCCAGACTCAGGAAGCCAGAAGCGTGCTGCTAAAAGCCAAAGTCAATCTACAGAAGTTTGCATGAGAAGAGCTACATTGGACTGACAGCCCTTGCTTGTCAGCTACAAGGCTAAATACCCTTTGCAGACATGAACGCATTGCGTTGACCCTTGGCCTCCTTGGCTTCTCACTTGCTGGCCAAGCAAATGCTTCTCCGGAGCCTTAATTGGAGACGATCTTACCTGCTCATTAATTCATTATCTTCAAGGCTATCTTGGTCCAGCTGGACCGGATCATTGTGGGAAGGCAAATACGTCTCCACCTGGCCGTGTGGGAATTCACTCTCATTATCAGTCTCATTAACATTCTTTTCCCCTGGGAACTGACTTACTGTTTCCCTTTCAGCAGCCCCACCATCAGGCCTGTCTGAAGCATGTACAGAAATCTGTAACTCATCATCCTCATCCTGTAGGAATTCTGGCTCACAGAGCTCAGCTTCAGACTCAGAGTCAAGCTGAGTCACAACACACTTGTGGAACTCTCTCCCCAGCGAGATTAGATCGGCGTCCTCCCTCTTTCCTTTAGGAAAAAAACTGAAATCATGGTTTTGGAACCAGGCCTTTGGCTAGCAGGCATAACGGCACTTTGGACATTGAACTGGACCATATGATTGTGATAATAATGGAAACGGCTATATGATAGTTTAACTAATATTGTTGTTTTTAAATTATTGTGTATTTATGGTTTTATATTGTTGTTATACTGTGATTTGTGGCATCAAATTGTTGCCAGTGTTACTTTCAAGGGAACAATGTGTGCTTAACTGTCTTGTTTACTTCTACTGAATAGGAAACCCTGCCAAATTGGCTCAAAAAGTTACATCCTCTATTCTAAGATATTTTGTAGTTTCCAGAGGTTATATTTGAAAGAGAGCAGATGCTTATACTTGATTGACAACTCCACTCTTTTCATCTCTTTAGACCAGTGGTTCCCAACCTGTGGGCCACGGCCCACTGGTGGGCCGCGAAACCTAAAATAAGGTCTGCGGCCCCAAAGTAGCAGCAGCAGCAGCAGTAGTAGTTGTTGTTGTTATTATTAGCTCCCATTGCCAAACACAAGAGTTGTAATGGGAAAGGAGCCTTTTGTAAGACCTTGTTTAGTCTCCCAAAGTTGTTGTTGTTATTTTACAAAAACACAGTATGTCACAGCAAACGAGATCTATATGGAGGATTTCGTATCACAAAATCATAAGTCAAACGCTTCCAAGTGTGTAGGACTGTGTGATATATTTTTGAATGATGTGTGCAGATCCTATTATTATTATTATTATTATTATTATTATTATTATTATTTTACTGACACAAAAACACAGTGTGTCACCACAACCGAGATCTATATGCTGGAATTCATATCACAAAATCACAAGTTGAACACTTCCCAAGCATCTAGATCCAAGTAAGGTGGCCTTTTGCAGTTGACAGATCGTGATTTTGTCAATGTTTATTGTTTCCAAATGCCGGCTGAGATCTTTTGGCACTTCACCCAGTGTGCCGATGACCATTGGGACCACCTGTACTGGTGTATGCCAGAGCCTTTGCAGTTCGATTTTGAGGTCCTGATAACGGCTGAGTTATTATTATTATTATTATTATTATTATTATTATTATTACTACTATTATTATTTGAAATACAACAAGATGAGTCCACAGCAGACAAGATCACTCTGCTGGCTGTTGTATTGGATCACACGTCGGACACTTCCCAAGTGTCTAGGACTGTGTGATGTATCGGCGAATGATGTGTGCAGATCCCAGTAAGGTGGCCTTCTGCAGCTGGCAGATGGTAATTTTGTCAGCGCCTATTGTGTTTAAGTGCAGGCACTGCATCCAGTGTGCCGGCCACCACTGGGACCACATTGACTGGCTTGTGCCAGAGTCTTTGCAGTTCGTGTCATATCGTGTCAGCTTTTCCAGTTGTTTTTCTTCAATCCTGCTGTCACCTGGGATTGCAACTTCGACAATCCATACTTGGTTTTTTAACACGATTGTGAGATCAGGAGTCTTGTGCTCCAAAACTCTGTCAGTTTGAATTCGGAAGTCCCAGAGGAGTTTGACGTGTTCATTTTCTATAACTTTTTTGGGCTTGTGATTCCACCAGTTCTTTGTCGCAGGCAGATGGTATTTGTGGCACAGGTTCCAATGAATCATCTGAGCAACGGTGATATGCCTCTCCTTGTAGTCTGTCTGCGGAACTTCTTGCAGCAGCTGAGAATGTGATCTATTGTTTCATCTGCTTCCTTGCAGAGTCTACACTTGGGATCTGTTGTCGACTTTTCAATTCTGGCTTTGATGGCATTTGTTCTAATGGCTTGTTCTTGAGCTGCCAGAATCAGGCCCTCCGTCTCCTTTTTCCAAGGTATTATTATTATTATTATTATTATTATTATTATTATTATTTACCAGTATGCTGATGACAATGTCGTCTGTGCGCCTTCAGAAGAAGATCTACAAGCCACTCTAAACACCTTCGCAGAAGCATACGAGAAGCTCGGCTTGTCATTGAACATTGAAAAAACCAAGGTGCTTTTCCAGCAGGCACCAGCCAACCCCTCTCCAATGCCAGTGATACAGCTTAATGGTGTAACATTAGAAAATGTTGATCATTTCCGCTACCTTGGCAGCCACCTCTCCACCAAAGTCAACATCGACACCGAAATACAACACCACCTGAGCTCTGCAAGCGCAGCATTTTTCCGAATGAAGCAGAGAGTGTTTGAGGACCGGGACATCCGTAGGGATACCAAGGTGCTTGTTTATAAAGCTATTGTCCTCCCAACCCTGCTATATGCCTGTGAGACGTGGACTGTCTACAGACGTCACATGCAACTCCTGGAACGATTCCATCAGCGCTGCCTCCGGAAAATCCTGCAAATCTCTTGGGAAGACAAGCGGACAAACGTCAGCATGCTGGAAGAAGCAAAGCCCACCAGCATTGAAGCGATGGTCCTCCGTCACCAACTCCGCTGGACCGGCCATGTTGTCCGGATGCCCGACCACCGTCTCCCAAAACAGCTGCTCTACTCTGAACTCAAGAACGGAAAACGGAATGTTGGAGGGCAAGAAAAGAGATTTAAAGATGGGCTCAAAGCCAACCTTAAAAACTTTGGCATAGGCACTGAGAACTGGGAAGCCCTGGCCCTTGACCGCTCCAGCTGGAGGTCAGCTGTGACCAGCAGTGCTGCAGAATTTGAGGAAGCATGAGTGGAGGGTGAAAAAGAGAAACGTGCCAAGAGGAAGGCGCGTCAAGCTAACCCCGGCCGAGACCGCCTTCCACCTGGAAACCACTGCGGAAGAAGATGCAGAGCAAGAATAGGGCTCCACAGCCACATACGGACCCACAAGAATATTGGAAGACAATCATCCTCGGAAAGCGAGGGATCGCCTAAGTAAGTAAGTAAAGTAAGTATTATTTACTAGCTGTCCCCTGCCACACGTTGCTGTGGCCCAGTCTGTGTATATGTGTTTTTTGTTTGTGTGTATATAATTGTATATATATGCGTGTTTGCGTATATATATATATATGTGTGTGTGTGTGTTTATATGTGTGCATATATTTGTGTATTTTTATGTGTACATGCATATTGCGTATGTGTGTGCTTATCTATATGCATATTTGTGTGTATATGTATGTATGTGGATATGTATTTGTGTGTGCATGTGTATATGTATATATTGTTCGCGATTAGCGGAAGTTTTGCACAGGTTTGGTAGAAATCATGGACTCTGGAGACTTCTGGTTACAAAGCAGGTTCAATTTACTTAGAGCAGTTCAAAACACATCAATTCCAGTAAGTGACAAGACATGAAGTACTCAGTAGGCAGAACAAAGGAAGTAGAAAAGTAAACAATCCTGCAGCTGCTTGGCTGCTTGGCAGATATCAGATACTCCCTAATTTCTCTCACAACTCAGCTCAGAGAGTATCTCAGGGCTACTATCTCACAGCCTCAAACAGAAACATCACAGCAATACAACCTTGTGGCATCCGTATTACAACTACATGAATCATAGAATCATAGAATCAAAGAGTTGGAAGAGACCTCATGGGCCATCCAGTCCAACCCCATTCTGCCAAGAAGCAGGAATATTGCATTCAAATCACCCCTGACAGATGGCCATCAAGCCCCTGTTTAAAAGCTTCCAAAGAGGGAGCCTCCACCACACTCTGAGGCAGAGAGTTCCACTGCTGAACGGCTCTCATAGTCAGGAAGTTCTTCTTCATGTTCAGATGGAATCTCCTTTCTTGTAGTTTAAAGCCATTGTTCCGCGTCCTAGTCTCCAGGGAAGCAGAAAACAAGCTTGCTCCCTCCTCCCTGTGGCTTCCTCTCACATATTTATACATGGCTATCATATCTCCTCTCAGCCTTCTCTTCTTCAGGCTAAACATGCCCAGCTCCTTAAGCCGCTCCTCATAGGGCTTGTTCTCCAGACCCTTGATCATTTTAGTCGCCCTCCTCTGAACACATTCCAGCTTGTCAATATCTCTCTTGAATTGTGGTGCCCAGAACTGGACACAATATTCCAGGTGTGGTCTAACCAGAGCAGAATAGAGGGGTAGCATGACTTCCCTAGATCTAAAAACTATGCTCCTATTGATGCAGGCCAAATTCCCATTGGCTTTTTTTGCCGCCACATCACATTGTTGGCTCATCTTTAACTTGTTGTCCATAAGGACTCCAAGATCTTTTTCACACGTACTGCTCTCGAGCCAGGCATTGTCCCCCATTCTGTATCTTTGCATTTCGTTTTTTCTGCCTAAGTGGAGTATCTTGCATTTGTCCCTGTTGAACTTCATTTTGTTAGTTTTAAATTTAAACACATTACATACTTTAACATATTCTGACATATATGTATGTGTGCATATATGTGTGCATTTGTATATGTATATATGTGTATATGTATGTGTATATTTGTGTGTGCTTGTGCATGTATATACGTGTGTGTGTGTATGAATGTGTGCATGTGTATATGTATATGAGTGTGTGTGTATATGTATATATGGTGTATTTTTTGGGTTTTTAAGTCTGTTCTGCTGGGGTTTTGTGTGTTTTTATGGGTGTGTTTTGTGTGTGTTTATGGGTGATGGACAGTCGTTGGACTGTTAGGTATATTGTGTCCAAATTTCATGTCAATTCATCCAGTGGTTTTTGAGTTATGTTAATCCCACAAACAAACATTACATTTTTATTTATAGAGATTATCATCATCATTATAATACTCCGCTTTATCTCTCCCAAAGGAGACTTTTATGCAATGTTTATGATGATTGTTTGGTTTGGTCATGGTGTCATTGTTTTTAGTGTTTTATTGTTTTTGCTTGATGTTTTATTATTTGCTTATGAGTTTTACTGTTGTATTTGTATGTTGTTGTTTGTTGGCGGCCTTGGCCTTTGTTAGCCGCATCGAGTCCTTCGGGAGATTTTGCGGGGTATAAATAAAGTTAATTGATTAATTAATTAATTAAATTAATGATTGTCTCATTAACCATTGTTGTTGTCGTTGTTGTTGTGTTTCCTCTCTCTATCTTAACCCTGTTGTACCCCACCTCCAGCTGCAAGGAGAGGCCTGAAATACATTTATTATTGCTGTTGTTGTAAGATATTTGGAAGTGACCATATGGTGCCATGCAGGTCAACTACGAAAAGCACAATCAGAGCACCCCCAACAGATGGCCATCCAACCACAACCATTGTTGTTTTAAATTAGTTGCATGCAATGCTGAAATTCTCTCCTCCCTTAGAAAGGAAGAGGCGCCCTCTGCAGCTTTGAGCCTGGCAATGCCAGCCAGAGGCTGTCAAAGCCCTTCCACGCCTGGCCAGGAAGGGGTTAAAGCCAGCGAGAGCGAGGTGGCAGAAGGGCTGAATCTCCCAGGCGGAGTTCTGTGCGGGAGGGGCAGGGAGGGAGCGCCAGAGTGGAGGCCGAAGCAGAGGAGCAGGTCAGTCCCAGGGAAGGGGCAGAAGCAGGGTTGATGCAAGAGCCAGGCACCTATTCTCCCCTTAGCCTGGAATAAATACTGCATGGCTTCTACATAGACACATACATGCATAGAGGTTAGCCAAGGCTTCACTTGGTTGCTGTGCAGCCAGGAAAACTCACAGCAATCCATCTGCATGTATATTCTTCCAGGCTCAGGAGGGGATTGATGCATGACTTTCCACATAAACATAGATGCATATATATTCTTCCAGGCTCAGGAGGGGATTGATGCATGACTCCTGCATAAACACATATGCATATATATTATTCCAGGCCAGGAGAGGATTGATACATGATTTCTACATAAACATATATGCATATATTTTCTTCCAGGCCCAGGAGAGGATTGATGCATGACTTTCCACATAAACATATATGCATACATATTCTTCCAGGCTCAGGAGAGGATTGATGCATGACCTCTACATAAACATATATGCATATATATTATTCCAGGCCCAGGAGAGGATTGATGCATGACTTTTACATAAACATAAATGCATATATATTCTTCCAGGCTCAGGAGAGGATTGATGCATGGCCTCTACATAAACATATATGCGTATATATTCTTCGAGGCTCAGGAGAAAATTGATGCATGACTTCTACATAAACATGTATGCATATATATTATTCCAGTCCCAGGAGAGGATTGAGGCATGACCTCTGCATAAACATAGATGCATAAATATTCTTCCAGGCTCAGTAGAGAATTGATGCATGACTTCTGCATAAACATAGATGCATATGTATTCTTCCAGGCTCGAGAGAATTGATGCATGGCCTGCATAAACATAGATGCATATACATTATATTCTTCCAGGCTCAGGAGAGGACTGATGCATGCCTTCTACATAAACACATATACAGTATATTATTCCAGGCCCAGGAGAGGGTTGATGCATGACTTCTACATTAACATATATACATACATATATTCTTCCAGGCTCAAGAGAGAATTAATGCATGGCCTGCGTAAACATAGATGCATATACAGTACATTCTTCCAGGCTCAGGAGAGGATTGATGTATGGCCTGTATTAACATATATCCATGTATAGTCTTCCAGGCCTAGGAGAGGATTGATGCATGACATCTACATAAACATATATACATATATATATTCTTCCAGGCTCAGGAGAGGATTGATGCATGACTCCTGCATAAACACATAGGCATATATATTCTTCCGGGCCCAGGAGAGGATTGATGCATGACAGAGGCTGGATGGCCATCTGTCAGGGGTGCTTTGAATGCAATATTCCTGCTCCTTGGCAGGGGGTTGGACTGGATGGCCCATGAGGTCTTCCAACTCTATGATGCTATGATTCTACATTAACATATATACATACATATATTCTTCCAGGCTCAAGAGAGAATTGATGCATGACTTCTACATAAATATAGATGCATATACAGTACATTCTTCCAGGCTCGGGAGACAATTGATGCATGGCCTGTATTAACATATATCCATGTATAGTCTTCTAGGCCTAGGAGAAGATTGATGCATGACTTCTACATAAACGTATATACATACATATATTCCTCCAGGCTCAGGAGAGGATTGATGCATGGCCTGTATAAACACATATGCGTATATATTCTTCCAGGCTCAGGAGAGGATTGATGCATGATTCCTGCATAAACATAGTTGCATATATATTTTTCTGGGCTCAAGAGAGAATTGATGCATGGCCTGCATAAACATAGATACATATACAGTACATTCTTCCAGGCTCAGGAGAGGATTGATGCATGGCCTGCATAAACATATATCCATGTATAGTCTTCCAGGCCTAGGAGTGGATTGATGCATGACCTCTACATAAACATATAAGCGTATATATTCTTCCAGGCTCAAGAGATAATTGATGCATGGCCTACATAAACATAGATGCATATATATTAGAAAGGTTTGGTGGGCATTGACCTTGAGTTTTGGAGTTGTAGTTCTCCTACATCCAGAGAACACTGTGGAGTCAAACAATGATGGATCTGGACCAAACTTGGCACAAATGCTCAATATGCCCAAACATGAACATTGGTGGAGTTTGGGGAAAATAGACCTTGACATTTTGAGGTTGTATATTGCTAGAATTTATAGTTCACCCACAAAGAGCATTCTGAACCCCACCAATGATAGAATTGAGCCAAACTTTCCGCACAAAACCCAAATGACTAACAGAAAATTCTGTGTTTTCTGATGATCTTTGGTGTCCCCGCTGATACCCCCTTTCGATCCCCCACAGGGGTCCCAACCTCGAGGTTGAGAATCACTGTACTAACTCTTTTGTTTGTTAAAGCATCCATTTGTTCAATGTATTGTCAAAGGCTTTCATGGCCGGAATCACTGGGTTGTTGTAGGTTTTTTTTCAGGCTATATGGCCATGTTCTAGAGGCATTTCTCCTGATGTTTCGCCTGCATCTATGGCAAGCATCCTCAGAGGTAGTGAGGTCTGTTGGAACTAGGAAAAAGGGTTTATATATCTGTGGAATGACCAAGGTGGGACAAAGGACTCTTGTCTGCTGGAGCTAGGTGTGAATGTTTCAACTGACCACCTTGATTAGCATTTGATTGCCTGGCAGTGCTTGGAGCAATCTTTTGTTGAGAGGTGATTAGATATCCTAATTTTAGATTAAAATTAGAACAGCACAACAACAGAGAGGAAACAAACAAGGACACCTAATCACCTCTCAACATAAGTTTGTTCCAGGCACTGTCAGGCCATTATATGCTAATCAAGTTGGTCAGTTGAAACATTCACACCTAGCTCCAGAAGACAAGAGTCCTTTGTCTCACCCTGGTCATTCCACAGATATACAAACCCTTTTCCCTAGTTCCAACAGACCTCACTACCTCTGAGGATGCATGCCATAGATGCAGGCGAAACGTCAGGAGAAATGCCTCTAGAACATGGCCATACAGCCCGAAAAAACCTACAACAACCCAATCCATTTGTTAAGATTAAAGATGATTAACGGCCAAGCCATTGGTCAGGTGCTGAGTCCCTCAATGTCATTTTTTAAAACATCCAGATTTTGACTATCACTACCAAATGGCCCAAAGCATCACAAAACCCATTTGACATAGACCCTTGGGGGGGGGGGGGGGTAAGTGGCTCAAAGTTAGTTGAAACCGAAACGGGAAATGGCATAACATAATTTCCAGTGTAACAGGCTGTCTTTTTCTCTTAGGAAGGCAGTAGGTTCTCCTGAGGAATGTCTGGCTCCCAATGGCTCTTGCAAGCCCTGGATATTTTGATGTGCTCCGTGAAGAAGAGCGTTGTTGGATAAGTTGACTTTATGAATGGAATGAGAAGGAGGTAACCCAAAGCATTCCTCAAGAAGTTGTGCCAAAAAGCAGAAGGAAGAAGCATAACACAGCAAGTTTATTTAGAAAGGAATGGATCCAGAAATAAAAATGGAAGATTCAGTAGGTCCTGAATCAGAAGAGGTCAAAGGAGGAGCAGCTCTACCAAAAAGGGAAAGCGATGGAGGAGAATCAGAACAAACAGTAAAACAGGAGTCAGAAGATGAGCCATCAAGGACCTGGGATGCTCAGTTGGAAGAGTTCCTGAGGACACTACAGTCTTCTTCTTCTGGAGGTGAAACCCGACAACAACCTAACCCTCAGGAGCCTCGGACGATGACTACGGATGATGAAAGCCATCTGGATGCTACATATTCTAGGAAAGAGAGAACGGCAAGTAAAGATGCTGATCTGCTCCTTGGTGTGTTGGAGACACAGCGCCAGCATTTCCGGATGTTGATCTACCAAGAAGCTGTAGGGCCCCGAAACTTCTGGGGGAAGCTCCGGAAATTCTGCCAGAAGTGGCTGATGCCGGAGAGACACACCAAGGAGCAGATCTTGGACCTGGTGACGCTGGAGCAGTTCCTGGCTGCCCTGCCCCCAGATATGCAGAAATGGCTGAGGGGACGCTATCCCCAGACCTGCTCCCAGGCTGTGGCCCTGGCGGAGGATTTCCTTCTGATGCATCGAGGATCCAAAGGCAGGGAAGGGCAGGTGAGTGTTTTCTTCCCATTTGTTGGGTCGCCCCCCATCTTTGGAATGCCCTCCCCAGGGAGATTACGCAGGCCCAGGCCTCCACACTGTCCTCCTTCCAGAAGAAGGAGGCCTGTTGTTTTCATAGTTGTCTTCATAGTTGTCTTCATCGTCTGACTACCTGTTGTCTTCATAGTCTGACTACCTAATAACCTTGCTACAGTCAGGTATCTTTCTCCTGACAGGATAAGACCTTTTTATTTACGCAAGCTTTCATTTTTTATTTATTTTTTACCCCGGTGGCGCAGTGGGTTAAACCCCTGTGCCGGCAGGACTGAAGACCGACAGGTCGCAGATTCAAATCCGGGGAGAGGCGGATGAGCTCCCTCTATCAGCTCCAGCTCCTCATGCGGGGACATGAGAGAAGCCTCCCACAAGGATGATAAAAGCATCAAATCATCTGGGCATCCCCTGGGCAACGTCCTTGCAGATGGCCAATTCTCTCACACTAGAAGCGACTTGCAGTTTCTCAAGTCGCTCCTGACATGAGAAAAAAATGTTTTACCTTGGTGCAGCAGACAGAACTGTTAGTAAACAGCTCCCAGGCTGTGGCCTTGGCAGAGGAGTTCCTTCTCAACCATCAAGGGCCCAAAGGCTTTGAAAGACAGGTAAGGGTTATCTTTCCAGAAAATTGTTGAAACCATCATTAGAAATAGCTGGACGGATAAGGACTCCCCTTGCCAGTGTACTGCAAATATTTACTAATTGTGTCATCTGGATGTCCCTCCAAAAAATAAGGGGCTTGTTGCAGTAGGCTTCTCTGCTTTTTATTTTTCAACTTACATGCAGAAATAGCTGAGTTCAGTTACCATAATCTCCAATGTAGTAGGGGTTTTTTTGTCGTGTCAGGAGCAAGTCGCTTCTGGTGTGAGAGAATTGGCTGTCTGCAAGGACGTTGCCCAGGGGACGCCTGGATGATTTTGATGTTTTTTTATCATCCTTGTGGGAGGCTTCTCTCATGTCCCCGCATGAGGAGCTGGATCTGATAGAGGGAGCTCATCCGCCTCTCCCCGGATTCAAACCTGCAACCTGTCGGTCCTCAGTCTTGCCAGCACAGGGGTTTAACCCACTGCGCCACCGGGGGCTCCATAATGTATTATTATTATTATTATTATTATTATTATTATTATTATTATTACAATATTGTTACAATATTATTATTATTGTACCCCGCCTCCATCTCCCTGAAGGGACTCAGGGCGGCTTACATACGGCATAGTGTGCCTAAAATAATGCATAATAAACATACAGTACAATACAAAATAAAGGCTTGTCCAAACATCCAATTTCTTCTGGAAGGAGGACAGTGTGGAGGCCTGGGCCTGCCTAATCTCCCTGGGGAGGGCATTCCAAAGATGGGGGGCCACCACTGAGAAGGCCCTCTCCCTCGTCCCCACCAACCATGCTTGCGATGGAGGTGGGACCGAAAGGAAGGCCTCCCTGGCAGATCCTAATGCTTGTGCAGTTACATGGAGGGGGATGTGGTCACAAAGATAGGCAGGGCCCGAACCATTTAGGACTTTATAGGTCATAACCTTTGGCCACATCATGAGGAGACAGCAAAGCCTAGAGAAGACAGTTATGCTGGGGAAAGTGGAAGGTAAAAAGAAGAGGGGCCGACCAAGGGCAAGATGGATGGATGGCATCCTTGAAGTGACTGGACTGACCTTGAAGGAGCTGGGGGTGGTGACGGCCGACAGGGAGCTCTGGCGTGGGCTGGTCCATGAGGTCACGAAGAGTCGGAGACGACTGAATGAATGAACAACAGGTCATAACCTGCACTTTGAATTGGGACCGGAAACTTATCGGTAACCAGTGGAGCTATTCAATAGGTGTGTCATCCGCTCCCTATAATTAACTCCGGTTTGCAACCTGGCTGCTGATGCTTGCACCAGTTGCAGTTTCTGAGCCATTTTCAAAGGCGGCCCCATGTAGAGTGCATTGCAGAAATCCAACCTGGATGTAACTGGATGCTTGTGGATTTCAATGGCTTCTCTGTGTAGCCTGACATGGTGGTTGTGAGAGTGGTCCAGCATTTCTGTGTTCTCAAATAATATTCTAGTAGAAGTAACTGTTTATAATGATAGCTTAGCCAGCCATCCTCCTAACAAATATTCCACTTCCCTCCTTACTTTATTTGTTATCTGCTTTTCCATCCCTTCTTTCAGATCACAGAAGAATTGGCAAGTCCCCCTAAGACAAAAGAGGTTCAGCCAAAGACGATGCTTCGAACAGAGTCTGAGCACAAACATAGTTTGAATGAACATGTGTTGGGTAAGCCTCTCCAGAGCCTGTTTCATGAAGTACTATTCGAAGTACCAGTTTTGCATGGCTCCCCTATCCTGATGCCTTCTCTCTTTTCCTTGGCTTTTGCTCCACTCCCACTTTCTTTCCCAGTAGCCTCCAACATTATTCATGCTCGATCTTTCCTTTCGTTCCCTCTCCTGACCATCTTAGGCACCAATTCTTTCTCTCGCTTTCCTTTTGGAGACTTGTGGGGCCCTGCAAAGCAAAGCATCTCATGGAACAGCCATAAGGCCTGTGTGAAGAAATTAATCTCCTCCACACTTGTTTCTCTTGGTTAGACAAGTGATGAAGATGAAACTATTGACTGCAGACAAGTTTTGGTTAACTAAAATTAATATCTTAAGAATTCTGTGTTCCTGTGATGCTAAATTCAAGGTCAATTTAGTATCACTGCAAGGTTGCAGGTGTCTAAGGCAGATCTGTTGAAAGCCTTTTGCAAGTTTGGCCATTCGAGGAAGGCATTTCGGTCATTTTGGATGCGATATGGGGGCTTGAAGGGGTTGTTGGGGGTCTCTAATGAAAGAGAACTGACCTCTGTGTGTGAATGGGGGAAGAGCAAGGACCATCTACATCAGGCATGGGCAAACTTCGGTCCTCCAGGTGTTTTGGACTTCAACTCCCAGAAATCCCAGCCCACTTACCAACTGTTAGGACTTGTGGAAGTCTAAATCCAAAACATGCCTGATCTACATACACTGCTGGTAATTGTTTACAGTCCAGTTCTTCTCTCAGTAGAGAAAAAGCAGAAATTGCTGTAGAAAGACCGTGAAGTTCACGTTTGCTTTTATTTACTTTTATTATTCTACTAGCTTGGGTACCCGACAATATCCGGGTTATTTTAAAAAGTACTTACAAAACTAAAGTTCTGGTGGTGAAAATTTCAGAACTCTAACAAAACTCTCACAACTTCATTATAAATGGCAGTTCCTAATTGGTTCTGTCATAAAAATCACCAAGAATGAAATAATTAAATTTTGAAAGAGTTCTGAAATTGCATTGAACAGGCCTATTAATTAGTAACACTGGGTTGTTGTAGGTTTTTCGAGCTATATGGCCATGTTCTAGAGGCATTCTCCCCTGATGTTTCACCTGCATCTATGGCAAGCATCCTCAGAGGTAGTGAGGTCTGTTGGAACTAGGAAAAAGGGTTTATATATCTGTGGAAAGACCAGGGTGGGACAAAGGACTCTTGTCTGCTGGAGCTTGGTGTGAATGTTTCAACTGATCACCGTGATTAGCATATAATGGCCTGACAGTGCCTGGAGCAAACTATTGTTGAGAGGTGATTAGATGTCCTTGTTTGTTTCCTCTCTGTTGTTGTGCTGCTGTAATTTAGAGTTTTTTTAAAAAAATACTGGTAGCCAGATTTTGTTCATTTCTGTTGAAATTGTCCACATGCTTCTTGTGGATTTCAATGGCTTCTCTGTGTAGTCTGACATGGTGGTTGTGAGAGTGGTCCAGCATTTCTGTGTTCTCAAATAATAACACTATTTATTAGAAAAAAATCTGTCTTTGATTTGTACCCAACAATGCCCAGGTTATTTGAAAAAGGCATTGTTTGTTTTGGGGTATTAGGTAATATTATTTAGTTAATTAGTAACACTATTTATTAGGGGGGAAATCTGTCTTTGGTTTTTTATGAATGCTCCCATTAGAAAATGCATAAGGATGTGGGTGAACTACAATTTCCAGAATCATGGCTTGGCCATGTTACATCTGTGTGCCAAGTTTGGCCCATATCCATCGTTGACTAAGTTCAGTGCTCTGAATAAGGGTGAACTACAACTCCCATATGCCAAGGGCAGTGAATATATTGCAGTTCCCATAATCCCTGGTCCATTTGCTCCCAAACCACACCAGGATGTAAAGTGGGTCATGGGATCAGTTGCTGATCAATTCCTGTTTGCTGCGCGGGTTGAGAAGGGCGGGGTACAAATATTTGAAATATTTATTTATTTATTTCTCGTGTCAGGGCAGCCAGTCAGTTATATTACATTTCTAACAGAACAAAGCAAACAAACAGAGAAAATACAGAATGTGTGAGTTTGGTGGTTGATTAAATGTCTTTTAACCAGTATCTGGCCACTTGGAGTGCTTCTGGTGTTGCTGCAAGAAGGTCCTCCATTGTGCATGTGTCTGGGCTCAGGTTGCATTGCAGCAGATGGTCAGTGGTTTGCTCCTCTCCGCACTCGCATGTTGTGGATTCCACTTTGTAGCCCCATTTCTTAAGATTGGCTCTGCATCTCGTGGTGCCAGAGTGCAGTCTGTTCAGCGCCTTCCAAGTCGCCCAGTCCTCTGTGTGCCCAGGGGGGAGTCTCTCATTTGGTATCAGCCATTGGTTGAGGTTCTGGGTTTGAGCCTGCCACTTTTGGACTCTCGCTTGCTGAGGTGTTCCAGCGAGTGTCTCTGTAGATCTTAGAAAACTATGTCTGGATTTAAGTCGTTGACGTGCTGGCTGATACCCAAACAGGGGATGAGCTGGAGATGTCTCTGCCTTGGTCCTTTCACTATTGGCTGCCACTTCCCAGCGGATGTCGGGTGGTGTGATACCGGCTAAGCAGTGTAATTTCTCCAGTGGTGTAGGGCGCAGACACCCTGTGATAATGCGGCATGTCTCATTAAGAGTCACATCCACTGTTTTAGTGTGGTGAGATGTGTTCCACACTCGGCATGCATACTCAGCAGCGGAGTAGTACAGCGCAAGGGCAGATGTCTTCACTGTATCTGGTTGTGATCCCCAGGTTGTGATCCCCCCATTTATTTATTTGAAATAAATATATACTCAATACATTTTTAGGATATTTTTTATTGTAATTTTCAAATGGGCAAGTTTACATAAAATAGGGGTAGAACACTTGAACAGAATTATAAGGGAAAATGCCTAGTTAATTTTTAATATTTCTGACAAAACCTAGATTCTTCTCCATTTTTTTCCTCCCAGGAGATGATGCAAGGCTGACCGAGCGCGAGGAACAAAAAACCCCATTGGAGAGCACAGAGGAAATGGAGCAACTGAGGACATCCATGAAAAGTGGCCAAGAGGACAGTTTCCTGTGTCAGGGAGAACCTGATAAGAACCAAATGAGGACAGACAAAGACAATGGAAATGGCCAGGAGAAGGTAGAGGATCTGTTTGTTTCATCACAAGTTGTTTGCAAAATTAACAGTGAGCCCATCGCCTGGGATGCGGAGGACGAAGTCAAATACGACAAAAGTGGGGAGTGCTTTGATGGGAACACTGACCTTGTCATGCACGATGACCCTGATGCAGAGCAGAAGCCATACAAGTGTTGGAACTGTGGACAAAGCTTTGGTAGCAGTGCCAATCTTGTGGCCCATGAGAGGACCCATGTGGGCGAGAAGCTGTACAAATGTTCCCACTGCGGGCAGTGTGAAAGGACCCACACAGGTCAGAAGCCACATAAGTGTTCGCATTGTGGAAATACTTTTGGGTGGAATCCACAAGAGAAAGCTCAGTCAGAAGAGAGACCGTATACATGTCCAGAATGTGGGAAGAGCTGCAGTCAGAAATCAGACCTTCTCAAGCACCAGAGAACGCACACCGGCGAGAAGCCTTACGAATGCCCGGTTTGTGGGAAAAACTTTAGAAACAACTCAGGGCTCAAAGTACACCAGAGAATCCACACAGGGGAGAAACCGTATAAATGCTTGCACTGCGGGAAGTGTTTCACGTGGAGTTGGCACTTCATATCGCACAAGAGAATCCACACAGCGCTGTGCTCCTTCTGTGGGAAAAGCTTCAGTCAGAAATCAGAACTAGTCGAGCACGAGAAGAGCCATGCGACAGAAGACTCGTTTGTGTGTTTTGCTTGCGGGAAAACCTTTGTTGCCAGTGCAGAGCTAGTTGCGCACGTGCGGACCCACAAAGACAAACCCTTTGAATGCTCCGTCTGTGGGAGAACCTTTAGGAACAGCTTGCAACGCATTGCACACCAAAAAGTCCACACGGGAGAGAAGCAGCACAAATGCTCCCACTGCGACAAATCCTTCAGGTGGAGTTCCCATCTTGTGTTGCACGAGAGAATCCACACAAGAGAGAAGCCCTACGGGTGCTCGGACTGTGGGAGGACGTTCGACAGGCGGTCCAATCTCCTTGTACATATGAGAGTTCACACAGGAGAAAGGCCATATGTATGTGCTGACTGTGGGAAAAGCTTCATTTCGAGCTCTGTTCTTGTGCGACATCGGAAAATCCACGTCGGGGAGGAAGTCTGTACCTGTTCGCAGTGTGGGAAAACTTTCCAGCAACGGTCAAGCCAGGCAAGGAAAGTACTGAAATGTTCTGAGTGCGTTAGAAGCCATTGCCTGAGTTTGGCTCTTGCTGTGCCGGTGGAGGAGAAACACTTTGAATGCTCGGTTTGTAGGAAAACATTCAGGAATAGCTCCCACCTCATTACGCACCAGAGCGTCCACATGGAAGTTCAGCCATATCAGTGTTTGGACTGCGGGCGGACTGTGGTGCGAAGGCCCAATCTCATAGTTTCTGCAAGCAACCCAGCAGGGCAGAAACTCCATAAATGTTCAAGCTGCGAGAAAAGACTAAGCTAGATTGTGGGTCTTACAAAAATTTGGAAAAGTTGGATCTCCTTCTGTTTACCTTTCATGACGTGTAGACCTTCCTTTCCCTTTAAATATCTACACAGACCTTTTGTTGACTCTGTAAGACATGATGGCTCTAAATAAACACAGTGTTGTCATCAAAGAAATTACATACATATGCTTTTCAGGTTATCTGTAGGCCAGCCTTTATTGTAAATGGAGGGGTATTTTTGTATCAGGGGCGACTTGAGAAACTGCAAGTGTGAGAGAATGGCGGTCTGCAAGTGACGTCCGGATGTTTGATGTTTTACCATCCTTGTGGGAGGCTTCTCTCATGTCCCCTCATGGGGAGCTGGAGCTGACAGAGGGAGCACAACCCACTCTCCCTGGATTCAGACCGCTGACCTATCAATCAGCAGTCCAGCCGGCACAGGGGTTTAACCCATTGCGCCACCAAGTCGCCTATTGCAAATGGATAAATCCCTGTCAGAATCACAAAGATGGTAGAATTGCCATCCAGTTCTACCCCATTCTGCCAGGTAGGAATACACAACCAAAGCACTCCCAGTTGA
Source organism: Anolis sagrei (assembly GCF_037176765.1). Taxonomy (NCBI): domain Eukaryota; kingdom Metazoa; phylum Chordata; class Lepidosauria; order Squamata; family Anolidae; genus Anolis; species Anolis sagrei. Next base: position 14,768,645 of record NC_090022.1, read on the forward strand.
TGGCCATCCAGCCTCTGCTTAAAAACCTCCAGAGAAGGAGACCACCACGCTCCCAGGCAGCGACATGCAGTTCACTTCACTTCACTTTATTTCTTAATTAGTCGCTCTCCACCAAGATGCTCCGAGCGACTTACAATTTAAAATAGCATTTACACAATACAAAAACATTCAACATAAAAACATTCAACAGTGACTATTTGGCAAATTAGATCTTGACTTACAAGTGAACTAACTTAATGGGTTTTTTGAGACATAAGCCATCACTGTTGATTTTCTGCCTTGAGAAGCAAGCTGAAATTTGAGATACAAGTTAGCGCAAGAGCTAGCGCAAGAGCAAGAGTATACCACCCATAAGTTGTTGCCAAATTATGATGCCTTGGGTGTGCCCATGACAATACAGTACTGTTAAATGTATTGTCAAAGGTTTTCATGGCCGGAATCACTAGGTTGTTGTAGGTTTTTTCGGGCTATATGGCCATGTTCTAGAACATGGCCATATAGCCCGAAAAAATCTACAACAACCCACAGTACTGTTAACTTGAATGTGTATGTTATTACTAGGGGTGAAGTACTGTAATTCTGTTTGAGAACAAAGTGGCATACCCCGGGGTCTAGGATCTCACCGTATCAGCCTGGGACTGGCTGTTTCGGTTCTCTGCCATAAAAAAGGGAGGTGGAAGGAAGGGAGCCTGGGTATAGTTGGGGAAGTCAGTTTAGTTAAGACATCTGTTTGGTGAGGGAAATTGAAACTGCAGTTAACAGACTGTGGGCACAGTGTTTGGCAGATGGGAGTTGGGGCTGAGCAGGAAAACTTTAGAAGTGTCTTTTTAGGATTGTGGAAAGAAGGAATAAAACAATTGTCTCCAGTGTGATTTTAACTCCAAGATCTTCCAAAGTCTGACAACTACAGCCCCATTTAGAATGATGTTCCTAATATATTGTCAAAGGCTTTCATGGCTGGAATCACTGGGTTGTGGTAGTTTTTTCAAGCTATATGGCCATGTTCTAGAGGCATTCTCTCCTGACGTTTTGCCTGCATCTATGGCAAGTATCCTCAGAGGTTGTGAGGTCTGTTGGAACTAGGAAAATAGGGTTCATTTGACAGATATATACATTTTTCTAGTTCCAACAGACCTCACAACCTCTGAGGATGCTTGCCATAGATGCAGGCAAAACGTCAGAAGAGAATGCCTCTAGAACATGGCCATATAGCCCGAAAAAACCTACAACAACAACCCGATGTTTCTAATAGCTTGTAGTTCATCTTTGTGCGAGATATATGGATTCTATAGTGGCTAAGAACCTTCTCACATAAAGACTATAATTTCTGCAGGGGTGATGAAATATAATCGAAGGGTATTGTCCAAAATCTTAATAATGATCACAAATCTATCTTCTGAATCTCTTGATTCAAGGTCTGGCTAACCGTGGGTCCTAAGAAAGTGAGTGCCAAGAAGAAAAGGATGATGTGCTTGGATATAAAGCACGAAATCATCGAAAAGTACGAGCGAGGTGTGCGTGTTGTCGACTTGGCAAGGCAATACGATCGTAGCACTTCTACGATATGTTCGATTTTGAAGCAGAAGGAGTCGATCAAGGCCATAATGCCTGCGAAGGGCATTAAGATTATTTCAAAGCTCCGGACCTCTGCCCATGAAGAGATGGAGAAGTTGTTGTTGTTGTGGTTGACGGAGAAGCAGCTCGCAGGAGATACCGTGACCGAGAGCATCGTCTGCAAGAAGGCGCGAGCCATTTACGGGGATTTGGTGCGTCAGGCGCCAGGAAGATTAATGGACGAGGCATCGGAAGAGTCATTCAAAGCCAGTCGTGGATGGTTTGATAATTTCAAAAAGAGGACCGGCATTCACTCCGTCATCAGGCATGGAGAGGCAGCAGATGTGAAGGCAGCTGAGGATTTCAGAATAATTTTTGCCAAACTAATAGAAGCTGAAGGATATATCCCTCAGCAAGTCTTCAACTGTGATGAGACAGGGCTTGTCTGGAAAAGGATGCCAAGGAGGATGTTTATAACGACGGAGGAGAAGAGCCTGCCAGGCCGCAAACCTACGAAGGATCGGTTAACCCTCGCGCTGTGCACAAACGCAAGTGGTGACTGCAAGATTAAGCCGCTTCTCGTATATCACTCTGAAAACTTCAGCGACTTTAAGTCTCATAAGATAATTAAGGAAAAACTGCAGGTTATGTGGAGGGCAAACCCAAAGGCGTGGGTCACCAGAGAGATCTTTGTGCAGTGGGTCAACCTGGTCTTCTGTCCTGGCGTGAAGAAGTACCTTTTGGAAAGCGACCTACCTCTGAAAGCCCTTCTTGTCCTTGACAGTGCTCCCGCGCACCCACCAAACCTTGAGGACTACATCCTTGAAGAGTTTAACTTTGTGAAGGTGTTGTACCTTCCAGCCAACACCACCCTTATCCTGCAACCCATGAGTCAGCAGGTGATTTCAGATTTCAAAAAGCTCTTCACCAAGCACCTGTTCCGGCATTGCTTTGAGGTTACCAAGAACACAGACCTCACCCTTCGAGAGTTTTGGGAGGAGCACTATAATATCGTAACTTGCCTCGGAATTATTGACACGGCCTGGCAGGGTGTTACAAGGAGGAGCTTGAACTCCGCATGGAAGAAGCTGTGGCCCGAGGTTGTGTCGGAAAGGCGCTTCGAAGAATTCGAACATGAGGAGCTAGTGGTGGAGGAGATAGTGTCCATTGGAAAGTCCATGGGCCTGGAAGTGGATGAAGGCGACGTCAACGAACTCATCAAGCAGCACGATGAGGAGCTGACAACAGAGGAATTGCAAGAGCTACTGGAGCAGCAGCAGCAGCGTACGGAGGTTTTGCAGGAAATTAATGCGGAGGAGCCAGAGGCGGAGGAGGTTATCGATACAAGTGAGATTAAGGAAATGTTGGGAATGTGGGAGAAAGTTTCAGACTTCATTGAAAAGAAGCACCCTGAAAAGGTTGCAACAAGCCGTGCGTTGGCGCTGTGTCACGACACTTGCCTCACTCCTTTCAGAAACATTTTGAAAGGGAGGAAACAAGCCTCCTTGGACAGGTTTTCATTGAAACGCCCTCCAAGTGAAAATGAGGAAAGGGTGGTGAAAAAGGCAAATGTCAAAGAAGAAGAAGAAGATTGAGTGAAGCCTGATCTTGAAGGAAAATACATGCTCTCATACTCTACACTTAATAAATCCAATTTATTTCTTTACATTTTTCTATTCTGTCTTACTAATTTTTATACATTACTACTACTACTACTACTACTAATAATAATAATAATAATAATAATAGTAATAATAATAATAATGTATTGTCGAAGGCTTTCATGGCCGGAATCACTGGGTTGTTGTAGGTTTTTTCGGGCTATATGGCCATGGTCTAGAGGCATTCTCTCCTGACGTTTTGCCTGCATCTATGGCAAGCATCCTCAAAGGTAGTGAGGTCTGTTGGAACTAGGAAAAAGGGTTTATATATCTGTGGAATGACCAGGGTGAGACAAAGGGCTCTTGTCTGCTGGAGCTAGGTGTGAATGTTTCAACTGACCAGCTTGATTAGCATATAATGGCCTGACAGTGCCTAGAGCAAACTTTTGTTGAGAGGTGATTAGATGTCCTTGTTTGTTTCATCTCTGTTGTTGTGCTGTTGTAATTTTAGAGTTTTTTAATACTGGTAGCCAGATTCACATTCACACCTAGCTCCAACAGACAAGAGTCCTTTGTCCCACCCTGGTCATTCCACAGATATATAAACCCCTTTTCCTAGTTCCAACAGACCGCACTACCTCTGAGGATGCTTTCCAAAGATGCAGGCGAAACGTCAGGAGAGAATGCTTCTAGACCATGGCCATATAGCCCGAAAAAACCTACAACCCAATAATAATAATCTTTATTTATACCCCGCCACCATCTCCCCGATGGCGACTCGGAGCGGCTTACATGGGGCCAAGCCCGAACAACATATTACATCAAAATAAAACCAAACCATGAACAACAAGCAGCATCATCAAAAGGAAAACAAATATGAATACAATAACAAAATAACATTACAATAAACAAAAAACACATACTAGCTGTCCCCTGTCACACATTGCTGTGGCCCAGTCTGTGTATGTGTTTTGTGTACATATATATTTGTATATATGTGTGTTTGTGTGTTTGTATAAATGTAATGTTTCTTTGTGGAATTAACATAACTCAAAAACCACGGGATGAATTGACACCAAATTTGGACACAATACAGGCCAACGAGTGACCATCACTCATAAAAACACTGAAAAACACAGTGGAAGGGACTTAAAAAGCCAAAAAACACCTAACAACACATGCGCAAAACCACATACATACACACACACACACAAAACACATATGTGCAGACTGGGCCACAGCAACGCATGGCAAGGGATGGCTAGTGTGTGTAGATAGATAGATAGATAGATAGATAGATAGATAGATAGATAGATAGATAGAGGGGGGTTCTGCGTTGTAAGTCTCTTTCGGTGTTTTCTTCAGGGTTTTTATGAGTGATGGTCACTCATTGGCCTGTTAGGTGTATTGTGTCCAAATTTGGTGTCAATTTGTCCAGTGATTTTTGAGTTATGTTAATCCCACAAACGAACATTACATTTTTATTTATATAGATTTGTTATTTATTAAGTACATGTTTCTTATTTAAAGACATGTAACAATTTTTTGTGGTTTTGGGGTGGCTGGAACAGATTAATAGCATTTCAGTTCATTTCAATGGGGAAATCTGACTTGACACAAGAGCAACTTGAGTGAAGAGCTTGGTCACAGAACAAAGTAAACTTGTAAGTCAAGGTATCGCTGTATTCCACTATGGAGCCCCCAGTGGCTAAAGACTGACAAGTTGGAGGTTCACATCTGGGGAAAGTCTGAATGAGCTCCCTCTGTCAGCTCCAGCTCCTCATGCAGAGCCATGAGAGAAGCCTCCCACAAGAATGGTAAAACATCAAAACATTTGTGCGTCCCCTGGGCAATGTCCTTGTAGACGGCCAATTCTCTCACACCAGAAGTGACATGCAGTTTCTCAAGTCACTCCTGGTGTGAGAGATGTTAAGGTGGGAACATCTGTCTTGTGTGACAAACAAAGAGTTGGACGTCCTGTGACAGCAACCACTGAGTTTCACAAGCCAAAGGTTGACATTGATTCAGGACGATCGTCATATCACTCAGAGAGAAATTTCAAGCATAATCGGCATTTCACAAGAACGTGTGAGTCACATTATTGCTTTGCTTGGCTATCGGAAGATCTGCGCATGATGGGTTGCGGAAACAGTGTTGACTTCTTCTGTGACGGCTTCAGAAAACTTTTTCATCGTTGGCAGAAATGTATCCAATTGTCTGGTGATTATGTGGAAAAGTTAATAATGGTAGTTAAAGAGCTCATTCTAAGGATTATTTCTGCATTTGATTTATTAAAATATTCCCATCCAAACCCAAGTAACGAAGGTGGAGGCATTACTTTTCATTCAACCCTCATAGGTTAATCTCCTTGGCACCCAGCCTTCTGTTATGTTGCCCATAGCAGCAGATGGCATTCCGGAATTCAGGAAGCCTAACAACGCATCCTCCTTGAGTTGAGCTCGCGGGGAGTTGAATTTGGAGACTGTTGTGAGCGATTTGCAGCTGGAGGTAATGCATTTGGCCCACGACGTGCACAAGGGTTCAGTTCAGAACCCTTTCATAGACTCACAGAGTTGGAAGAGACCCCAAAGTCCATCCAGTCCAACTCCATTCTGCCATGCTGGAATGTACAATCAAGCCATTTAGCCTCTGCTTTAAAACCTTCAGAGACTCCACCACACTTCCAGGCAGCAGCATATTCCACTGCTGGACAGCTCTTACTGTCAGGAAATTTTAGGTGGACTCTGTTTTTGTGCCATCCGAATCCATTGCTCCCTTTTGCAGGTCTTCTGAGAAGCAGAAAACAAGCTTGGACCCTCCTCAATAGGATATACTTTCAAATATTTAAACATGCCCCCATATCAGACTTATTTAGAGAGCTTGGTTTGCAAACCTCTCCTCATTTTGGTCGTCCTCCTCTGCAGATGTTCAGCTTGTCAATATCCCTCTTGAATAGTGGTGCCCAAACTGGACAGAACATAATTCTGGATGATGTCTGGCCAAAGCAGAATAGAGTAGGACTAGGACTTCCTTGGAGCCCCCGGTGGCGCAGTGGGTTAAACCATTGAGCTGCTGAACTTGCTAACTGAAAGGTCGCAGGCTCGAATCTGGGGAATGGGATGAGCTCCCGCTGTTAGCCCCACCTTCTGCCAACCTAGCAGTTTTAAAACAAGCTAATGTGAGTAAATCAATAGGTACTGCTGTGGCAAGAAGGTAACAGCGCTCCATGCAGTCATGCTGGCCACATGACCTTGGAGGTGTCTACAGACAATGCCGGCTCTTTGTCTTAGAAATGGGGATATGCACCAACTCCCAGAGTTGGACACGACTGGACTTACTATCAAAGGGAAACCTTTACCATGACTTCCTTCCATCTCGACCCTAGACTCCTCTTGATGCAGCCCTGAATTGCATTGGCTTTTAAGCTGCTACATCAGGGTGTTGCCTCATGTTCAGTTCCTGGTCTACCAAGATTCCTAATCTAGTTGGTACACTCTTTGGGTACCAAATCGAGCAGAAAGCCTGGCTGCATGAACTCATATCTATATAAATAAAAATGTAATGTTGGTTTGTGGGATTAACAGAACTCAAAAACAACTAGACGAATGGCCGCCAAATTTGGACACAAGACACCTAACAACCCAATGTATGTCCTTCACTCAATTTTTTTTATTTTGTCTTTTGCGAGTTGTAGTTGCTGGGATTTATTTTTCACCTACAATCAAAGAGTATTCTGAACTCCACCAATTATGGAATTGAACAAAAAGTGGCATACAGGACTCTCATGACCAACAGAAAACACTAGAAGGGTTTGGTGGGCATTGACCTTGAGCTTGGGAGTTGTAGTTCACCTACATCCAGAGAGCACTGTGGGCTCAAACAATGATGGATCTGGTCCAAATTTGGCACGAATATTCCATATGCCCAAATATGAACACAGATGGAGTTTGGGGAAAATAGACCTTGATATTTGGGAGTTGTAGTTACTGGGATTCACAGTTCACCTACAATCACAGAGCATTCTGAACCCCATGAACACCAGAATCTGGGCAAACTTCCCACACAGAACCCCCACGACCAACAGAAAATACTTAAGACCATCCAATCCAACTCCCTTCATCAGGGCAAGAAAACATAATCAAAGTCCTCCTCAGAAAGAGCCATCCAGCCATAGAGATAGATAGATAGATAGATAGATAGATATGATTCACACACACAGAGATATAGTATCATGGATTTGCCCAAATATGCCCAAATATGAACACAGATGGAGTTTGGGTGAAATAGACCTTGACATTTGGGAGTTGTAGTTACTGGGATTTATAGTTCACCTACAATCAAAGAGCATTCCGAACCCCACAAACGACGGAATTGGGGCAAATTTCCCACACAGATCTATGTCAAGTATCCTCAGAGGTTGTGAGGTCTGTTGAAAACTAGGCAAGTGAGATTTATATATCTGTGGAATAATGTCCAGGGTGGGAGAAAGAATTCATGTCTGTTTGAGGCAAGTGTGAATGTTGCAATTGGCCAGCCTGATTAGCACTGAATGGCCTTGCAGCTTCAAAGCCTGGCTGCTTTCTGCTTGAGGGAATCATTTGTTGGGAGGTGTTAGCTGGCCCTGATTGTTTCATGTATGGATTTCCCCTGTTTTCTGAGTGTTAATCTTGCAATACTGTCCTGATTTTAGAGGGGTTTTTTTTTAATATTGATAGCCAGATTTTGTTCATTTTCATGGTTTCTGTTGAAATTGTCCATGTAGTTGAGGATTTCAATGGCTTCTCTATGCAGTCTGACATGGGGTTCTCAGAGTGGTCCAGCATTTCTGTGTTTTCAAATAATATGCTGCATCCCAAAGGATTCCGCCAGGCAGGAAGCAACCAGGCTTTGAAGCTGAAAAGTGGATGCACAATGTTGCAGGTTGCTTGTGACATCTCAGCCAGGAAATCTGGCCTGGGGATCACAACCAGACACAGTGAAGACATCTGCCCTTGCGCTATGCTACTCTGCTGCTAAGTACACATGCCCAGTGTGGAACGCATCTCACCACACTAAAACAGTGGATGTGGCTCTTAATGAGACTTGCCGCATTATCACGGGGTATCTGCGCCTTACACCACTGGAGAAATTATATTGCTTAGCCGGTATTGCACCACCTGACATCCGCCGGGAAGTAGCAGCCAATAGTGAAAGGACCAAGGCAGAGACATCTCCAGCTCATCCCCTGTTTGGGTATCAGCCAGCACGTCAACGACTTAAATCAAGACATAGTTTTCTTAGATCTACAGAGACACTCGCTGAAACACCCCAGCAAGCGAGAGTCCAAAAGTGGCAGGCCCAAACCCAGCACCTCAATTCATGGGTGATACCAGATGAGAGACTCCCCCCTGGGCACACAGAAGACTGGGCGACTTGGAAGGCGCTGAACAGACTGCGCTCTGGCACCACGAGATGCAGAGCCAACCTTCAGAAATGGGGCCACAAAGTGGAGTCCACGACATGCGAGTGTGGAGAAGAGCAAACCACAGACCACCTGCTGCAATGCAACCTGAGCCCTGCCACATGCACGATGGAGGACCTTCTTGCGGCAACACCAGAGGCACTCCAAGTGGCCAGATACTGGTCAAAGGACATTTAATCAGCTACCAAGTTTGCAAAATTTGTGTGGTTTTTTTTATCTGTTTGTTTGTTTTGTTCTGTTAGAAATGTAATACAATGTTCTGGTTGCGGATGACACGATAAATAAAATAGCCAGGAAATTTTCCAAACGTTCAAGTCTGTGTGTTTGCAATGAATCAAGACGCTTTCATGGCTTCTTTTTAGGATTCACTCCTTTCAAGGCCCAATTGTTTTGCTTTTTCATCCAGAGAGCAAAGGGTTACAAGCACAGAGCCCTCCTTCCTAGAGACCAATGTGTCAGGGAAAGAGGCCAAGCTTCTTCCTGCTTCCTGCCTTCCTCCCATCACATTGTGGGAGCCTGACTTGTCAATATCTAATCTATCTCTCTATTTATCTATCTTTGGCCAGCCTGGAAGAGGGAGAGACTACAGAGGGGTTAAGGTTTCAGGAATTTTTGCAATGCAAGGAGAAGGTGAGTTGAAGGAGGCTGTGTGTGAATGTGTTTCAGAGAGATTTGGATCTCAGGAAAGGAAAAACCCATGCTTTGGAGAGAATAGCAGGCTTTGCAAAACAGGGGTCCTCTTGCTACCTACAGCCGCCTAACCCCACTCCAGCTTTCCATACTATGCTCACAAATTGGAAATGTTCAGGAGTAGACAGTCATTATTTTGGCATCCAGTGATCTGTGCATCTACACTGGAGAATGAATGCAGTTTGACACCTCTTTAACTGCCATGGCTCAGTGCAATGCAATATTCCTGCTTCTTGGCAGAGGGTTGGACTGGATGGCCCATGAGGTCTCTTCCAACTCTGTGATTCTATAATAGTCTGGATTATATGACAGTGTAAAAGGGCCCTATTATGGGAAGGATAATGGTTTACTCAGAGTTGGATAGTCTTATCTTAAATCACAGGTTTATGTAAATATTCAAACACATTTAACTTATGGATGCCTCAATTAATGTAATTTTATTGGTATCTATTTTTATTTTGAAATTATCCAGTAGCTGCTGCATTTCCTACCCTCGGCTTATAATCGAGTCAAGATGTATTGCCGAAGGCTTTCATGGCCGGAATCACTGGGTTGTTGTAGGTTTTTTAGGGCTATATGGCCATATTCTAGAGGCATTCGCTCCTGACATTTTGCCTGCATCTATGGCAAGCATCCTCAGAGGTAGTGAGGTCTGTTTGAACTAGGAAAAAAGGATTTATATATCTGTGGAAAGACCAGGGTAGGACAAAGGACTCTTGTCTGCTGGAGCTAGGTGTGAATGTTTCAACTGACCACCTTGATTAGCATACAATGGCCTGACTGTGCCTGGAGCAAACTTTTGTTAAGAGGTGATTAGATGTCCTTGTTTGTTTCCTCTCTATTGTTTTGTGCTGTTGCAATTTTAGAGGTTTTTTTAATACTGGTAGCCAGATTTCGTTCATTTTCATGGTTTCCTCCTTTCTGTTGAAATTGTCCACATGCTTGTGGATTTCAGTGGCTTCTCTGTGTAGTCTGACATGGTGGTTGTGAGTGTGTTCTCAAATAATATGCTGTGTCCAGGTTGGTTCATCAGGTGCTCTGCTATGGCTGATTTCTCTGGCTGAAGTAGTCTGCAGTGCCTTTCATGTTCCTTGATTCGTGTTTGGACAATGCTGCATTTCGTGGTCCCTCTGTAGACTTGTCCACAGCTGCATGGTACACGGTAGACTCCTGCAGAGGTGAGAGGATCCCTCTTGTCCTTTGCTGAACGGAGCATTTGTTGGATTTTCTTGGTGGGTCTGTAGATAGTTTGTATGTTGTGCTTCCTCATCAGCTTCCCTATGCGATCAGTGGTTCCCTTGATGTATGGCAAGAACACTTTTCCTCTGGGTGGATCTTCATCTTTATTCTTGTGGCTTGTTCTCGGTCTCACCCTTTGTCCTTTGCCCCACCCTGGTCATTCCACAGATATATAAACCCTTTTTCCTAGTTCCAACAGACCTCACTACCTCTGAGGATGCTTGCCATAGATGCAGGCGAAACGTCAGGAGAGAATGCCCCTAGACCATGGCCATATAGCCCGAAAAAACCTACAACAACCCAGTGATTCCGGCCATGAAAGCCTTCGACAATACATTAGATGCACTGTTGCCACTTCTTATTCATACAGTTGCCATTGAAATCCACCTGATAGCAGATAACAACAAAAGCAAAGATGGAAGAATGATAGAATCATAGAATCATAGAGTTGGAAGAGACCTCATGGGCCATCCAGTTCAACCCCATTCTGCCAAGAAGCACTCAGATGCGGAGACTTAAAATGCCAGTGCAGGTCTGGGCTCCATCCACAGGAGTATATTGTCGAGATCAAGGTAAATCATCAGTCCACTTCCTTCTGCTTTGATCAGGCCTCACCTGGTGGAATGCTGTGTCCAGTTCTGGGCACCACAATTCAAGAAGGATATGGACAAGCTGGATGGTGTTCAGAAAAGAACAATCAAAATGGTCAAAGGTCTGAAAACCATAAATCCCTATGATGATTAGTTTGACCGTGGAAGAACACTCAGTCTTTGAGTGCCCTTCCACACAGCCCTATATCCCAGAATATCAAGGCAGAAAATCCCACATTATCTGAGTGTGGACTCAGATAACCCAGTTCAAAGCAGATATTGTGGGATTTTTTTCTGCCTTGATATTCTGGAATATAGAGCTGTGTGGAAGGCCCTGAGAGGGGACATGATATATATGGTAGATGGTCCTTTGGGTCTTTTCCAGTTCTAGGTTCTATGATGTTGTTATTGTTGTTTTCTAAAAACCAGTTTACTTTGTTGTCCTGATTGCATTGCCTTTTGAAGATAAACTTTATTTGTCATCTTGGTTGTAATTCCCAGTGCCAAAGAAAATGAAAACCGAGGTGCAAGACCCAGAGAGAGACGAAAAGGGGAAAAGAACGGAGATGGGACAAAATGCCTGTGACGACATCGTTGTCCAAGGGACCCAAGAGAAGTTCCCAGCTTTGGCGAAGCAAATTAAGCAGGAACCAGAGAATGAGGAAGAGTGGCCAGAACAGTACTGGGAAGCCAAATGGCAGGACTTCCTGAAGACCTTGCAGGCCCCTTATTTAGGAAGGAGCTTCCCTCAGCTGTCTCCACCCCACTCAGTGGAAGCCCCCAAGGAATGTCAAGCCGACTTTAAGGAAGGTGCAGAGCCCATCCTGTGGTCCGGAAATTTGAGCCAGCCCACTGAAGACACCCAGGAGAACCTCAACACTAGCTCGGATGTTTCGGTGAAAGTGAAGGAAGAGATTCCAGATGAGGATACTGTCACTTTGGAGGAACGGCGCCAGCGGTTCAGGAAATTCTGCTACCAAGAAGCCGAAGGTCCCAGAGATGCCTGCAGGCAGCTCCAGGAACTTTGCTCCCAATGGCTGAACCTGGAAAGGTGCACCAAGGAGCAGATCTTGGAGCAGGTCATCCTTGAGCAATTCTTGACCATCTTGCCCGAAGAAGTGCAGAGCTGGGTCAGGGAAGGCCGGCCAAGGACCTGCGCTCAGGCGGTGACCCTGGCAGAAGATTTCCTCCTGGGACTGAAGGGAAGACAAGGGCAGGTGGGTGTGTTTTGGTTTAAAACACCAAAACGTTTAAAACACATAGGCTATCTATATAAATAAAAATGTAAATTAATGTTTGTGGGATTAACAGAACTCAAAAACCGCTGGACGAATTGACACCAAATTTGGACACAAAACACCTAACAACCCAATGTATGTTCTTCACTCAAAAAAATTGATTTTGTCATTTGGGAGTTGTAGTTGCTGGGATTTATAGTTCAACTACAATCAAAGAGCATTCTAAACCCCACCAATGATGGAATTGAACCAAACTTGGCACACAGTTCTCCCATGACCAACAGAAAATACTGGAAGGGTTTGGTGGGCAGTGTCCTTTGGTTTTGGAGTTGTAGTTCACCTACATCCAGAGATCACTGTGGACTCAAACAATGATGGATCTGGACCAAACTCTACACTAATACTCAATATGCCCAAATGTGAACATTGGTAGAGTTTGGGGAAAATAGAATCTTGGCATTTGGGAGTTGTAGTTGCTGGGATTTATAGTTCACCTACAATCACAGAGCATTCTGAACCCCACCAATGATAGAATTGGGCCAAACCTCCCACACAGAACCCCCATGTGGGTCACAGCAACGCGTGGCAGGGGACGGCTAGTAAACACATAAACAGAAACTAAAACACAGATGAAAGTCGTCCATACCTATAAAATTTAAATTTAAAATCAGTTTCACATGTTGGAAGAAAAGGGCCTTTCATTCTGTTTGTTTTTTTAACTTCAGCTAACAAATCATTAACTTCAGCTAACAAAGGGAGTATGGGTGACATATAATGCCGCTATCTCTTCTCGTTACCCTCTCCTATCTGTCCTAAATTATATCTTTTTAAACCATTTTTGGAGCCATGGTGGCACAATGTTAAACCTGAAGGTTGGCAGTTCAGATCCGCAAGATGGGGTGAGCTCCTGTCTGTCAGCTCCACCTCCTTCCAACCTAGCAGTTCGAAAACATGCAAATATTAGTAGATCAATAGGTACCGCCTCGTCGGAGAAAGGCAATGAGACGCTCCAAGCAATCTTGCTTCTCACAAGACTTCATATCTTGCGACAAAGGCATGGTCTGGCATTAATTTATAATCAGGCATCAGAAATGCATTTCATTTGAGAGGACCTGCTGATATATTTTTTTGTGCTAAAGCCAGTGTTGACTGCTTGGTGTAGGATTGGAGTCTTTGTGTTCAACTGCACACTAAAAACCAAACTAAACATTTTGCCCTCTGCCTCACTTCCAGGATCTAGAACCTTTTCAGGAAGTTATTGTCCATTCTCCCAAGATGGAACAGGAGCCATCGGATGCTGAAGACATGGACCTCTTCATGGACGTAGAACAGGACAGCGATGGGGAATCAAACTTGCTCAGTAAGTGTTGACAGAAGGTGAGTCTGGAATGACCACGGATGGGAAACACTGAACCAGCTGTCAGAGGGTGCATCTACACTGTAGAATTAATGCAGTTTGACACCTCTTCAACCACCACAGTTCTATTATTATTATTATTATTATTATTATTATTATTATTATTATTATTATTATTTGAAACACAAGAAGATGAGGCCACAGCAGACAAGATCACTCTGCTTGGCTGTTGTATTGGCTCACACGTCGGACACTTCCCAAGTGTTTAGGACTGTGTGATGTATCGGTGAACAATGCGTGCAGATCCCAGTAAGGTGGCCTTTTGCAACTGGCAGATGGTAATTTTGTCAGTGCCAATTGTGTTTAAGTGCAGGCCAAGGTCTTTAGGCGCTGCACCCAGTGTGCCGATCACCTCTGGGACCACCTTTACTGGCTTTTGCCAGTCTTTGTTTGCAGTTCGATCTTTAAATTATTGTTAATGTTATTATTATTATTATTATTATTATTATTATTTGAAACACAACAAGATGAGTCCACAGAAGACACTCTTACATTATTATTATTATTATTATTATTATTATTATTATTATTATTATTGGGTGCAGTGCCCAAAGACCTTGGCCTTCACTTAAAAACAATTGACGCTGACAAAATTACCACCCGTCAGTTGCAGAAGGCCACCCTGCTTGGATCTGCACACATTATGCGCTGAGACATCACATAGTCCTAGACACTTGGGAAGTGCCTGATCTCCGATCAAATACAAAAGCCAGCACAGTGAGCTTGTTTGCTAAAGGAGATTCCATCTGAACATGAGGAAGAACTTCCTAACCGTGAGAGCCGTTCAGCAGTGGAACTCTCTGCCCCGGAGTGTGGTGGAGGCTCCCTCTTTGGAAGCTTTTAAACAGAGGCTGGATGGCCATCTGTCAGGGGTGCTTTGAGTGCAATATTCCTGCTTCTTGGCAGGGGGTTGGACTGGATGGCCCATGAGGTCTCTTCGAACTCTATGATTCTATTATTCTTGTGTACTAATAATACTTTATTTATATTCCCCCCTATCTTACCAATGAGATTCAGACCGGATTACAGCATAACACAGGCAAACATTCAATGCCTTGATACAATGAGACAGAAATTCACAGACAAAGGCAAAGGCTTCCTCTTTCATCTCAGGCTTCTTGATGCGGTGCTCAACTCCAGCTCTGGGGGAAGCATTCATCTCTATTTCCAAGCCGAGGAGCTTGCGTTGTCCGTAGACACCTCCTGGTCCTGTGACCGGCATGATTGCTTAGAGTGCCTGTTTGCCTTCCCGCCAAGGAAATGTGATCTACTCACATTTGCAGTAGGTTAATAAATTGAACTGCTAAATTGGCAGGAGCTGGGGCTAACAGCAGGAGCACACCCCAACCTGCGGATTCAAATAGCCAACCTTCAGGTCAGCAAATTCAGAAGCTCTATGGAGGTTTGAGAAGAGCGGGATATAAACGTTGTAAATAAATAAATAATAAATAAAAAAGGTCAACAGCAAGCTAGACTATTAATGGTCAGGAGCTTACTCCAAACTGGGCTGGCTTCGAACTCACAACCACTCGGTTAGTAGTGATTTAATGCAGCTGGCTACTTACTATTTAAAACTACATCTCCCTCACAAGTAGGTCCATACTAGTGACTGTCTGTTTTCTTTCCCCAGCACCTGATGCAGTGATGAATGAAGATGAAACTCCACAGTCAGAAAGATCCAGGTCCCTTAAATCCAGCAGAATGACCATGGGGAAATTTACCCACGATTCTCTCTTTTCAGGAAATGGGGAAAAGATGCATATTCTTAAGCCTCAGAGACTTGAGGAGGTCGATGTGAAGGCAATCTCATCGGAAAGTCCTGTTGGGACACCTTTGCATGTGCCTAGAGTGGAAAAAAGGCACGTAAGTGAGTATGAGTTGAAAACCCTTCAGGAAAACCCTTTGGTGAAGACATTAAGGCAGAATGTCGGATGCAAGGAGGAAAGCAGGCTGGATTTAAATGCAAACCCTTCCCAAGATAGAGCCACCCAGTACCTACTGGAAAAGACAGGCATCGTCTCAGGGCCAAGGCCCAATCTCTTCCTGCCTGCCATGTTGCAGGGATACGAGTGCTCATACTGCGGCAAGCGGTGGCCGTGCCGATCCCAGCTCCTCCGGCACCTCAGAACCCACACCGGCGAGCGGCCGCACAAATGCTCCGACTGCGGGAAGAGCTTCAGCACCAGCTCGCACCTCAGCCAGCACAAAAGGGTGCACACGGGCGAGAGGCCGTACAGCTGCAAAGACTGTGGGAAGAGCTACCGCCGCCGGGCCTCGTTGGTCCAACACGAAAGCGAAACGTGCAAGAAGGGAAGCCACTTGAATGCTCCAGCACCGCCGGTGGATTACGTAGTGTTAGGAAATTGCACTTTGCTGTACATGAAGAAGTCGATGCAAGGCAGGCGGAACCGGGTGATCGCTCCGAAGGGAGGGGAAGCCCTTTTGGCAGCTCAGCCCTTAAAGATCATAACAGGATATCCTCAAGAGAGGAGCGACGCCGACAATTAAACAACGAGGTAAGATCCCCTGCAGATGGGGGCTCGCTCGATGAAAGAGAACTCTACCTGGGAAAGAGTGCAACTCGGAGAACTGCGGCAATTAATAGTTGTTCTAAGCAGACCTGGCCAAAAGCATCAGATTTGTGAGCATCGCAAAACGCAGTTCTAGCAGTCTAGAGAAAAGGAAGAGGCTCGAACAATCACAGAAGGGATCGCAGAAGGACACAAAAATAATAACAAAGGAACTTTCCCAAGTATGCTGAAAACGTTGTGGCTTATGCCTGATGTGTTCCAAATGGAAGTGCTCTTGGTCACCACTTTGGAATGACAACAATATAGAGAACAGTATCTATAAAGATGGGAATATCTGCTCAAAATACTCTGAGGCTCAAAAACTACACGTTTCTTTCTAAACAATCTGAAACATGGGTGTCCGGTGCAGCTCACACGAACCCTAGGCTACACAATGAGTGGTAAACAGCTATGGGTATTGCAGTACAATAACTGGAAGGTCATGAATGCTGCTGTTGCTGGTGTCATAGCCAATTAGGGATGGCATTACTAGTCTTCCTTGTTTTTCCAGGTCCAGGGAAACATGGGGCACTTAACATTGCTGATGGGTTTATTTGACTTAGAAGTGGAGAGTGTGTGTGTTTATGACGTACAAGTCAGAAATGCTGTTCTGAATAAATGGACATTTGTTCACACTCTTGAAAAACTAGAAGTCTGTAACTGAGCCTTGATCAATTATTGTTCATCAACCTTAGAGTTGAAATCATATAAATACCCGAAGTTTGAATTCTTGTCTTTTTTAAAAACCTGGGAAGAAAATTGTAATATAATAATATCGGGTTGTTGTAGGTTTTTTCGGGCTATATGGCCATGTTCTAGAGGCATTTTCTCCTGACGTTTCGCCTGCATCTATGGCAAGCATCCTCAGATGTAGTGATATTGTAATATAATAATAAGGTAGGTAAAGGGTTTCCCCTGACATTAAGTGTAGTCATGTCCAACTGTGGGGGTTGGTGCTCATTTCCATTTCTAAGCTAAGAGCTGGCTTTGTCCATAGACGTCTCCATGCAGTCATGTGGCCAACATGACTGCATGGAGCACCGTTACCTCCCCACCGGAGCGGTCCCTATTGATCTACTCACATTTGCATGTTTTCAAACAGCTAGATTGGCGGAAGCTGGGACTAACAGCGGGAGCTCATGTTGCTCCTCTGATTCAAACCTGCAACCTTTTGGTTAGCAAGTTCAGCAGCTCAGCGGTTTAACCCACTGCATCATCAGAGGCTCCTAATCTATATAAATAAAAATGTATGTTCATTTGTGGGATTAACGTAACTCAAAAACTGTTGGATGAATTGACACCAAATTTGGACACAATACACCTATCAGGCCAATGAGTGAGCATCACTTATAAAAACACTGAAAAACACAGCATAAGAGATTTTAAAAGCCAAAAATTTAAAAAATACATTACAACGCATGCGCAAAACCATATATATATACACACACACATGCAAACACACACATATACACAAATATATACACACACAAAGCACATATACACAGACTGGGCCACAGCAACACGTGGCAGGGGATAGCTAGTATAATATAATAATACAATAAAAATAGCATTTTATTTATATTCCCCAAGGAGACTCAGGGTGGATCACAGTACACATACACAGCAAACATTCAATGTCGACATGACCGAAAGAACAGAAAGGAGGTATATTGTGTCAGCTTCCAGCTTTTTGGCACCTTGGAGGTTTTGCTCGAATCCAGCCACAGGGGGGTTCGGTGCCCCACCCTTAATGATGAAGAGCCATCAGGATGGATTCCTTCCTTTTGGTTGCCGGGCATTTGCTGATCTTTTTCTTTTATGGTGTCGTAAAATACCTCTCCCGCTTTTTAGCGGTACCTAATTTCTCTACTTACAGCTCTAAGATGTTTTCAAACTGTTTAGGTAAACAGTGAGCTGATCTGACAGTTGGATGCTCATGCCGACCTGGGGCTTCCAACTGGCAACCTTTCGGTTAGTAGATCTTATCATTGTTGGTGATTTACCAGCTGTGATAAGGTTGTCTTATCACTGGAAAAATATATCCCACTTTGTGCCATTAGGTGACCCGAGGGTCACTTTTGAGCTGCCAAATGCTCAGATTCTATAACAGCTATAATGTTTTAAAGCCATGTCACTGATATGGGATTATTTTGTGTATCTGGTATATGGGTATGTTTCAACTGTGGTTGTCAACCATCCTGAGTCTTCGGAAAAAGGAAATATAGACATTCCCTAAATAAATACATACATTAATTCTACAACCGAGATGGACCATGGATAAGAAGGTATTATTCAGATCTCAATTTCCCAAATCCCAGTCCACCATACTGGCTCTTGGTCTGTGTGCATGCATGTATTCAAGTTGACTGTCAACCTATGGCAATCCCCTGACTTTCATAAGGGTGTCTTGGGCCAGAAATACTCAAATGGATTTTGCTAGTCCCTTCCTCAGAAACCTAGGGCTTATACAAGGATAGGCAGCTGTGTGGGACAGGAGGGATCAGTTTTCCACCTCAAGTTTCTCCGTTTGGGCCACAACTCCGAAAGGAGTGCACACAAAATACTCTTTCCATCCATGGTTCCAATTGGTGATCAACACTGACCACCTGTTCCTTCGGATTACTAAAGGGAAGACACAAAAGAATCTGTTTATTTTTAACCACTGAATAGCAGAAGGGCTCCTGGTGACACTGGATCAAACCACTGAGCTGCCGAACTTGCTGACCAAAAGATCAGCAGTTTGAATCTGGGGAGTGGGGTAAGCTCCTGCTGTTAGGCAAACCTAGCACTTTGAAAACATGAAAATGTGAGTAGATGTTGCTTGTTAACTGGGTGTCTAATAAGCAGTGTTCGCTGAAATTCCTTCTGCTATAGTAAAGGTTTCTCCTGACATTAAGTCCAGTTGTGTCCGACTGGGGTGTGGTGGTCATTCTATTTCTAAGCCAAAAAGCTGGCATTGTTCATGTGGCCAGCATGATTGCATGGAATGCTGTTACCTTCCTGCTGAAGTGGTACATATTGATTTACTCACATTTGCATTGCTAGGTTGGCAGAAGCTAGGGCTAACAGCAGCTCATCCTGCTTCCTGGATTCAAACCGCCAACTCTTCAGTCAGCAAGTTCAGCAGCTCAGTGGTTTAACCCACTGCACCACCGGGCAGCCCATATTTCATTTCTTTATTTATAGTATTTATATTCCGCCCGTCTCACCCTGCAGGAGACTCAGGAAAGATTACAGTGCACATAGACATGGCAAACATTCAATGCCATAGACATAGACACAGAAGCAATTTAACATTTCAAATTTCCAGTTTCATGAGGGTATGCTTGATTCTGGCCACAGGGGGAGCTGCCGCTTCACTGTCCACTTGTGACACCAGGTCCTTGATGGAGAATTTCCTCATTTTTACACACGCTAACAGTGTTGTAAATTTGTTAAATTAGCCTCCACACATACAGCAATAGCTAAATTTCCAACTTGACAGATGCAACTGTTTTTCAGACTGCATAGGTCAATAGGAAGCTAGACTACCGATGGTCAGGAGCTTACTCTGACCCAGGCTGGCTTCGAACTCATAATATCTTGGTCAGTAGTGATTTAATGCAGTTGGCTACTAACTAGCTGTGCCACAGTCCGGTCCCATAATCACAGCAAAAAAGCCAGAGGGAAACTAGGCTTTGTTTTTGTCAAAACCTTTTATTATTTAAAAATTCCAACACATTTCAGCCTTTATCACAAGGGCTAATCTAAAAATAAAGGGAAACACATTTAATATTTGTACAGTATTTACGACATCTTATAAACAACTCTTTTTCTTCAAAATATTACCATGTCTAATATACCTACTAATCAATTTCTGGAATTGCAGGATGCACTCTCTATACAAGTGGACAACTGATTATTAAAGTAAGAAAATATATCTTATCAGTGGGTTACTTACGGGTTTTAAAAGACAACTCTATTTAAAGGAATCAATGAAAAGTAGGAAAAGGACAGTACGATGCAGTGATGGGTAAACTTGGACCCTCCAGGTGTTGTTTGGACTTCAACTCCCACCATTCCTAACAGCCTCAGGGCCCTTCCTTTTCAGCATAAGCGGCTGACGCGGAAAAGGAAAGGGCCTGAGGCTGTTAAGAATGGTGGGAGTTGGAGTCCAAAACAGCTGGAGGGCCCAAGTTTGCCCATAACTGGTATGATGTAATTTGTCCCCAAAGCTACTCTATTTCTTTACCCAGATGTATTAGGCTGAAAAATTGCTTCATTCTAGAATTTTTATATTAAGAATTGTACCTCAAAACTCAGGTGCTAAGGTCTTAAGTTTAAACAATCTATTCTATCTCCCTTTTCTCTGAATCATGGCTTATTTCTGCTATAAGATGATACAATTAGTCTCACTGGGAGAGGGAAAAACTCCTTTAGGTATTTTAGAGCAGGCCTGGGCAAACTTAGGCCCTTCGGGGGTTTGCACTTCAACTCCCACAATTCCTAACAGCCTATCGGCTGTTAGGAATTGTGGGAGTTGAAGTCCAAAACCCCTGAAGGGCCGAAGTCTGCCCAGGCCTGTTTTAAAGCAACATATATAAGGAAATTACTTTCCTTGAGTGTTATGCATACCAAAGAAATTCCTTCTTTAATCATAATTTTAATATGTTTGGAAAAATATCCTTAAGGATAATCTTACTGGTTTTTTGTGAAGCCAGGAAATTTTGTGAAGCCATGCCTTAGACTTGTCCTGTGTGTATTTGAAATTTGGGAGGATTGCTATGGAAACAGGAAAAATGCAGGGGAGAACCAGGGTGAGGCGTGAGGGAAATAAACTGTCAGTTGGAACTTTGTTGTGTTCCCTAATGCATGCTTTTGAATTAAGCCTTCCAACTTTGTTTGTGAGGTAATTTCTTCGCCAGAAATTTACAGATCCGGACATTTACACATATTATGTGTTGTGTCTCAGCCAGTTTAGGAAGGACTTCCTTTTGTAATCTTGCCCATTCGCTGGGCTTCAGATTACCACAAAAGTCAAAAATCATGAATAAGGGAAATTGTTATTTTTGATTACCTGAAAAAAAAAAACATCTCCACAGAAATCTCAAGGTTACTCAACAATTCCACCAAAAGTTGGTGGGATTTTGAGGTCTTCCAGTGTGACATTTCAAACAAAGTCGTGAACAATCAAATCATCCAAAGTCAAGCCTTCAAATGTGGAGGACTGACTGCATTACCAAGCCAAATAGGCAGCAAAATACAACTTCAGAACATGTAAATCCAATCCTCTTGCTTCTTTTCATCTCACAATAACTTATATTCAGCTCTTGAGATAGATAAATCATCCTCCAACTATTTCTCAACTGGTATGTTGGTTGTCAAGAGCAGTATTGTGTGGATAATAACATCATCCTTGCCCAAAACATTAATATTTACAACAAAATCTCTCCCCAACAATTTCTCCCACCTTTGCATCTTCTTCATTTATTTTGTTTCATGTCTCAACACAGGCTGCCAAATAATGCTGTTTGAACTGCATTATATGGGTCTGCACTGACGACATAATGCAATTCAAGCGGAATTATTTGGCAGTGTGGATCAGTCATTGCTTTCTTGAAACAGCTTATGTGTCATAACAATACTAGTGTTTTATCTTCTCAATTCTAAAACCAGTTTGATCCTTCATTTCTATCTGTTCTTCCATTTTCATATTGTCAATAGTTGTGGGCCCAAAATTTGTCTCATCTGTTTGATTTGTGTTTCAATTTTGATCCATCCATTCAGATGGCATGAAACGGGAGGGCCCCTCCTGGAACAAAAATAATTTCGATATGAAAGGCAGAAGGGAATCGGTACCAGCTCCAAGCCTGCTTTTCAGATCGATTACCATGCGTGGAGACCCGAAGAGTTGGGGGCCTGGCAGGGCCTGCAGCTGAGCGCTGAGTAAGGAGACTTGGTGCTCGGCTGCAGGCCCTTCCAGACCCAGGTGAATAGACCCAAAGCCTGCCCCCCCCCCCCCAAGAAAACTGATATTTCGGCACCAAAAACAGGAAAAAATATATCTGACCTCCTGATTTCGGGAGGCTGTCGAAACAGATCGGGGGACCCACCAAAAGTCGGGACATGAAACGGATCAAGGTTTACCACGAATACACATGACTAAGTCAACACCATTGTCTTTTCAGTGTTAATACTGAAACCTGAAAGGTCACCAGTTCTTTTAATTTTCCCATCAGCATGTCTGTAGTGTCCAAAGGGCTTCTCAAAACTATCATAGTCTGGGTTGCTGTGAGTTTTCTGGACTGTATGGCCGTGGTCCAGAAGCAGTCTCTCCTGATGTTTCACCCACATCTATGGCAGGCATCCTCAGATATTGTGAGGTCTGTTGGAAACTAGACAAGTGAGGTTTATATACCTATGGATAAGAGTTCTTCTCCCACCCTGGACATTCCACAGATAGATAAACTTCACTTGCCTAGTTTCCAACAGACCTCACAACCTATGAGGATGCCTTAGATGTGGGTGAAACGTCAGGAGAGACTGCTTCTGGACCACGGCCATACAGTCCAGAAAACTCACAGCAACCCAGTGATTCCGGCCATGAAAGCCTTCGATGCCACTAAGTCTTCGGCAACTGCCCTTAACTTATACCTTCCTTAATCTTTATGGTCAAAATTCTGTCTTCTTGTCTTGTATGTATGTCTGTTCTGTTCAGTATCTCAAGAACTATTTGGAACCTCGGGAGCCAATGCATGGGTTTTCTCGTGTTGTTGAAGAATGGCGTTTGAGGTGAAACTGTCTCCACAGTCTGCGCATGTATATGCTGCTTGTTTTGTGTGAGTTTTCACATGTAAAATAAGGCTGGATCGCCGATCGAAGTTTCTCCCACAGTCCGAGCATTTCAAGGACTTCTCTCCCTTGTGCTTTTTCTCATGCAGTAAAAGTTGGGAATGCCAGCTGAAGGTTTTGCCACAGTGGGAGCATTTATATGGTTTCTTTCCTGTGCGGGTCTTTTGGTGGGTCTTCTCATGGTAACTCAAGTGCGAACTCCAGCAGAAACACCTCCCACATTGAAGACATTTATATGGCTTCTCTCCTGTGTGGATTCTCTGGTGCATTTTGAGATACGAGCCAGATCTAAAGGTCTTCCCACACTCTGAACATTTATAAGACTTCTCTCCTGTGTTGACTTCCTGAGGCGCAATGTCTTGCAAACTGTCCTCACAGGTTTTTTCTTTGTGGGTTTGCACATGTGTGGCTAACTCCGAACTGGTGTCGAAGACCTTCCCACAAGCAAAACATACAAATGTGTTGTCTTCCGCATGGGTCTTCTCATGTTCGACATATTCCGATTTCTGACAGAAATTTTTCCCACAGTAGAAACACACTGTGTGCATTTTCTCGTGATATTTTAAATGTGAACTCCGGATGAAACCCTTTCCACAGCGAAGACATTCAAATGGCTTCTCTCCTGTGTGGATCCTCTGATGCACTTTGACATAGGAGGCATTCCTAAAGGTCTTCCCACACTCTGAGCATTCATGAGAATCCTCCCTGATGAGGACTTCCTGATGTGCCGTGTGTTGCAAGCTGTTCCCATATGGCTTCAACAAGAGCGACTGCTCAAATGATTTCCCTTTATGGGTTTGTGCATGCGCAGACAGCTCTGAACTGACCTCAAAGACTTTCCCACAAGCGAAACATACAAATGCGTTGTCTTCCGCATGGGTCTTCTCATGCTCAACACGTAATGATTTCTGCCGGAAGATTCTCCCACAGTAGAAGCACATTCTTGTGTGCATTCTCTCATGATATTTTAAATGTGAACTCCAGCTGAAACACCTCCCACAGTGTAAACATTTATAGGGTTTCTCCCCTGTGTGAACTCTCTGGTGTACTTTGAGATAAGAGACATTACTAAAGGTCTTCCCACACTTTGAACACTGGCATGACTTTTCACTTGTTGTGCATGTTCTTTTATGTTTGAGGAGGTTGGATGTCTGTTTGCAGTTTTTCTTACGTCCTAAAGATGTGCAAGGCTTCTCTTCCGTTTGGATTTTGTCTGTTGGGTTGTACCCAAAGGTATTTCCACAATGGGAACACCTACGGGGCTTCCGACCCTTGTGAGTACCCACACTTTCTCCACACTGGGAACATTTGTACACTTTTTCACCCACATGGGTTCTCTCATGGGTCAGACGATCTGAGATGCTACTGAAGCTCTGTCCGCAGTGCCAACATTTGTATGGCTTCTCTTCTACATCAGGGCCTTCATGCATGACGCAGTCACCGTCCTGACTGAAGTGTTCCCCATTTGCAACATTCTCTTTGCCATTTCCATTGCTGTCGTCTGCCTTCTCTTGGTTCTGATCAGATTCACTCTCACACAGGAAACTGTCCTCTTTGCAAGTTTCTGTGGATGCCATCAGTTGCTCCACTGACTCTTTATCATCAAGTTGGGTTTTCTTCCCCTTGCTTTCAATCGGTCTTGCACTACCTGCTGAGAGGAAAAAATAGATAATCTAAATAACACTCAGACATTGTATTCGAATTAGAGAAATCCATAGATTGTGCAGGCTCCCATACTTTCCCTCTTTGGTGGTTTTAATGAGATAACAATATATAATCGAGAATAAGTTGAGTTTTTCAGCCCTTTCTGAGGCTGAAAAAGCCCTCCTCAGCTTATACTTGAGTCAAAGTTATTTATTATTTTACTCTGTTATTATTATTGTTGTTCATTCGTTCAGTCGTCTCCGACTCTTCATGACCTCATGGACCAGCCCACGCCAGAGCTCCCTGTCGGCCGTTACCACCCCCAGCTCCCTCAAGGTCAGTCCAGTCACTTCAAGGATGCCATCCATCCATCTTGCCCTTGGTCGGCCCCTCTTCCTTTTGCCTTCCACTTTCCCCAGCATAATTGTCTTCTCTAGGCTTTGCTGTCTCCTCATGATGTGGCCAAAGTACTTCAACTTTGTCTCTAGTATCTTTCCCTCCAGTGAGCAGTCGGGCTTTATTTCCTGGAGGATGGACTGGTTGGATCTTCTCGCAGTCCAAGGCACTCTCAAAACTTTCCTCCAACACCACAGCTCAAAAGCATCGATCTTTATGTTATTATTATTACATTTACATTATTTTATTCTATTATTATTACATTTATTACTTTACTCTAATTATTATTATTACACTATTATTTTCCTGTTATTGTTATTAAAACATTTATTATTTCACTCTATTTATTAATGTTACTACATTTATTATTTTACCCTATTATTGCTGTTACTATTACATTTCCATTATTTTACTCTATTATTACTGTTATTATTACATTTACATTATTTTATTCTATTACTATTACATTTATTATTTTGCTCTAATTATTATTATTACACTATTATTTTCCTGTTATTGTTATTAAAACATTTATTATTTCACTCGATTTATTAATGTTACTACATTTATTATTTTACTCTATTATTGTTGTTACTATTACATTTCCATTATTTTACTCTATTATTACTGTTATTATTACATTTATTATTTTACTCCATTGTTGTTATTTTTATTACATTTACTATTTTACTCTATTATTATTGAAAGGATGCATAAGCACATTTACATTGAAGAAGGTTAGAATAATGTTTAATCAGAGTGGGACAGTCTTATCTTAAATTAGTTTTATGTAAATATTCAAAAACATTTAACCTACTGATGCCTCAATTAATGTAATGTTATTGTATCTATTTTTATTTTGAAATTGATCACTTTGACCAGAGGCCACTTGCCCAGGGGCCACTTTGAACAGAGACTTCTAGAACAGAGGCTACTTTGACTAGGGATAATTGGACCAGGGACATGACCTGGGACCACTTGAAGCAGTGGTCCACAAGAACTAAAATATGGTCAGCAGCCTCACCTTTCCTACACCATTGCAATGAAAGTGACTGGTCTTGCAAAGCCCTCTAATAGTGCTGAGGCTTATTAAATATGGTTTTCTGTGAGCGAGATGGCGACTACTGGATGGCATATGTTCTTTTTTTTGTTAAATATTTTCTTATTATTTTATCATGGTTCAATACGTTGTTATACGTTGTTTGTTTCACAGCAGATACATATTATTCAACACAACTTACATAACTTTTGGCATCTAGTGTTATTTTTCTGCTTATACATATTATCTATCCCTCACCGCTGTGCTCCCCTCCGCCCCTCCCAAGCCACAGCTTTTAGATATTATCTGTACAAAATTTCAATTTTTCTTGTGGAGGTAACTTTCCTTTTTTATTTTTAAATCCTTTTTCAATAAATTTTCTCCATACATCATAAAAATCACTTTGTTTCCATATACCTTTTTTAACTTTTAATATACATGTCAACTTATCATTTATTGCCAATTTCCAAACATCCTTATACCACTCCTCTATTTGTATATTTATTTATTTATCTTTTCCAATTCCTTGCTATAAGCAGTCTTTCTATTGTTAATAAATTTGTTATCACATCTTTATCCTCTTTTTTCAATAGTTTATTATTATATAATGATAAGAAAGCTATACTAGGACTTTTTTCTATTTTAATGTTAGATGGCATATGTTCTGAATCAGAAACTAGAGCTGATGTGGTCTATCCAATTCAATTTTCTGAATCAGCACCTCAAATAACCAAACTGAATCCAAAGTTAACCAAAAACTGATTTGTAACCCTTTCAGTACTAATATTGGAGAGTGGTTACTGGTCAAAAAGAGGTTGGGAACAACTACATTAGATGGGTTGCAGGACCTCCTAACTCTTCAAAAAGGTGAAAAAGAGAGAAAAATCCTATCAGAGAGGACCAAGGCAGTGACTAGAATGAAAGATTGGACAAGCATGACACTGTACACCTTTGAGAAAGTGGTTGGGAGAAAAATAGAAGCCAAGGAAAAGATATAATCAGAGCAGAGGACCATGAGACATCTAATACTAGTTGGCACTTCTGCTAGTATTTAAATAAAGAGAGACTGGAGATGAGTCTCCCCCAAAACTGAACATTTATAGGACTCCTCACCTGTGTGGATTCTCTGATGTGTTCTCAGAGCTCTGCCATTTCTAAAGCTCCTCTCACACACAAGGCATGTGGAAGGCTTCCGACCTCTGCATGTTATTTGCGGTTTCAGAATCTCTGGCTTCTGACTGCGTCTTTTCCCGCGTTTTGAAGATGTCTCGAGTGTGTCTTGAAGGGTTTTTTGACAGTGCAGACACCTATTTGACTTCTGGCCTTTGTGGAACCTCTGACTTTCTCCACAGTGAGCACATGTATACACTTTCTCCCCCACATGGGTTCTCTCGTGGGTCAGAAGATCTGGGCTGCTACTGAAGCTCTGTCCACAGTTCCAACACGTGTATCTCTTCTCTACATCAGGATCTTCTTGAATGAGCAGGTCAGAGTCCTGACTAAAGTATTTCCCATTTTGGTCATATTTCTCTGCATTCTCCTCTTCCCAGCTAGTGGGCGCACGGTTGCTTTTGCAAACACTTTGGGCTGGAACAAAGGGATCCTCTATCTTCACAGGTGTCATCAGCTGCTCCATTTCCTTGTTACTCTCAAGCTGGGGTTCCTCAATTTCAGTCAACTGTACATCACCTGCTGAGAGAGAGAAAGAAATAAAGAAGATCTAGGCACATCCCAGTTATTGTACTCAAAGGAGAGAGCTCCACAGACTGGGTGAGCTGAGTTCCATAGCTGCATAAGTTTAGAAGAATAATAGAGTTGGAAGTGACCTCATGGGCCATCTAGTCCGACCTCATTCTGTCAAGAAGCAGGAAAATAACACTTATTTATTTGTTTATTATTTATTTATTTATTTATTTAAAGCATTTATATCTCATCCTTCTCACACACACACCCCGTGGGGGGGGGGGGGAGGAGCTCAGGATGGCTCACAACTGGAAGTCATTAGATGCTATGCATGGGCATTCCATGGTTCTAAAGTACTTACAAAACTAAGCGGTGCTGGTGCTTTGCTTCTACAGTGTTGCTGAAGTTCTGGTGGTGAAAATTTCAGAACTCTAAACTTTCAAAATGTTGTTATAAATGGCAGTTCCTAATTGGTTCTTCCATAAATATCGCCAATAACGAAATAATAATGAAATTTTTATTTTTGTGTGTGATGGATGAGATATCTATGGCTGCATGTACACTTCAGAGTCAATGCAGTTTGACACCAATTTAATTGACATGGCTCAATGCTATGGATTCCTGGGATTTGTAGTTTGCAGGGGCACCATCACTTTTTGGCAAATAATGGACCCTGCAAAACTAGAACTTACAGGATTCCATAGCACTAGGCTATGGCAGTTAAAGTGGCATCAAGCTGCATTAATTCTATAGTGTATATGCTCCCAAAAGGTCATTAGTTTGAAGCTAGCCTGGGTTGGAGTGGGGTTCCAACCAATTGTGTAGCCTGTTGTCGACCTTTGCAACCCGAAAGACAGTTGCATCTGTCAAGTAGGAAAATTAGGTACCACCTTGTGTGGGGAGGCTAAATTAACTAATTTATGAGGCCATAAAAAAGACTCCAGCAAATCACTCCAACAAAAGCATGCGGGGAATGCGGAAGTACTTCATCAGCGTCACAGATGGACGATGAAAGTGACAGCTCCCCTGGTGGCCAAAAAAAGTTAAATAGCCTCTGTGTGTGTCTCTATACATTGTATGTCAAATCGGCATTGAATGTTTGCCATATATGTGTACACTGTAATCCGCCCTGAGTCCCCTGTGGGGTGAGAAGGGCGGAATATAAATACTGTAAATAAACAAATAAATAAATATATGAGATCCAGGCCTTGGAAAAGGAAGAGCTTTGCATCAGCACTGCCCCAGCAATCAGGAACATAGAAGGATCTACAAACCACTGTAATATTTGCATACCCTCTCCCCCTAAGACACCCCAAATAATTTGTCTCTAGATCACATTAGGAAGACTTGGCACACCATGAACTCTGCCTTTTTGCCTTGGAGGAAAGGTAAAACAGAAATATAAGTAGAATAAATAAAGTAAATAGCATTAGTGAATTTGCTGATCTCTACAGCAATTCTTCTAGAGGGAAGAACTGGTTTGTAACCAATTGCAACACTGTAGCCCAATACTCAAACTGCTATACCATGCTGACCCTCTCCTTTCCGGCTCCAATACTGTATGTATCTACAGGAGACATAATGTGGACTGTAGCTGTCCAGATGTCTCTCAGATGGCAAACATAGACCCCATGTGTGCCTGTTGCCAGTTAGGATATATTACTACGATTTCTCCATAGTTTGGTTGGATCCTTTTTCCAGACAGATAGATTTGAGAAGATCTATGGTGACATTTCTCAGAACCCCACAGGATACAAAGACTACAGTCTGCTTGTATTTACAGATACTATTAAACCTTTGTAACACTCAACACCCTTCAAAAGGCCTTCAACAGATTTCCCTAGATACCTGGAACCTTGCAGGGATAGTCAATTAATTTTGAGAAGAAACATTTCAAGAATATTGTGTTCTACACAGATTAATTTCAGTCAACTAAAAGCCGTCTGTAGCCAAGTTTCATGTTCAGCACTGGATGCCAGAACTTTCCTAACCAAGAGAAACAAGGTAGGAGGTGTTCCTTCTCACAGGCCTATGAACTGTTTTGTTACTATGCTTTGCAGAACCTTATAACTCGGTGTTTCTCAAACTGTGTTCCTCCAGTTGTTATGGACTTCAGCTCTCAGAAATCCCAGCTGTTAGGAATTGTGGGAGCTGAAGTCCAAAACATCTAGAGGAACACAGTTTGAGAAACACTGAGTTATAGGGTTCTGCAAAGCAAAGTAACCAAACAGTCCATAGGCCTGTGAGAAACTCTGCTATAACTCTTCAAAAGGGTGAGGGACACACAGACTGAGAGGGGGGATATAGAGAAATTGTTGCTTAAGAGGCCTAGGAGATGATTAGAAAGAAAAGCTGACCAAGCATGATGTGGGAGACCACTGGAAAACAACAACAACAACAACAGCAATAAACAACTTTATTTAATACCCTGCCACCATCTCCCCAATGGGGACTCAGGGCAGCTTACATGAGGCCAAGCCCAACAGCATATTACAATAAAGTAAAACCAAAACACAATAACAACACAGTAAAATACATACAACATATGAGTACAAAGATGATAAAGCAAAATCATACACAGTAAAATAAAATAACATAACAATGAGCGAACTGCATGTGCAAGATAAAAACTAAGATACTAAAAATAGGATGAGATAGGGATGGAGCAGATTGTTTGTGGGGGAGAAACTCTTAAAGGAACAGGGTCATAAATATAGACCTTCATACAGGTGGGGAATATATTCTGGGGACAAAAACCATTGAGGGGGAGTTACAGTTAAGAGAAGATTAAAATCTAAGGAAAATGCACCAGAGAATAGTTTCTATCTCATGTAGAGTTGGCACTTCTGATAGTATTAAATAAAACCAGTTCTCGAGAAACTTACCAACAGCATTTTCAGTCCCAGCATGTTTGTGCTCAGTCTCTGTTCGACGCTTCATCCTCGTCAGAGCCTCTTTTGCCTTGGGGGGATTTGCAAACATGTCTTCGGCTATCTCAGTGATCTGGGGAGAGGGTGGAAAACATGTCAAAATGAAGTCAGGAGGGAAGCAGAACATGTTTTAGGAGGGTGGGTGGCAAAGGATATGATCGCAGTTACTTGTTCAACCGATACAGAATAAGTACTGTATATGTTCAAGTATAAGCAAAATTTTCCAGCCCTTTTTAAGGCTTAAAAAGCCCCCCTGGGCTTATACTCGACAAAGTTATTTGTTATTTTACTCTGTTGTTATTATTTTATTACATTTATTATTTTACACTATTTATTATTATTATTATTACATTTATTATATTACTCTATTATTATTATTTTACTCTATTATTATTATTACATTTATATTATTTTACTCTATTATTAGTGTTATTATTACATTTACCTTATTTTACTCAATTATTATTTTTATGACATTTATTATTTACTCTATTATTATTGGAAGAATACCTAAACACATTTACATTGAAGGAGGTTAGAATAATGGTTTAATCAGAGTTGGACAGTCTTAAATTATAGTTTTATGTAAATATTCAAAAACATTTAATCTACTGATGTCTCAGTTAATGTAGTTTTATTGGTATCTATTTTTATTTTGAAATTTACCAGTAGCTGCTACATTTCCCACCCTCGGCTTATACTCAAGTCAGTAAGTTTTCCCAGTTTTCTGTGTTAGTATTAGGTGCCCCGCCTTACATTCGGATCAGCTTATACTTGAGTATATACGGTAGTTGTGCCACTCTCACATGTGAAGGTCTGGCATATAGCTTTCTAATAATGGCCAAAAGGTGAGAGCTTCTTCTTGCTGTCATGGCATCCAAAAGAGGGTGGAAAGGCTGCAAGGCACTGCAGAACAGGTCCTCATATTTGCTCCATTTTAATAGCATCAACTATGCTTATTTCTATGGCTGTTTTAGAGGGAGAACGAGGTGGTAAAGAGAAAAGGGGAGGAAGAACCGAGACAGGGTTGTGGATGAGCACAACTAACACCAAAGCAGCCCTGTAGTCCCTGCCTGGCCCCACCATAATAAAGGGAAAGACCCAATGTGACTCCAAATGGAAGACCACGCAAGGGGGCTCCCTCTATGCTTCTGTTCCTAAGGCTCACAACAACCAGTTCCATAATTCAATGTAACCTGGAACCTAAGATTTCACTTCCCCCCTCCTCTCCTGCGCGGCATGACTCAATGGTTGTGACAGATGACCTAGAGCAGTCATTTCCAAACTGTTGTCCTCCAGCTGTTTGGGACTCCAACTCCCAGAAGCCCTAGCCAGCTTGTTGAATGGTCAGGAATTCTGGGAGTTGGGAGTCCCAAACAGTTGGAGGGCAGCAGTTTGAGGAGGCCTGACCTAAATATTCCTAGAGAAGTATTCTTATTTACAGCATTTATATTCCATCCTTCTCACTCCGAAGGGAACTCAGGGCAGATCACAGAACACATACACGGCAAATGTTAATGCCATTAGACATACAAGACAGACAGACAGACAGACAGAGGTATGAGTCGGCAAGTTTCCAACTTCGTTGTCCTGGAGGTTATGCTTTATTCCAGCCACAGGGGGGTGCTGTCACTTCATCCTCTATAATGACAAGCCTTTTGATCACAGACATTTCTCCTGTTATTTGATCCCCAGCTTTTTATGGTGTTGTAAAATATCTCCCCGCTTAAGAGGTGCCTAATTTCTCTATTCACAGCTCAGGGGGACAGTAAGCTAGGATGAAGATCAGGTGCTCACCCCAAGCCATGCTTGAACTGCCAACCTTTCAGTTGGGTGCTGGTGATTAACCAACTGTGCTAAAGCCCGGCCCTTAAAAACCATTTTTCTTTTTAATTCAGATTTTTTACTTTTGTGGGAGTTCTGACCTTTTAATTAAGAGAAAGTGGAAGGCCAAATGTAAAACATATGTAATAAGAAACTCAATGTGCAAATTTGATAAATGTGGATTTAATATATGTGTGGGAATGAATGGAAGGATGTATGGATGGAGCTAATAATTTTGGAAACATCAATAAAATATTAAGGCTTGCAATGACTAACTACCTGCTTTCTGGACTGTAATTAAAAGTTGCTAATAAGAACTGAAAAGTAAACTCTGATGAGAACTGTGACAATGGTTCTTTCAAGTTAAGGAAATGTTTGCAACATTCCTTATGTTAAGAAGAAAGTCAACACAAGCCTTGTGTTTGTCAATACAAATCAAGAAGAGTCAACATCTGGCCAGGAAACTGAAAAGGAACCAGGATGGAATATGTCTATCATTAATTTACAACTTTGGGACTACATCAGCAGAGTATTTCTATAAAAGACTCAATCTAATAATGCTCAAATTGTGACAGACCTGAGGGGTCTGGTTCATGGGAAGGACAGAGATGGTGTATTCGGAGAGTGGCAGATTTGCAAGGCCTTCTTTCTCAAGGGAAGAGGAAGACGTGCACTTTTGGGATCTTAGATTTTGTTCAGCAAGTCAGGTTCTGCTGTATGGAAAGCAGATGTCTAGTCCTTGGCATTGTGCTTAGGGAAAAGATGCATTCTGAAGTTTTGAAGTTTTGGCATTATGAAAGTTTTGGAGCTATGCGTTGGCAGGCTGCAGAAAAGCAGGGTCTGGCCTAACAGATGCTTCTCCAAGGAGGGAGAAAAGGATATGGTTAATAGTTGGATGCATGACGATGAATGTATGTACATGTGGTGTGAATTGTGAAGGAAAATGTAATTCTCCTTTGTTTGTTTGTTAGTCATGTAATTGTAAATCCAATGTAGTTGCATAGAATCTGTATGTCCTAGAGAAGTGCACTTGGAAAGTACCAGACGCAGGGCTTTTTCTATTTCTGCTCCTGCCTTATGGAATTCCTTGCCACCTTATATGAGAGCCATGCGTGACTTAGGGCCTTTTACTCTAGCAATTAAGACCTGGCTTTTTACTAGAGCATTCAATCTCTGTTAATTTTTAATTTCTGTATGTATGTATTTTATCTTTTACAATTTAGCTGTAAATCGCCTAGAGCATTCTCGGATGGAGGGCAATTAATAAGTAATTAAATATGATGATGATGATGATATCTGCATGTCCAATGTCATTCTTTGTCTAAATGTTTTTCTGTAATCTGATGTACCCTCTCACACTGGAAATTGCAATAAAAAGAACCTATGCTTTAAACTTATTGAAAAGTTATTCATGACACATAAGATATGGAAACAACATCCCAAATTTACCTCGGTACAGCAGTTCTGTCTGCTGCACCAACGTAAAAAATGAAAGCTTGCGTAAATAAAAAGGTCTTACCCTGTCAGGAGAAACATACAGGCCATAGGACTTGTGAAAACAATTGGGAAGAAAACACTCACCTGCCCTTCTCTGCCTTTGGATCCTCGATGCATCAGAAGGAAATCCTCCGCCAGGGCCACAGCCTGGGAGCAGGTCTGGGGATAGCGTCCCCTCAGCCATTTCTGCATATCTGGGGGCAGGGCAGCCAGGAACTGCTCCAGTGTCACCAGGTCCAAGATCTGCTCCTTGGTGTGTCTCTCCGGCAGCAGCCACTTCTGGCAGAGTTTCCGGAGCTTCCCCCAGAAGTTTCGGGGCCCTACAGCTTCTTGGTACATCAACATCCGAAAATGCTGGCGCTGTGTCTCCAACCCAAGAGCACCTTTCTGTGGTGTCGTGACCTCTTTCCCAGGGCGCTTGGCAACCGGATAGCATTCATCATCCCCTGTAGCTTCCCCAATGGTAACCCACACTCCCTTGGGAGAGTGGCTTGTCTCAGCCATTCGATGGGGAAGGACGCGAGGGGTAGTGCGCTGCGGGGCTTTCCCTGCCGAACTAGAAAACTGTAGTGTCCTCAGAAAATCTTCAAACTGAGCATTCCAGTTCCGTGAGGCATCTTCCTTTGCTTTCTCTTTCAGTATTTCTTCTGCTTCTTCTGTGCTGCTTCCCATTTTGGGGAGAGCTGCTCCTTCAAAAACCTCTTCTGCTTCAGGACCTATAGAACCATGCACTTCCATTTTTATTTCTGGATCTAGAAATCCAGCGGATTCGGTTTCTTGTATTGCAGCCATTCCCTTCCAAAGAAATCTGCTTTGTTGTGCCTCTTGGCCTCTGCTTTTCAGTACCAGTCCTTGAAAAATTCCTGAAATTATCCCCTTCCCATTACACTCATCTAGTTACTCTTCCAGCAAACTCTTCTTCGATGAATGCAGCAAAATACTCTTGTTACAGTCAATGGGGGTCAGCTATTCTTCAGGGTGGACAAAATCTGCCTTTTCCTAAGAGAAAAACACATGAGCTGTTAAAATGAAGTCCAATGCCTGGGAATTTAGTTATTATGATTTTTCTTTTTACATGTATGTTGGCAATGAATTTTTGCCACTGGTATGATATAAACCACCTTGAGTCCCCTCAGGGGTGAGAAAGGCAGGATATAAATATTTATTTATTTATTTATTTATTTATTATCGCCTTTCTCAATCTGAAGGCAACTCAAGTTTACACTTGGCACAATTTGATTCCTCCCAACATATAAAATGCAATTGAAAACATAGCATATAAAATATAGTTTCATAAAAGTCAATAAATTCATACATCCTTAATGTCTCCTTACTGAAATCACTATTTAATAACATAAATAAACAAATGTCTTTATTAAGGGTGAGCAAAAGAAAAGTGGGTGCCATTGGCCTAATTTATGTGGTAGCTGTCCCAACTGGAAATCATGTCACAACATCTCTAGTTTCATTTTCAATCAATTTTGAGGAATTTTTTTCCAGTAGAGTTTGAAAAAATGGGGGTATGGAGGCAAAACCAGGTTGTGTGGCTGACAGACATGTTGCCCTTTCTACATCCTTGCTCTCAATTACAGCAATGAATGCTTAAAGCAGGTGGAGAATGTAGGGTGAGTGAGCTTATTAACAAAATACCCTCCTCATAAATGCATAGCAATGTAAGTTCTTAGCAGCAGCGTGACCCAGCACCAGTAGCCCAAAGGGATAAAAAGAACAAAACCACACAGACCAATGTTATCTTTTCCATAGGAAGCTTTTCTTTGTAATAAAATAATATGGTTGCACTATTTACAACAACCTTTCCATAACACAAATAAACAGATACACAGTAGCTTTATAAACACAGCAGCTTTCACACTGGAGCTTTCTCTCACAAGGCTTCTCTCACAAACCTCATGAGGACACTAGTTTTGGCCCACTAACTCTAACAGGGTTCTGCCTACTCACTCTTCCTCAGGATGACACTAACTTTGGCCCACTAACTCTAACAAGCTTCGGCCAACTCACTCTCCTCCGGATGACAATAGCTTTGGCCCACTGACTCTAACAGGCCTCGGCCTACTCACTCCTCTCAAGACGACATCAGCTTGGGCCCACTAACTCTAACACGCGTCGGCCAACTCACTCTCCTCAGGATGACACTAGCTTTGGCCCACTAACTCTAATAGGTTTTGGTCAACTCACTCTCCTCAGGATGACACTAA
Organism: Anolis sagrei; assembly: GCF_037176765.1. Classification (NCBI taxonomy): domain Eukaryota; kingdom Metazoa; phylum Chordata; class Lepidosauria; order Squamata; family Anolidae; genus Anolis; species Anolis sagrei. The sequence continues at coordinate 14,805,068 of NC_090022.1, forward strand.
CTTTGGCCCACTAACTCTAACAGCTTCAGCCAACTCACTCTCCTCAGAATGACACTAGCTTTGGCCCATGGACTCTTAACAGGCTTCGGCCTATGCACTCTACTCAGGTTGACACTAACTTTGGCCCACTGACTCTAACAGGCTTCGGCCTATGCACTCTCCTCAGGTTGACACTAACTTTGGCCCACTGACTCTAACAGGCTTCGGCCTATGCACTCTCCTCAGGTTGACACTAACTTTGGCCCACTGACTCTAACAGGCTTCGGCCTATGCACTCTCCTCAGGTTGACACTAACTTTGGCCCACTGACTCTAACAGGCTTCGGCCTATGCACTCTCCTCAGGTTGACACTAACTTTGGCCCACTGACTCTAACAAGCTTCGGCCAACTCACTTTCCTCAGGATGACACTAGCTTTGGCCCACTGACTCTAACAGGCCTCAGCCTACTCACTCCTCTCAAGACGACATCAGCTTGGGCCCACTAACTCTAACATGCGTTGGCCAACTCACTCTCCTCAGGATGACACTAGCTTTGGCCCATGGACTCTTAACAGGCTTCGGCCTATGCACTCTACTCAGGTTGACACTAACTTTGGCCCACTGACTCTAACAGGCTTCGGCCTATGCACTCTCCTCAGGTTGACACTAACTTTGGCCCACTGACTCTAACAGGCTTCAGCCTACGCACTCTCCTCAGGATGACACTAGCTGTGGCCACTAAGTCTAACAGGCTTCAGCCTACTAACTCTTTCAGTGCTTGACTCACATTTTTGGTAATTAAAAACGACTAGTTATTTTTTAATATTTCTGACAGCGTATTCTGCTCCCAAGGAGAGCATACATCCCAATCTTATGTCTTTAGGCAGATCGTTCCACAGTTGAGGGGCCACCACTGAGAAGGCCCTGTCTCTCGTCCCCACCAAACGCATATGTGAGGAAGGCGGGAGCAAGAGCAGGGCCTCCCCAGAAGATCTTAACGTTCTGAATGGTTCGTAAGGAGATTATCAAGTTCAGCAGCTCAGCGGTTTAACCTGCTGCATCAACAGGAGCCCCGTATAGTTATAATAACTGCTAAAGACCTTAGGTTGATTAAGGGTGCATCTGCATCAGGCATGGGCAAACTATGATCCTCCAATTTTTTTGGCCTTCAACTTTCAGAAAGCTCAATCACCTTACTGGCTGTTAGGAATTGTGGAAGTTGGAAGTCCAAAACACCTGGAGGACACAAGTTTGCCCATGCCTGATCTACACTGTAGAATCAATGCAGTTTGGCACACATTTTATTGTGGTGGCTCAATACTATGGAATTAATGAAGTTATTGTTTTACAAGACCTTTCATTTTCTCTGCCAAAGAGTGCTGGCGCCTCACCACACTATAACTACAAGTAGCTAAATGTATTGTCCAAAGCTTTGACGGCTGGAATCACTGGGTTGCTGTGAGTTTTCCAGGCTGTATAGCCATGTTCCAGCAGCATTCTCTCCTAACGTTTCGCCTGCATCTGTGGCAGGCATCGTCAGAGGTTCTGTTGGCAGCGAGGCCTTTGTTGCTTAGAAGCATTCTCTGTTGGCTCCCTCTAGGCAGATATCCTCACTGATTTACTTTGCAAACTTCATGGCTACGCAAATGCTAATTCAAGCTTACTAATTACGACATTCACACTTTCTTAAAACAGAAAAGGTTTCTAGTCAGACCGCACCTGAAATACTGTGTCCAATTCTGGGCACCGCAATTGAAGGGAGATGTTGACAAGCTGGAAAGTGTCCAGAGAAGGGCGACTAAAAGGATCAAGGGTCTGGAGAACAAGCCCTATGAGGAGCGCCTTAAAGAGCTGGGGATGTTTAACCAGCGGAAGAGAAGGCTGGGAGGTGACATGGTGACGGCCATGTATAAATATGTGAGGGGAACTCATAGGGAGGAGGGAACAAGCTTGTTTTTTGCTTCCCTGGAAACTAGAACCGCTTTGAGTCCCCCCAGGGGTGAGAAAGGCGGTATATAAATACGGTAAATAAATAAATAAATAAATAGGACGAGGAGCAATGCCTTCAAATTACAGGAAAGGAGATTCCACCTGAACACTAGGAAGAACTTCCTAGCTGAGAGAGATGTTCAGCAGTGGAACTCTCTGCTCCGGAGTGTCCTAAACATTAGGAAGAATTCCCTGATGGTAAGAGTTCTTCTATTGTGGAATACTCTGCTGCCTGGGGAGTGTAGTGGAGTCTCCTACTCTCCTACTCTGTAGGTTTTTAAGCAGAGGCTAGATGGCAATTATGGCAACAAGAATGATTGACAACTGAAACTAGAGGGAGAAAATGTGGAGGCCATGACAGATTTTGTATTTCTAGGTGCAAAGATTACTGCAGACGCAGACTGTGGCCAGGAAATCAGCAGACGCTTCCTTCTTGGGAAGAGAGCAATGTCCAGTCTCGACAAAATAGTAAAGAGTAGAGACATCACACTGGCAACAAAGATACGCCTAGTCAAAGCCATGGTATTCCCTGTAGTCACCTACGGATGTGAGAGCTGGACCTTAGGGAAGGCTGAGCGAAGGAAGATCGATGCTTTTGAGCTGTGGTGTTGGAGGAAAGTGCTGAGAGTGCCTTGGACTGCGAGAAGATCCAACCAGTCCATCCTCCAGGAAATAAAGCCTGACTGCTCATTGGAGGGAAGGATACTAGAGACAAAGCTGAAGTACTTTGGCCACATCATGAGGAGACAGCAAAGCCTGGAGAAGACAATGATGCTGGGGAAAGTGGAAGGCCAGAGGAAGAGAGACCGACCAAGGGCAAGATGGACGGATGGCATCCTTGAAGTGACTGGACTGACCTTGAAGGAGGTGGGGGTGGTGACAGCCGACAGGGAGCTCTGGCGTGGGCTGGTCCATGAGGTCACGAAGAGTTGGAGATGACTGAACGAATGAACAACAACAAAGATGGCAATCTATCAGGAGTGCTTTGATTGTGTATTGGAGTTACTAGTTAAGACTAGTTGGCTCTTGGGGTTTGTTCTAATTCTAGGACTCTGTGATTCTGTGACAACCATGTGCATTTATGCCAGGATGTGCTTGTCACCTCTGAATAACATGATGGTAAGAGCTTCAAAAAGGAGGTTATAATAACAATAATCACTGTTTGCAACCTTTTCATCTGATGAAATAGGCAAACTTCCCCCTTGAACATTAGGAAGAACTTCCTGACTGTAAGAGCTGTTCAATAGTGGAACTCTCTGCCTTGGAGTGTGGAAGAAGCTCCTTCTTTGGAGGCTTTTAAACAGAGGCTGGATGGCCATCTGTCGGGGGTGCTTTGAATGCAATTTTCCTGCTTTTTGGCAAAGGGTTGGACTGGATGGCCCATGAGTTCTCTTCCAACTCTATGATTCTATGGTTCTATTATCCTTTTTCCCACAGGTATATAAACACTCTACTTACCTCACTGCCAACAGAACGTCTGAATATGCCAACCACACATGCAGGCAAAACATTAGAAGAGAATGCTACTAGAACATGGTCATACAACCCGGAAAACTCACAGCAATCCAATGGCAGCTAAAGTTGATGTCAAAAGGCATTCATTCTGCAGTGTAAATGTACTATTAATATTATATTATTATATTACTAGCCATCCCCTGCCACGCGTTGCTGTGGCCCAGTCTGTGTCTCTGTTTTGTGTGTGTATATATATGTGTATATATGTGGTTTTGTGTATGCATTGTAATGTCTTTTTAATTTTTGGCTTTTTAAGTCTCTTCTGCTGTGTGTTTCAGTGTTTTTATGAGTGATGGTCACTCATTGGCCTGATAGCTGTCCAAATTTGGTATCAATTCGTCCATTGGTTTTTGAATTATGTTAATCCAACAAATGAACATTACATTTTTATTTATATAGATTGCATTTATTCAGTCCACACTTTATCTCCCCAAGGGGCTCAAATAATGTACCCTACATTATTTGAGTACTTCAAAGGAAAGTGTTCCCACTACTACTTTTTCCTCAAATGGGTATATAAAACAACACAATTCCTCCCCTAATCCTACAACACAAGAAATAAAATTTTTCTGTTATTAATTTGAGCTTATTGTTCCAAGAGACCTCCATAGGGCTGCCAATGCTCAGAGTGCTAAAAGAAAATATCATAATCTGCTTGTTTACATCCTGCTTTGATCTCTGCAATTGAGATGCAAGCAACAAATAAGAAAACAATACAACATTTTCTTCCAGGCTCGGCTCTTATTTTCATTCAGTTGAATTAATGACCCGAGTCAACAGTGTAATGCCTCAGTGCAGTGTCGTCTAGATCAGGCATAGGCAAACTTCGGCCCTCCGGGTGTTTTGGACTTCAATACCCACAATTCCCAACAGCCTCGGGTCCTTTCCTTTTCCCCTCATCCGCTTAAGGGCCTTAGGCAGCTAGGAATTGTGGGAGTTGAAGTCCAAAATCCCTGGAGGGTCGAAGTTTGCCCATGCCTGCTTTAGATACAGTGGTGCAGATGGAGGCCTGGTCTAGATGGGGCAAAGTCATTGTCCCACATCATTTAGCCAGACCTCAACATCTGCTACCAGTATTTAAGAAGTCTAAAATTATAACATTTTCATGGTTTCCTCCTTTCTGTTGAAATTGTCCACATGTTTATGGATTTCAACGGCAACTCTGTGTTGGAAATTTCCAACAGATCTCACAACATGCCATACAGCCCAAAAAACCTACAACAAGCCAATCATCTTTTTTTCCATCCTGCCCTATCTCCCCAAGGGGACATAGGTCCGTTTCCAACAAATGTTGGCAAACCTTCAATGCCTAAGTGAGTACAAAACATATTGAAAACATATCAAAATACATGACAGAGCAGAATAACAAGAAGGATTACCACGAAGGATTACGCATTGAGATAAAAAATACAACAGAACAGTCAGTAAGACATAAATGAACTAAAACATAAATAATCATTACAACAACTACCCTCATAGAATCATAGAATCAAAGAGTTGGAAGAGACCTCAAGGGCCATCCAGTCCAACCCCCTGCCAAGAAGCAGGAATATTGCATTCAAATCACCCCTGACAAATGGCCATCCAGCCTCTGCTTAAAAGCTTCCAAAGAAGGAGCCTCCACCACACTCCGGGGCAGAGAGTTCCACTGCTGAACGGCTCTCACAGTCAGGAAGTTCTTCCTAATATTCAGATGGAATCTCCTCTCTTGTAGTTTGAAGCCCTTGTTCCGCGTCCTAGTCTCCAAGGAAGCAGAAAACAAGCTTGCTCCCTCCTCCCTGTGGCTTCCTCTCACATATTTATACATGGCTATCATATCTCCTCTCAGCCTTCTCTTCTTCAGGCTAAACATGCCCAGTTCCCTAAGCCGCTCCTCATAGGGCTTGTTCTCCAGACCCTTGATCATTTTAGTCGCCCTCCTCTGGACACATTCCAGCTTGTCAATATCTCTCTTGAATTGTGGTGCCCAGAATTGGACACAATATTCCAGGTGTGGTCTAACCAAAGCAGAATAGAGGGGTAGCATTACTTCCTTAGATCTAGTCACTATGCTCCTATTGATGCAGGCCAAAATCCCATTGGCTTTTTTTGCTGCCACATCACATTGTTGGCTCATGTTTAACTTGTTGTCCACAAGGACTCCAAGATCTTTTTCACACGTACTGCTCTTGAGCCAGGCATTGTCCCCCATTCTGTATCTTTGCATTTCATTTTTTCTGCCAAAGTGGAGTGTCTTACATTTGTCACTGTTGAACTTCATTTTGTTAGTTTTGGCCCATCTCTCTAATCTGTCAAGATGGTTTTGAATTCTGCTCCTGTCCTCTGGACTATTGGCTATCCCTCCCAATTTGGTGTCGTCTGCAAACTTGATGATCATGCCTTCTAGCCCTTCATCTAAGTCATTAATAAAGATGTTGAACAGGACCGGGCCCAGGACGGAACCCTGTGGCACTCCACTTGTCACTTCTTTCCAAGATGAAGAGGAAGCATTAGTGAGCACTCTCTGTGTTCGTCCACTTAACCAATTACAGATCCACCTCACCTTAGTTTTGCCTAGCCCACATTGGACTAGTTTCCTTGCCAGAAGGTTTGTTGATACTAGCTATCCCCTGCTACGTGTTGCTGTGGCCCAGTCTGTGTATATGTGTTTTGTGTGTGTGTGTATGTATGTGTGTGCATATATTTGTGTATATGTGGTTTTGTGCATGCGATGTAATTTATTTTTTTATTTTTTGGCCTTTTAAGTCTCTTCCACTGTGTTTTTCAGTGTTTTTAATGTGATAGTCACTCCTTGGCCTGATAGGTTTTATGATTTTAATGATGAGATGCTAAGAACTGTATTTTATTATATATCCTAGTCATATCTCACCTGTTCATGCGCAGCATTATTTTTTAAATTTTTAATTATTACATTTGGCCCAGCCATAGGTCTTTTAAACGTCGTTGTGTTTATTGCTTATTTTTTGTTATGAGTTTTATTTTATTGTTTGTATTATTGTTTTTATTACTGATGTATTGTGGGCTCGGCATCACGTAAGCTGCGCCGAGTCCCTTGGGGAGATGGTAGCGGGGTATAAATAAAGTTTTATTATTATTATAATTGTTTATTGTTATTGTTTTTATACAGTTTATACTATATGTAATATGTCTATGTACATATGTACTATATGTCTATGTACATATGTACTATATGTAATATGTATATGTAATATGTATATGTAATATGTATATGTAATATGTAATACAATAGTCTGGTTGCCCCTGACACGATAAAAAATAAAATGCTATATGTAATTGTTTTGACTGTATTTTATCTTGTGGGGCATTGATTGCCAGATGTAAACCGCCTCGAGTCGTCTCCGGGCTGAGAGGGGCGGTATACAAGCATAGTAAAGAAATAGTAAATAAATAAATAGGTGTCTTGTGTCCAAATTTGGTGTCAATTCGCTGTGGTTTTTGAGTTATGTTAACCCCACAAACGAACATTACATTTTTATTTATATAGATTATTATATAATTATATATATAATTATATTATTATGATTATATAAAGGCTCTGCTATTGAGGAGAGGCCAGCTTGTTTGGTGTCAAATCGCTCAGTGGTTTTAGAGTTATGTTAATCCCACAAACGAACATTACACTTTTATTTATATAGATTATTATAATTGTATAATTACATATATAATAATATTATAATTATTATTATATAAAGGCTGTGCTATTGAGGAGAGGCCAGCTTGTTTGGTGTCAATTCGTCCAGTGGTTTTTGAGTTATGTTAATCCCACAAACGAACATTACATTTTTATTTATAAAGATTATTATTATTATTATATATATAATATTACTATGATTATATAAAGGCTGTGCTATTGAGGAGAGGCCAGCTTGTTTGGTGTCAATTCGCTCAGTGGTTTTTGAGTCATGTTAATCCCACAAACAAACATTACACTTTTATTTATATAGCTTATTATAATTATATAATTGTATATATAATATGATTATTATAATTATATAAAGGCTGTGCTATTGAGGAGAGGCCAGCTTGTTTGGTGTCAATTCCCTCAGTGGTTTTTGAGTTATGTCAATCCCACAAACGAACATTACATTTTTATTTATATAGATTAGTATAATTATATAATTATATATAATAATATTATTATGATTATATAAAGGCTGTGCTATTGAGGAGAGGCCAGCTTGTTTGGTGTCAATTCGCTCAGTGGTTTTTGAGTTATGTTAACCCCACAAACGAACATTACATTTTTATTTATATAGATTATTATATAATTATATATATATAATATTATTATGATTATATAAAGGCTGTGCTATTGAGGAGAGGCCAGCTTGTTTGGTGTCAATTCGCTCAGTGGTTTTTGAGTTATGTCAATCCCACAAATGAACATTACATTTTTATTTATATAGATTATTATTTTAATTGTATATATAATATTACTATAATTATATAAAGGCTGTGCTATTGAGGAGGGGCCAGCTTGTTTGGTGTCAATTCGCTTGGTGGTTTTTGAGTTATGTCAATCCCACAAACGAACATTACATTTTTATTTATATAGATTATTATAATTATATAATTACATATATAATATTATTATAATTATAATTATATAAAGGCTGTGCTATTGAGGAGAGACCAGCTTGTTTGGTGTCAATTCGCTCAGTAGTTTTTGATTTATGTTAATCCCACAAACTAACATTACATTTGTATTTATATAGATTATAATTATATATATAATATTATTATGATTATATAAAGGCTGTGCTATTGAGGAGAGGCCAGCTTGTTTGGTGTCAATTCGCTCAGTGGTTTTTGAGTTATGTTAACCCCACAAACGAACATTACATTTTTATTTATATAGATTATTATATAATTATATATATATAATATTATTATGATTATATAAAGGCTGTGCTATTGAGGAGAGGCCAGCTTGTTTGCTTGTTTTCTGCTGCTCCTGGAGACTAGGCCACAATGGAGCCATGGATTCAAATTGCAAGGAAAGAGACTCCACTAGACATTAGGAAAAAAATCATTAGGAATGTGTTGCCTGGGAGTGTGATGGCGCCCTCTTCTCTGAGGTGGGGGTGGGGGTTTCAAGCAGAGGCTGGGGGGCTATCTGTTGGGAAGGTTTTAATGGTGGAATGGGGTTCAATTGGAAGACGATTGCGGCCTCTCCCACCTGCTCTATGTTTGGAATCCTGCTAATGTCCCCAATGCCTTTCCCCTTCACCTGGCCTGCTGCTCCTGGCTCAGCCTCTGCGGATCTCCCGCGTCGCCATCAGAGTCAACCACGAGGAGGAGCCGGAAGGAACGTTCGCCTTCCCCGCTTCCCTTGCCTTTAACCCCTTCCTGGCCGGGCCCACCAGGGACGCTTCCTGTTTTCCCAGCCAGGTTGGAAACACCGAAGGGGGCGCTGTGGAGCAGAGAGGAGCTCAGCAGCTGCGACAGACAAGCAGCCTCTGTGTCAATACACAGCCAGGAAGAGCATGGGATAGATGACCAAGCTCTTAGACAAGGGGGCAGTTTAGGGGTTCAAACCACTCCTGAAATCTTAACACCTCTCAACAAAAGATTTTCCCAGGCTCAGCCAGGCCTTCAAATGCTAATGAAGGTGGTCAGCTGAAACATTCACACCTAGCTCCAGCAGAGAAGAGCTCTTTGCCCCACCCCAGCCATTCCACAGATATATAAACCCATTGTCCTACTTCCGACAGACCTCACTACCTCTGAGGATGCTTGCCATAGATGCAGGCGAAACGTCAGGAGAAATGCCTCTAGAACATGGCCCTATAGCCCGAAAAAACCCACAAGAACCACTCCTGAAATGTTTCAGGTCAAAACCCATGAATGTTAACTGGCTAACCAAATCCCCATCCCGGTAGGCTGTTAGGAATTGTGGGAGTTGAGGTCCAAAACACCTGGAGGATCAAAGTTTGCCATTGCTTGCTATATAGTCATACATTTAGAAATATTAGTTAGAAAATCAACCCAAGTACTTTGGCTGACTCATCATAGAAACATAGAATCATAGAGTTGGAAGAGACCTCATGGGCCATCCAGTCCAACCCCATTCTGCGAAGAAGCAGGAAAATTGTATTCAAAACACCCACCTGACAGATGGCCATCCAGCCTCTGTTTAAAAGCTTCCAAAGAAGGAGCCTCCACCACACTCCAGGGCAGAGAGTTCCACTGCTGAACGGCTCTCACAGTCAGGAAGTTCTTCCTCATGTTCAGATGAAATCTCCTCTCTTGTAGTTTGGAGCCATTGTTTTGCGTCCTAGTCTCCAGGGAAGCAGAAAACAAGCTTGCTCCCTCCTCCCTGTGGCTTCCTCTCACATATTTATACATGGCTATCATATCCCCTCTCAGCCTTCTCTTCTTCAGGCTAAACATGCCCAGTTCCTTAAGCCGCTCCTCATAGGGCTTGTTCTCCAGACCTTTTATCATTTTAGTCGCCCTCCTCTGGACACATTCCAGCTTGTCAATATCTCTCTTGAATTGTGGTGCCCAGAATTGGACACACTATTCCAGGTGTGGTCTAACCAAAACAGAATAGAGGGGTAGCATTACTTCCTTAGATCTAGACACTATGCTCCTATTGATGCAGGCCAAAATCCCATTGGCTTTTTTGCCGCCACATCACATTGTTGGCTCATGTTTAACTTGGGATAGATGACCAAGCCCTTAGCCAAGGGGGCAATTTAGGGGTTCAAACCACCCCTGAAATGTTTCAGATTCCAAGAGTTGGAAGAGACCTCCTGGGCCATCCAGTCCAACCCCATTCTGCCAAGAAGCAGGAAAATTGTATTCAAAACACCCCCGACAGATGGCCATCCAGCCTCTGTTTCAAAGCTTCCAAAGAAGGAGCCTCCACCACCCTCCAGGGCAGAGAGTTCCACTGCTGAACAGCTCTCACAGTCAGGAAGCTGTCAGACTACACACCATGTCAGACTACACAGAGAAGCCATTGAAATCCACAAGCATTGGACAATTTCAACAGAAAGGAAGAGACCATGAAAATGAACAAAATCTGGCTACCAGTATTAAAAAAACTCTAAAATTACAACAGCAAAACAGCAGAGAGGAAACAACCAGGCACATCTTAACACCTCTCAACAGAACATTTTCCCAGGCTCAGCCAGGCCTTCAAATGCTAAGGAAGGTGGTCAGCTGAAACATTCACACCTAGTTCCAGCAGAGAAGAGCTCTTTGCCCCACCCCAGTCATTCCACAGATATATAAACCCATTTTCCTATTTCCAACAGACCTCACTACCTCTGAGGATGCTTGCCATAGATGCAGGCGAAACGTCAGGAGAAATGCCCCTAGAACATGGCCCTATAGCCCGAAAAAACCTACAAGAACCTAGTCAGGAAGCTCTTCCTAATGTTCAGATGGAATCTCCTTTCTTATACAGTAGTTTGAAGCCATTGCTCCATTGTATCATAGAATCAAAGAGTTGGAAGAGACCTCATGGGCCATCCAGTCCAACCCCATTCTGCCAAGAAGCAGGAAAATTGTATTCAAAACACCCCCCCCCCAGCAGATGGCCATCCAGCCTCTGTTTAAAAGCTTCCAAAGAAGGATCCTCCACCACACTCCAGGGCAGAGAGTTCCACTGCTGAACAACTCTCTCTGACAGTTAGGAAGTTCTTCCTAATGTTCAAATGGAACCTCCTTTCTTGCTCCATTATCGCCTAGTCTCCAGGGCAGCAGAATACAAGCATCTCCGAACATATCTCCCCCTATGAACCATCACGGATATTAAGATCCTCTGGGGAGGCCCTGCTTTCCATCCTGCCATCGTCACAGGCTCGATTGGTGGGGTCGAGAGACAGGGCCTTCTCGGTGATTGCTCCCCGGCTATGGAACTCCCTTCCTGGTGAGATCAGGTCGGTCCCCTCATAGAATCAAAGAGTAGGAAGAGACCTCATGGGCCATCCAGTCCAACCCCCTGCCAAGAAGCAGGAATACTGCATTCAAATCACCCCTGACAGATGGCCATCCAGCCTCTGTTTAAAAGCTTCCAAAGAAGGAGCCTCCACCACACTCCAGGGCAGAGAGTTCTGCTGCTAAACAGCTCTCACAGTCAGGAAGTTCTTCCTAATGTTCAGATGGAATCTCCTTTCTTGTATTTTGAAGCCATTGCTCCATTGTGTCCTAGTCTCCAAGGAAGCAGAAAACAAGCATCTCTGAACGTATCTCCCCCTATGAACCATCATGGAGATTAAGATCCTCCGGGTAGGCCCTGCTTTCCTTCCTGCCATCGTCACAGGCACGATTGGTGGGGTCGAGAGACAGGGCCTTCTCGGTGATTGCTCCCCGGCTATGGAACTCCCCTCCTGGTGAGATCAGGTCGGTCCCCTCATAGAATCAATGAGTTGGAAGATACCTCATGGGCCATCCAGTCCAACCCCCTGCCAAGAAGCAGGAATGTTGCATTCAAATCACCCCTGACAGATGGCCATCCAGCCTCTGTTTAAAAGCTTCCAAAGAAGGATCCTACACCACACTCCGGGGCAGAGAGTTCCACTGCTAAACAGCTCCCACAGTCAGGAAGTTCTTCCTAATGTTCAAACGGAACCTCCTTTCTTGCTCCATTGTCTCCTAGTCTCCAGGGCAGCAGAAAACAAGGATCTCCGAATGTATCTCCCCCTATGAACCATCACGGAGATTAAGATCCTCTGGGGAGGCCCTGCTTTCCATCCTGCCATCGTCACAGGCGCGATTGGTGGGGTCGAGAGACAGGGCCTTCTCGGTGATTGCTCCCCGGCTATGGAACTCCCTTCCTGGTGAGATCAGGTCGGTCCCCTCATAGAATCATAGAATCAAAGAGTTGGAAGAGACCTCATGGGCCATCCAGTCCAACCCCCTGCCAAGAAGCAGGAATACTGCATTGAAATCACCCCTGACAGATGGCCATCCAGCCTCTCTTTAAAAGCTTCCAAAGAAGGAGCCTCCACCACACTCCGGGCAGAGAGTTCCACTGCTGAACGGCTCTCACAGTCAGGAAGTTCTTCCTCATGTTCAGATGGAATCTCCTCTCTTGTAGTTTGAAGCCATTGTTTTGCGTCCTAGTCTCCAGGGAAGCAGAAAACAATCTTGCTCCCTCCTCCCTGTGGCTTCCTCTCACATATTTATACATGGCTATCATATCTCCTCTCAGCTTTCTCTTCTTCAGGCTAAACATGCTCAACTCCTTAAACCGCTCTTCATAGGGCTTGTTCTCCAGACCCTTGATCATTTGTGTCACCCTCCTCTGGACACATTCCAGCTTGTCAATATCTCTCTTGAATTGTGGTGCCCAGAATTGGACACAATATTCCAGGTGTGGTCTAACCAAGGCGGAATAGAGGGGTAGCATTACTTCCTTAGATCTAGACACTATGCTCCTATTGATGCAGGCCAAAATCCCATTGGCTTTTTTTGCCGCCACATCACATTGTTGGCTCATGTTTAACTTGTTGTCCACGAGGACTCCAAGATCTTTTTCACACGTACTTCTCTCGAGCCAGGCATTGTCCCCCATTCTGTATCTTTGCATTTCATTTTTTCTGCCTAAGTAGAGTATCTTGCATTAGTCTCTGTTGAACTTGGCATTTTGTTAGTTTTGGTCAATCATCTCTTTAATCTGTGAAGATCGTTTTGAATCCTGCTCCTGTCCTCTGGAGTATTGGCTATCCCTCCCAATTTGGTGTCGTCTGCAAACCTGATGATCCTGCCTTCTAACCCTTCATCTAAGTCATTAATAAAGATGTTGAACAGGACCGGGCCCAGGAGGGAACCCTGCTGATGGCACTCCACTCGTCACTTCTTTCCAGGATGAAGAGGAAGCATTGGGGAGAATCATCCTCTGGGTTCATTCACTTAACCCAGTGTTTCTCAACCTGGGAGTCGGACCCCTGGGAGGGTCATGAGGAGGTGTTAGAGGGGTCACCAAAGACCATCAGAAAACACAGTATTTTCTGTTGGTCATGGGGGCTTCTGTGTGGGGTTGGCCCAATTCTATCATTGGTGAGTTTCAGAGTGCTCTTTGTAGGTGAACTATAAATTCCAGCAATTACTCAAATCTCAAGGTCTGTTCCCCCCAAACTCCACCACTGTTCAACATTTGAGCATATTGAATATCCATGCCAAGTTTGGTCCAGATCCACCATTGTTTGAGTCCACAGTGCTCTCTAGATGTAGGTGAACTACAACTCCCAAGCTCAAGGTCAACGCCCACCTAACCCTTCCAGTATTTTCTGTTGGTCATGGGAATTCTGTGTGCTAAGTTTGGTTCAATTCTATCGCTGATGGAGTTCAGAATGCTCTTTCATTGTAGGTGAACTATAAATCCCAGCAACTACAAATCCAAAATGACAAAATCAATATGCCCCCCAGCCCCACCGGCATTCAAATTTGGGTGAATCGGGTATTTGTGCCAAATTTGGTCCAGTGAAAGAAAATACATCCTGCATATCAGATATTTACATTATGATTCATAACAGTAGCAAAATTACAGTTGTGAAGTAGCAACAAAATAATGTTATGGTTGGGGGTCATCACAACATGAGGAACTGTATTAAGGGGTCACGGCATTAGGAAGGTTGAGAACCACTGACTTAACCAATTCCATATCCACCTAATCGTAGTTTTGTCTTGCCCTTGTCTAACTAGTTTCCTTGCCAGAAGGTCATGGGGGACGTTGTCAAAGGAAGGTCTTCCTGAAATCCAGATACGCTCCATTCATGGCATTCTCCGCATCTACCCAGCTTGTGACTCTATCAGAGTTTATTGTTCTTTTTCCGAGAGTTACAATAAAAGATTCAAAGATTAGTCATCGTTTCATTTTTTTAAAACTTTATTTAGTAGCAAAAAAAAAAAACAAAACCCCTCCAACACCTGTATACCTTAAGTTCAAAAATTCCAGCGATGAACCATAAAGTCATTTCATATCTGGAATGGAAAATTTCTGAGCCACCAAGGCAGGAAGGAAAACATTTCGCTTTTCAGATGTTTTATTCTACAGCCTCTACAACCTGCCAGGCTAGCTACAACGAACTGAAGCTGTATGCCAATACATCTCACAGGGCAGATGTTTCTTATCTTTCTTTGTTCATTGGCCAGCCTGAAACAATGGACAGACCTGGCTTTTTCTAAGGGCATCCGTAGAACAGAAGCAGCAGCTGGGATTTTCAGATTGGGCTGTCCAAATATGCACCTTGAAATATATTGCCACCTCAAGACAGTAATAAGAAGTGTTCTTTCATAGCTGGAATCACTGGATCGTTTAGTTTTCCGGGCTGTACGGCCATGTTCCAGAAGCATCCTCTCCTGACGTTTTGCCCACATCTATGGCAGCAGGCATCCTCTGTGGTTGTGAGGTCTGTTGGAAACTAGGCAAGTGAGGTTTATATATCTGAGGAATGTCCAGGGTGGGAGAAAAACTATTGTCTGTTTGAGGCAGGTGTGAATGTCACAATTGGCCACCTTGATTAGCATTTAATGGCCTGGCTGTTTTCAAGGTCTGGCTTCTTACTGCCTGGGGGAATCCTTTGTTGGGAGGTTATTAGCTGGCCCTGATTCTTTCTTGTCTGGAGTTACTCTGTTTTTGAGTGTTGTTCTTTATTTACTGTTATGATTTTAGAGTGTATTTTTAAAGTGGTAGCCAGATTTTAATTTTTATGGTTTCCTCCTTTCTGCTGAAATTGTCCACATGCTTGTTGATTAGAACTGAATAGCTTTGCAGCTTCAAAGCATATCTGCTTCCTGCCTGGGGAACACTTTCCAACAAAGAATTCCGTCAGGCAGGAGGCAGCCAGGCTTTTTAAAAATTTTTTTTTATTAACCACAAAAGAAATGCTATATACATAAAAAGAGGTGGAACAATATAGTGAAAGAAAAGTAGGAAATAAAGCCAGACTTTTTAACTGCAATAATAATAATAATAATAATAATAATAATAATAATAATAATGTTATTTATACTCCGCCACCATCTCCCTGAAGGGGACTTGGGGCAGCTAACATGAGGCCACGCCCAAAGATACAATACAACAGAAAATGCAAAAAAAGACAACAAAAATTACATCAGAATAAAATACATACAGTAGCAAAGTAAAATAAATAAAGTAAATTAACATAGCATAAAGTTGTAAGGCCATTCATTGCTAATCAAGGTGGCCAATTGCAACATTCACACTTGCCTCAAGCAGGCAAGGGTTCTTTCTTCCACCCTGGATATTCCACAGATCTTTTGGAAAAAGAAAATCAAAACATCTACTCAATGCCTTCGCAAGTCTGCTGAAATCAACGAAACTTAAAATGGAAAGTGAGATGTTATGCAGTCAAGTTTAAAATCCCACCTGAAAGAAGATTACACTCAGAAATTCAGGAGCCGAGGGAAAAACAGAAACAAGATGACAATTCTTTAGAAGTCAAAATAGCTTCAGAGACATAAATAATAACTATTTGGGGTGGAAAAACCATCCTGAAAATAATAATAACGAACAAAGCTATGCTATTTCATAAGTTAACACAGTGTTTCTCATGAGGGCGTCATGAGGGGATGTCAGAGGGGTCACCAAAGACCATCACAAAACACAGTATTTTCTGTTGGTCATGGGGGTTCTGTGTGGGAAGTTTGGCCCAATTCTATCATTGGTGGGGTTCAGGATGCTCTTTGATTGTAGGTAAACTACAAATCCCAGCAACTGCAGCTGCCAAATGTCAAGTCTGTTTTCCACAAACTACAGCAATGTACATATTTGGGCATATTGAATATTTGTGCCAAGTTTGGTCCAGATCCACCATTGTTTGAGTCCACAGTGCTCTCTGGATGTAGGTGAACTACAACTCCAAAACTCAAGGTCAGTGCCCACCAAGCTCTTCCAGTATTTTCTGTTGGTCTTGGGAGTTCTGTGTGCCAAGATTGCTTCAATTCTATCATAGGTGGAGTCCAGAATGCTCTTTGATTGTAGGTGAATTATAAATCCCAGCAACTACAACTCCCAAATGACAAAATCAATCCCCCCCAACCCCACCCATATTCAAATTTTGGCATATTGGGTATTTGTGCCAAATTTGGTCCAGTGAATGAAAATACATCCTGCATATCAGGTATTTCCATTACGATTCATAGCAGTAGCAAAATTACAGATATGAAGCAGCAATGAAAATAACTTTATGGTTGGGAGTCACCACAACATGAGAAACTGTCTTGAGGGGTCTTAGGATTAGGAAGGTTGAGAACCACATGTCTAGGCCCTTTGGGGATTCTCTGGGGACTCTGCTTCCATCTTTTTAAGATTACCATTGTGCTGTGTCCCCTTTTCCTATAGTTAACCCATTCCAAACTTGTGGGGCAGTGTCACCTGAGCCCGCTCAAGAGACACCTCTTGAGCAGGAACTGAGTGGGAACTCCTCTTTTCTAAATGTGACCTTAATGCCATGCCATGGAGACTTTAAAAATGGCCCCATCTGCTCAAAGTAACGAGTGCAAAGTGTATGCCTCGCCTGCCAGAGCAATTCTGCGTGCAGAAAGGCAAGTGTGAATGTGAACGCTGCCTCTCACATGCCTGGCACTGGTTGTGACCCTTACATGGTCTGGGGAAATGGAAATAACATAGTTGCGGACCTGGAACAAAGCTAATCAAGTGTAGATTTTGGCTCTCTTTCAAATACAAAAAGGATTGCCTAACTTCTAGAAATTGCAAAGTAAGGAACCCCATTAAGGGGTCGCGGCATACAGAATCCCCATGTCTTGAAGGGACTCACTGGCGTCAGCCTCGCAGACTCTCCCTCACCTGCACATGTGTACCGAGCACACCTGCTCTCCCTTCCCTGTTTGGAGTCTCAGAAACAGCCCTGAGGCCAGTCAATCACAGTGATGGAGGGATTTTGGTGGGAGGATTCACCATCTGTTTCCAAAAAGGAAGAGATACACAGGAGGAGAGATCTTCAGCCTTCTCTGCCAAAGGGGTTCCTAAGACCAATAGAAATATATGTTTTCTGATGGTCTTTGTTGACCCCTCTGAAATCTCCTCATGACTCCCCCCAGGTTTCTCAACTCCCAGGTTGAGAAACGCTGCTCTAATGTGAAATGAGGTATGAGTTGTTCCTCAAATTTCCCCCCTCAAAGCATTCAAATGCTTTTTTTCTCTGCATATGTTTGCAGACATACAAGATCTGAACTCAGGTCATGGCTTCAGGTGCATTCAGGACATGTCTGCACCTCTTCTTCTGCTTGGCCTGCTCGTTGCTTGAAAGCTTTCCCACACTGTGAACAGGTACAAACTTCCTCCGCGACATGGAGCTTCTGATGTCGTAGAAGAACAGAGTTTGAGGTGAACA
This sequence comes from Anolis sagrei, assembly GCF_037176765.1. NCBI lineage: Eukaryota > Metazoa > Chordata > Lepidosauria > Squamata > Anolidae > Anolis > Anolis sagrei. The sequence continues at coordinate 14,822,906 of NC_090022.1, forward strand.
TTTTCCCACAGTGTGAGCAGGTCAAGGGACTTGGTCCTGTGTGGCTTTTCAAATGTTCGAGAAGACTGGATCGCCGATGAAAACATTCCCCACAATCGGAGCATTTAAAGGGCTTTTCTTCCGTGTGAATTAACTCATGTAATGCAAGGTCGGACCTCCACCTGAAGGTCCTGTCACAGTGGGAGCATTTATATAGCTTCCTTCCTGTGTGGCTCTTCCCATGACATTTAGGATTTGAGGAGTTTCTGAAGTTTTTCCCGCACATTAAGCACTTGTGCGCTTTTTCTCCTGCATGGGTTTTCTTGTGGATATTAAGGCTCCGTCTCTGGGGAAAACATTTCCCACAGTGGAGACATTTATGCTGCTTTTTGACTTGATGGACCTTCTGGTGTGCAGCATGTTGCAAACTGTTCTCAAACGTCTTCCCACAGTCTGCGCATTCAAAAGGTTTTGCTTTGTGAGTTTGCACATGCGCAGATAGCTCTGAACCGACATAAAAGACTTTCCCACAAGCAAAACATACAAATGTGTATTCTGCTTCATGGGTCTTCTCATGTTCAGCAAGTTCTGTTTTCTGGCTGAAACTTTTCCCACAGTAGGCGCATACTTCTGTGTGGATTCTCTCATGTGCAATTAAGCGTGAAATCCTGCTGAAAGACTCCCCACAGTCCAGACATATATATGGTTTCTTTCCTGTGTGGAGTCTCTGGTGCACTTTGAGAGAGGACTCACTTCTAAATATCTCCCCACAGACTAAACATTTACACGGGAGCTCACCTTCATGCTTTAGAAGGTCTAATCCCTGACTGCATATTTCCACGCATCCTGAAGCTGCACGGGGCTTCTCTCCCACTTGCATTTTGCCTTGTGTGTTCCTCCCAAATGTATTTCCACAGTGGGAACACCTATGTGGCATCTGACCTTTGTGGGTCCTCTCATATTCTCCACATTGAGAGCATTTATACACTTTCTCACCTACATGGGTTCTCTCGTGAATCAGAAGGTCTGAGCTGCTGCTGAAGCTCTCTCCACAGTTCCAACACTTGTATTGCTTCTCCTCCACATCAAGATCTTCATGCTTTCTAATCAGGTCAAAGCTATGAGAAGAAAGTTCCCAGTGTTCATCAAATTTGGCTTCATTCCCCTCATTCCAGATGGTGGGTTCACTTTTGTACACACCTTGCGCTGGAAGAAATGGATCCTCAATTTTCACAGATGTAACCAGTTGCTCCATTTCCTCGGTACTCTCAAGGAGGGGGTTTTGCTCCTCCTTTTCGGTCGGCTGTGCATCAGCTGCTGGGAGAGAAAAAATGGGGAAGAAGATAGGTATCACTCAGGTTGTGAGGGAACTCCACAGACTGGACAGGCTCCATTATCTGACTCTTTACATGAACTCTCTGAGGTCCCTGATATACAGTAAAACCTCCATGTCCACAGTAGTAGTAATAATAATAATAATAATAATCCACCTTACTGGGATCTGCACGCATTATTTGCCAATACATCACACAGTCCTAGACACTTGGGAAGTGTCCAACATGTGATCCAATACAACAGCCAGCAGAGTGTCTGCTGTGGACTCATCTTGTTGTGTTTCTAATAATAATAATAATAATAATAATAATAATAATAATAATAATGGTGCTCCATGCAGTCATGCTGGCCACATGACCTTGGATGTGTCTATGGACAACGCCGGCTGTTTGGCTTAGAAATGGAGATGAGCACCAACCCCCAGAGTCGGACACGACTGGACTTAATGTCAGGGGAAAACCTTTACCTTTACCTAATAATAATAACTTTACTTTTGTATCCCATATCCATCTCCCTGAAGGGACTCAGGGTGGCTTACATATGGCACAATGTGCCAAGACAAAGCATAAAATAAACACACAGTACAATGCAATAAAGTAAAAAAAACCTATCTATATAAATAAAAATGCAATGTTCGTTTGTGGGATTAACATAACTCAAAAACCACTGAACTAATTGACACCAAATTTAGACAATACACCTATCAGGCCAACAAGTAACCATCACTCATAAAACACTGGAAAACAATTGGAAAAGACATAAAAAGCTAAAAAAATAATAATAAATGCATTCACATATATACACACACAAAACATATATACACAGACTGGGCCACAGCAACTCGTTCTTGAGGACCACTGGTGGTCCCATCAATTGTGGTGTCCAAAAGTGTGTGAAGGTGATGGTTAATGCCTCCTTACAGAAAGGAAAATTTCCAGCGAGCTTAAAACAAGCTATTATAAAACCGCTGTTGAAGAAACCATCACTGGATCCCACTCAATTCGACAACTATCGGCCAGTTTCCAATCTCCCCTACTTGGGCAAAGTCATGGAACGTGTGGTGGCAACACAACTCCAGGGGTTTCTGGTAGACACTGATTATCTAGACCCGGCACAGTCTGGCTTTAGGCCGGGACATGGAACTGAGACAGCCTTGGTCGCCTTGGTAGATGATCTGCGCAGGGAACTGGACAGGGGGAGTGTGTCCCTGTTAGTTCTGCTGGACCTCTCAGCGGCCTTCGATACCGTCGATCACGGTATCCTTCTGGGGCGCCTCATGGACATGGGGCTCGGGGGCACTGCATTGCAGTGGCTCCGATCCTTCCTTGAGGGACGGTCCCAGAAGGTGTTATTGGGTGACACCTGTTCGGCCCCACAACCGTTGTTGTGTGGAGTCCCACAGGGTTCAATCTTGTCCCCGATGTTATTTAACATCTACATGAAACCGCTGGGAGAGATCATTCGGAGTTTCGGAATGAGATGTTATCTCTACGCAGATGATGTCCAAATCTGTCACTCCTTTCCACCTGTCACCAAGGAGGCTGTCCAGACCTTGAACCGGTGTTTGGCTGCTGTGTCGGACTGGATGAGAGCTAACAAATTGAAACTAAATCCAGACAAGACAGAGGTCCTACTGGTCAGTCGTAAGGCCGAACAGGGCATAGGGTTACAGCCTGTGTTGAATGGGGTTACACTCCCCCTGAAGACGCAGGTTCGCAGCTTGGGAGTGATCCTGGACTCATTGCTGAGCCTGGAAGCCCAGGTCTCAGCGGTGGCCGGGAGAGCTTTTGCACAATTAAAACTTGTGCGCCAGCTGCACCCGTACCTTGGGAAGTCGGATCTGGCCACGGTGGTCCACGCTCTTGTTACATCCCGATTAGATTACTGCAACGCACTCTACGTGGGGTTGCCTTTGAAGACTGCTCGGAAACTCCAACTAGTCCAGCAAGAGGCAGCCAGATTGCTCACCGGGGCGTCATACAGGGAGCACACCACCCCCCTGTTGTGCCAGCTCCACTGGCTGCCAATCCAGTTCCGAGCACAATTCAAGGTGCTGGTTTTGACCTATAAAACCCTATACGGTTCCGGCCCAGTGTATCTGTCCGAACGGATCTCCCTCTACGTCCCACCCCGGAGCCTAAGATCATCTGGGGAGGTCCTGCTCTCGACCCCGCCTCTATCACAGGTGAGATTGGCGGGGACGGGGAGCAGGGCCTTCTCGGTGGTGGCCCCCCGCCTATGGAATTCTCTCCCCGGGGAAATCAGATCTGCAACTACGCTCCTTTCCTTCAGGAAAAAACTAAAAACATGGATCTGGGACCAGGCATTTGGACAAGCGGGTAAATAATAGAAGAACTCCATTGATGGCTAGGAAATGACTAACGGACTGGTTATGTGGAACTCTGGAAACGAAACGCTGATTATAAGAATGACTTTTATATGATGTTTTATATGATGTTTATACAATGTCTTAGGTACCAGTGCTGATGTTTTATTGTGATAATCGTTTTAATTATATTTTGTATATTGTTCTTTTATATTTTTGTATACTATGTATTATTATGTATAGGCATCGAATTCTGCCTTTTTTGTAAGCCGCCCTGAGTCCCCCTCCGGGGGTTGAGAAGGGCGGGGTAAAAGCACCAGTAATAAAATAAATAATAAATAAAATGTGAACCCTGCTTATGGCACTCTACTCATCACTTCTTTCCAGGATGAAGAGGAAGCATTGGGGAGCACCCACTGGGTTCGTTCATTTATTAAAGATCCACTTAACCGTAGTTTTGTCTAGCCCACACTTGACTAGTTTGTTTGCCAGAATATCATGGGGAACCTTGTTGAAGGAAGGCCATCCTGAAATCCAGATATAAGATTTTCAATGAGACCTAGCCTGTAGGACTCCTCTCAGTATCTCCTGAATCTCCCATGCTAAAGTGTGCCCCACAAATAGCCAGAAACTTTGTAAGACAGTAAAGGATTAGCATCAGAATTCTTTTCCACACAGAACATATAGGCTCTTCCATTAGATGTTTTGCTATGCAGGAGCCCATCATCTTCAAAAAGCTGAGTGACAAAAATGGTGCCTCAGAGGGTCAGGGAGAAAATAGAAGAAAAGACTGGACAAGTATGATGTTGGAGATTACTGAAAAACAGGTCAGAAGAGGAGTAAATGCCAAGCAAAAGAGAAAAAGCACCAGAGAAGAACTCATGCAAAGCTGACCCTTCTATTGGTATTAAATGTAGTAGGTTCCGGAAACACTTACCCAACACATTTTCATTCCCAGTATCTTCATCCTCAGTTTTCACTGGATCCTCCTTCATCTTGGAGGGATTTATAGACTCCTCTTTGGACATCCCTGTGATCTGGAGGAAAAGATGGAAATCAAATCAAAAGTCAGGAGAAAGCAGAGCACATTTTAGGAGGGTGAACGACTAAGGGTATAATTACAAATGGATCCTTGTCAAAAGACAATTTTAGAGCATCTTTGAAGGACTGTAAACATGACCTAGGGAGCTGTCTTTTATTAGGTCACGTCATTTGTCCCTCTATTATTTTACTCTATTATTATTTTTATTACATGTATTATTTTAATTCTATAATTATTATTACATTTATTATTATTTAATATTAATATTATTAATAATAAAACAATAAACATTGACAAAATCACTATCTGTCAACTGCAAAAGACCACCTTACTTGGATTTGCGTGCATCATTTTAAAATACATCACACAGTCCTAGATGCTTGGGAAGTGTTCGACTTTTGATTTTGTGATACGAAATACAGCATATAGATCTTGTTTGCTGTGACATACTGTGTTTTTTTGTTAGTAAAATAATAATAATAACAACAAAACTTTATTTATATTCCGCTCTATCTCCCCAGAAAGACTCAGGGCAGATTCCAAACATAAAAGGCAAATATTCAATGCTCGAATACAACAATACAACCATATTAACAAAATTTAAACAACTTTATTATTTTTATACTTTATTATTGTTATTATTACATGTATTATTTTACTCTATTTATTATTATTATTATTATTATTATTCCATTATTATCCCATCTCATCCTACCAAACCCCTTTAAACTGGATATGCTAACGACTGAATCCATCTCCTTCTGGGTGAATAGTGATAGCCGCACAACTGTAGAAAAGCTCTTACTTCTGGAGGGACGTCCAAGTGACACAACTAGCAGACATTTGCAGTACACTGTGGAGTTATTGTTCCCCAGCTATTACTGATGACCGCATATACAGTCCGCCACCACACGAAGTGGGAAAGAGGGGAGTGGCCTCCCTGTTCTGCAGTCAACGGGGACAAGGGTACTCAGATGAAGCCCCTTGCAAGGCCTCTAACACAGGCCTGGGCTGGCTTCTATAGTCTTTTTCCCTCCAGATGTTTTGGATCACCTCCCACAATTCCTAACAACCAGTAAGCTGTTAGGAATTGTGGGAGTTGGAGTCTGAAACGCCCGGAGGGCTGAGGTTGGCCCATTCCTGATATAGAGGAACAGCCTTATCTTAAACTAGCTGTGGCCCAGTCTGTGTATATGTATTTTGTGTGTATATATGTGTATGTGTGTTTGTGTATATATATGTAGTTTTGCGCATGCATTGTAAAGGGGTTTTTTTTTGTTTTCTGGTTTTTTAAGTCTTTTCCACTGTGTTTTTCATTGTTTTTACGAGTGCTGGTCACTTGTTGGCCTGACAGGTATATTGTGTCCAAATTTGGTGTCAATTCATCCAGTCTTTTTTGAGTTATGTTAATCCCACAAATGAACATTACATTTTTATTTATATAGATTACAGTCTTATGTAAATACTCAAAAATATTGAACCTACTCATGATTACCAGTAGCAGCTGCATTTCCTACCCTCAGCTTATACTTGAGTTAATACGTTTTCCCATTTGGGGGGGGGGGGTAAAATTAGGTGCCTCAGCTTATATTCAGGTTGGCTTATACTCAAGTATATACGGTAATTCAGAAATGTCTGTCAGAGCTCTTGAAGCTCCGTCCAGAGGTTTCGGGGCCCATCAACATCTTGGTAGTTCTATGCCCAAAAATGCTGCCGTTGTATCTCCAACTCAATGGCATCTTGATTTGACATTCCCTCTTTCCCAGATTGAGTGGCATCCCCTGTAAATTCCCCCAATGAGTGCTGGTTGAATTAGGAAACATACCATCCTGTGATATCGTTATTGGCCTTGGTTATTACCTGTTGAGGAACCTGAAGGTCAGGTTGTTGCTGGGTTTCCCCTCCCAAACAAGGAGATTGTATTGTCTTCAGAAATACTTCCAACTGAGCATCCCAAGTCCTTATTGGCTCTTCTTCTGGCTCCTGTTTTACCCTTATTTCTGCTTCTTCTCCACTGCTTCCCATTTTTGAGAAAGCGGTTCCATCTTTGACCTCTTCTGCTTCAGGTCCTATTGAATCCTGCACCTCCATTTTAAATTCTGGTTCCAGCAATCCGTTGCCCCCCGTTTCTTGTATTTCAGCCATTGTTTTCCAACAAATCTTCTTTGTTATGCGTTTCCCTCTTTGCTTTTCAGTACCAGTTCCTGAAGCTATAGCCTTATAGCCAGTGAGAGCCAGTCTTTCTGCATAAGGATAACATTGCCTTCCGCTGCAAAGAGAAAAAGACAAGCTGTTAAATTGAAATATAAAATGTCTGAAAATTTCTTTATTAAGAGTGGGCCAGTGAGAATTTCGGGAGGGGAAACCCAGCAACAACCTGACCTTCAGATTCATATCGAGTAATAACTGAGGCCAATAACTGTTGCAGTCTCCAAATAATGTCTGATCCAACCAGAAATTATGTCACATAGAAAATAGACAACAAAATAGCTTTGTTGTCATTGTACTACACTGTTCTATTTCACAATGAAATTAAAAGCTTTTCCCAGAACATATCATAAAAACAGCATAGCCACAGCCCTAGGATAACAGCTATCTCTCAGTATATTTGTCCTTGTTTTTGTCACCCTGTACCATTCGCCAGATGGAAATAATTCAAAAAAAGAATATGCCCAGTGAGATGGAGCTTTCTTAAGGTTGCAAGACTTAGAAAGTTCTTCCAAAGAGGAGAAAGAAACCAACAAGCATCTGTGCAGTAGTGAAATCACCTTTGATTTCATTTAGAATCCATTTCTAGCCACTTGTTTCAGTAGAATTTGGTAAAATAGGTGATGGAGGCAAAATTTTCAAGTATATTTTTGATCTATTTGGTGGTTTTTTAAAAAAAAACTTTTAAAAAATGAGTTCAGGGCCATATGGCTGATCATAGAATCTTATCGTGGGCCATCCAGTCCAACCCCTTTCTGCCAAGGAGCAGGAAAATTGCATTCAAAACACCCCTCTGACAGATGGTCATCCAGCCTCTGTTTAAAAGCCTCCAAAGAAGGAGCCTCCACCGTACTCCGGGACAGAGAGTTCCATTGCTGAACAGCTCCTTCCTTTGACATCCCCTCACATATTTATACATGGTCCTCATCATATGTCCTCTCATTATACTCTTCTGCAGGCTAAATGTGCCCAACTCTGGAAGCCGCTCCTCATAGGGCTTGTTCTCCAGACCCCTGATCCTTTGAGTCACTCTCCTCTGGACATATTCCAGTTTGTCAACATCTCCCTTCAATTGTGCTGCCCAGAATTGGACATAGTGTGAGGGGGGAAATGAAACGGTCTGAGGCTGTTAGGAGTTGTGGGAGTTGAAGTCCAAAATATCTGGAGGGCCCAAGTTTGCCCCTGCCTGGTATATAGACATTGTAATTACGGTACACCACAGGCTGTCTCAGGACCATTCCACACAGTCATATTATTTATTTATTTACCATATTTGTATATTGCCTTTCTCAGCCCAAAGGCGTCTCAAGGCAGCTAACAGTTGGCAACAAATCAATGCCTGGAGTGTGGCGGAGGCCCCTTCTTTGGAAGCATTTAAACAGAGGCTGGATGGTCATCTGTCAATGGTGTTTTGGATGCAAATTCCTGCTTCTAGGCAGGAGGTTGGACTGGATGGCCCATGAGGTCTCTTCCAACTCTATAATTCAATGAACCTATGATTTATCAATAAAATGAAAACTATACAGTACCAATAAAAACATATATCAACAGAGTCTCCTTATTAAAATCATTGTCCAGTCCCATCATCTAATAGTTCCATTGTTCTACAATGCCTGTTACACTGTACTTGTGAAAGCTTGATCAAAAAGCCAGGTTTTAACTTTTTTGCGAAATGTTAGAAGGGAGGGGCTGCTCTGATATCCCTAGGAAGGATGTTCCATAGCTGAAGGGCCACCACTAAGAAGGCCCTGTCTCTTGTCCCCGCCAAGCGCGCCTGAGAGGGAGGCAGGAGCAAGAGCAGGGCCTCCCCAGCCGATCTTAAAGTCCTAGATGGTTCATAAGGAGAGATACGTTCGGACAGGTAAGTTGGGCTGGAACCATTTAAGGCTTTATAGGCTAAAGCCAGCACTTTGAATTATGCCCAATAGCAAACTGGTACCCAGTGGAGCTGGCGCAACAGAGTTGTGTGCTCCCTGAACGCCACTCCTGTTAGCAACCTGCCTGCCGTTCATTGGACCAATTGAAGCTTCTGGACAGTCTTCAAAGGAAACCCAATGTAGAGAGTTTTGCAGTAGTCTATACGGGATGTAACCGGAGTGTGGACTACCGTGGCCAAGTCAGACTTCCCAAGATACGGGCGCAGCTGGTGCACAAGTTTTAATTGTGCAAATGCTCCCCTGGTCACCACCGAAACCTGGGGTGTCAGGCTCAGTGATGAGTCCAGGATCACACCCAAGCTGCGAACCTGTGTCTTCAGGGGGGTGTAACCCCATCCAACAAAGGCTGTAACCCTATGCCCTGTTCAGCATTTCAATGCTAAATAGGGCATCAAAATGCGGTCTTGTCTGGATTCAGTTTCAATCTGTTCGCCCTCATCTAGACCGTCACAGCGGCCAAGCACTGGTTCAGGACCTGGACAGCCTCCTTAGTAGCAGGTGGGAAGGAGTGACAGAGTTGGACATCATCTGCGTACAGGTGATATCGAACTCTGAAACTCTGGATGATTTCGCTTCATGTCTATGTTAAACAACATGGGAGACAGTATTGAATCCTGAGGAACCCCACAAGACAATGGTTGTGGGGTTGAGCAGGTGTCTCTCAGTAATACCTTCTCTAGGAAGGACCGGAGCCACTGCAAAACAGTACCTCCTGCGAGGCGTCCCAGAAGGATACTGTGGTCAATGGTATCGAAAGCCACTGAGAGGTCCAGCAGAACCAGCAGGTACACACTCTCCCTGCCTAGCAGCCGGAGTAGATCATCCATTAAAGCAGTGTTTCTCAACCTGTGGGTCCTCAGGTGTTTTGGCCTACAACTCCCAGAAATCCCTGCCAGTTTACCTGCAGTTAGGATTTCTGGGAGTTGAAGGCCCAAACATCTGGGGACTCACAGGTTGAGAACCATTGCATTAAGGAGACCAAGGCTGTCTCATAAAACCCAGAAGATCAAGGCAGATAATCCACAATACTGTATCTGCTCTGAACTGGATTATCTGAGTCATAGAATCAAAGAGTTGGAAGAGACCTCATGGGCCATCCGGTCCAACCCCCTGCCAAGAAGCAGGAATATTGCATTCAAATCACCCCTGACAGATGGCCACCCAGCCTCTGTTTAAAAGCTTCCAAAGAAGGAGCCTCCACCACACTCCGGGGCAGAGAGTTCCACTGCTGAACGGCTCTCACAGTCAGGAAGTTCTTCCTCATGTTCAGAGGGAATCTCCTCTCTTGTAGTTTGAAGCCATTGTTTCGTGTCCTAGTCTCCAAGGAAGCAGTAAACAAGCTTGTTACCTCCTCCCTCACATATTTATACATGGCTATCATATCTCCTCTCAGCCTTCTCTTTTTCAGGCTAAACATGCCCAGCTCCTTAAGCCGCTCCTCATAGGGCTTGTACTCCAGACCCTTGATCATTTTAGTCGCCCTCCTCTGGACACATTCCAGCTTGTCAACATCTCTCTTGAATTGTGGTGCCCAGAATTGGACACTATTCCAGGTGTGATCTAACTAAGGCAGAATAGAGGGGTAGCATGGCTTCCCTGGATCTAAACACTAGACTCCAAAATCCCATTGGCTTTTTTTGCCGCCGCATTCCTGTGAGGCATCCCTGAAGGATACCATGGTCAATGATACCGAAAGCTACTGAGAGGTCCAGCAGAACCAACAGGGACACACTCCCCCCTCTAGTTCCAGGCGTAGATCATCCACTAAGGCGACCAAGGCTGTCTCCTAAAACCCAGAAGATCAAGACAGATAATCCACAATACTGTATCTGCTTTGAACTGGATTATCTGAGTCCACACTGCCATATAATCCAGTTCAATGTGGATTGTATACAGCTGTGTGGAAGGGGCCTTAGAGTGCATCTCCATCCACCAGGCCTGGGCCAAGTTGGACCTTCCAGGTGTTTTGGACTTCATCTCCATTCATTCCAAGCTCTTCTTCTTCCTGTTGGTCTTACTTAGTCAGCTGGATGAATCAGGCTAACATTCCCCTTTTACTCTCTCTCTCCAGGCGCTCTTTTACCTGACCTGCTCCTCCCTCTCCCACGTGGACACCGTGACGTCAAACAAGCCGGAAGGAACGTTCAGCTGAGCAACTTCCCTTTTCTGGGAAATTTCGCCGCTCTAGGATGCTCCCTCTGTGGCTTTAACCCCTTCGCTGCTCCACAAGGGGGAGGGGAAAAGGCTTCCGGCTTTGACTGCCTCCAAAGACAGCCTGCTCTCCTCTTTCCAGCTGCTAATCGCTCCTCACTCAGCACTTTATGTAATCCACAACCAAGACTGATGTGCTCATATATCTATAGCCATGTGTAAGTCTAGAAACTGGGTTGCTTTTTCGGGCTGTATGGCCGTTTTCCAGTAGCATTCTCTTCTGACGTTTCACCTCCATCTGTGGCTGGCATCTTCAGAGGTCTGTTAAAAGTGAAGCAAGTGGAATGTGTGTGTGTGTGTCTATATATATAAAATAATGTCCAGGGTGGGAGAAAGAACCCATGCCTTTTTGAAGCGCGTGTGGACATTGCAATGAGCAATGAGTAGCCATGGAGTTTGCAAAGTCAATCAGTGAGGGCATCTACGTAGAGATCGTCTCGTCTCTGCGGGAGTCTATCTTATACCATGCAGTTATGGACATGTCTACATAGGGAGCACCAAACAGCAGTGTTGCCCAGATACAAATAATAATAATAATTATTATTAATTATTTGCCGATACATCACACAGTCCTAGACACTTGGGGAGTGTCCGACGTGTGATCCAATACAACAGCCAGCAGAGTGATCTTGTCTGCTGTGGACTCATCTTGTTGTGTTCCTAATAAGAATAATAAATATAATAATAATAATAATAATAAACAGAAACTGAAATCCAGTCTCTAACACTGTCCGAATCTTTAGCACTGTGTCACCAGACATTTGCTGTGACATACTGTGTTTTTGGGTCAGTATACTAATAATATTATTATTATCATTATTAGTATTATTTGCCAATACATCACACAGTCCTAGACACTTGGGAAGTGTCCGACATGTGATCCAATACAACAGCCAGCAGAGTGATCTTGTCTGCTGTGGACTCATCTTGCTGTGTTCCTAATAATAATAATAATAATAATAATAATAATAATCCAAAACTGAAATCCAGTCTCTAACACTGTCCGAATCTTTAGCACTGTCACTAGACATTTGCTGTGACATACTGTGTTTTTGGGTCAGTATACTAATATTATCATTATTATTATTATTATTATTATTATTTGCCAATACATCACACAGTCCTAGACACTTGGGAAGTGTCCGACGTGTGATCCAATACAGCAGAGTGATCTTGTTTGCTGTGGACTCATCTTGTTGTGTTTCAAATAATAATAATAATAATCATCATCATCATCATCTTTATTTATACCCCGCCACCATCTTTCAATGAATGAATAATAAGCCCTGATCCTGACCAAATCCTGCATAAAATGTCCTCTGAAGCACTTTATTCTGCCTTTTAGTGCAATTAAACCTTACTTTTGTCCCTCTGATCCTTGTTTAGATACACTACTTGGCCTGTTTCAAAACACTGGGTAATTCTTTTAATTCTTGCAACTCGCCATGCCCAATTACTGTTATTTTATATTGTTTGGTGTGTTCATCTATATTGTTTTTGTATTTTATTTCATTTTAATTATGCTCTACTATATGTATCTCATGGTGTTTATCTGTTCTGATGTACTGTTGGGCTTGGCCATGTAAGCCACCCAGAGTCCCCTTGGGAAAATGGTGACGGAGTATAAATAGAGTATTATAATTATTATTATTATCATCTCCCCGAAGGGTGGCTAACATGAAGCCAAGCCCAGAATTACAGTACAGCAAAATAGAATAAAATACAAACAGCAACTAATAGTATCAAAATAAGATACATAAAATAACAGAATATGGGTGGGCCAAATGCACAAAAGATGGATAAAACCCTGTTGAGATAAGTAAATGGAGAAGTATGTGTCTCAGAAGGGGCGAACAATGGGATTGGGCATTGTGCTGTCGCACGCTGGGCCTATGACAATGTCTGTTTACAGGACGTGCTTTCTGTATGCCCAACGGGACGCCGGGGTGCCTCAGCTAAGGGTCCCATAGGTTTCCCAACACAAAGTTCTGTAGAGGCTCAAAATAAGTCCAACAAAGTCTTTATTAAGGCATAAATCTTCGAACAAATGAATTAAATGCTATATAACCTTGAAAAACTGGTAGCTTTCTCTATCTGCTGACAAGGGACAGGCAACTGCTTGATAAACTGTTCCTATCTTCTTTAGGGAAACCTTCCAACCCCTCCTTGGCCAATCTTTCTTAACACTTCTGGCGTGAGGCTCCAACTCCCGGCTCCAAGCTGCGTTATGGATAGCCCGAGTGGTCCCTTACCAGGCAATGGTTGCTGTAGATCTGCCAAGCTAGCATCCTTTTAGTTTCTCCACCAGGGCTGTAGGAACTATTTCCCTTGCCCAGCAAAGGCTGGCTGTATTCCTCCAGCAAAGCTGTGGAACTGTAACTTTACTCCCCAGCAAAGCTGTAGAGGTTTTCCCTTTTCCCCCAGCAAAATCTGGCTTTAGATCTATTTCTTTAACCCCAGCAGAGCTGTAAGAATCAAAGCTTTTTACAGATGGGACAGAGAAAAGCCCACACGTCCTACTGTAAGGCTCCAAACTGTGAGACTGAACTAAAAGTCCCCTTTTCCCTCCAAAACCTGGTGAAAGGGGCGGATCTAAAGGCTCTAATGATGATTGATAGGTTGTTGGCCCTATGACTGCAACCTGGAGAAAGCTACCCAATTACAAATGCATGGCCCAAATGGATCCATGCAAACTAACAGTGCAAGAAAAAGAAATTAAAATTTCCTGGCACAGTCATGCCAGCACAGGCCTTCATTAAAGACAAGGAAAAATACATCATGAGGACAGAACTATAGTTGGGATGGACATGATATGGGGATATGTGTTCCCTCGTCAAAGGCACGCCGGAAGAGCCAGGTTTTTAGGTTTTTCTTAAAGGCTACCAGGGTGAGGGCTTGCCTAATCTCACTAGGTAGCAGTACCAGAGCCGAGGGGCATGAAAGGAACTTGAAAGGAACATGAAAGGCACTGCAGACTACTTCAATCAGGGAAGTCAGCCATAGCAGAGAACTTGATGAACCAACCTTTCTTTTTTTTTTTTTAGAGTTACAAGAAAGGATTCAGAGACATAGTTCATTTTTCAAAACCAAACTTTATTCAGTAACAAAGAAAAAAGAAGGAAAATTTCCAAAATTCCAGTGATTAACAATAAAGCCATTCCATATTTGGAATGGAAATTTCCGAACCACAAAGGTAACAGTGCAAAATATTGCCCTTCCAGACATTTTCATCTACACAACTCCTAAAACTGGCAAGGCAGCCTGCTATGAAGGGAAGTTGCTGCCCAAAACATTTTACAGGTCAAAAGTTTTTCTTACCCTAATTTCTAAAAAAACAAACAAACTCAAATTGTGCTTGTTGGCCAGCCTGAAACTATGGAAGGACCTGGCTTTCTAAATGCATACATCCACAGAACAGCTGGGGTTCGAGACCAGGCATGGGTGAACTTTGGCCCTCCGGGTGTTTTGGACTTCAACTCCCACCATTCCTAACAGCCTCAGGCCCTTTCCTTTTCCCCCTCAGCCACTTAAGCTTAAGATATATAAACCCCATTTTCCTAGTTTCCCACAGACCTCACAACCTCTGAGGATGCCTGCCATAAATGCAGGCGAAACGTCAGGAGAGAATGCCTCTGGAACAAGCCCAGACAGCCCGGAAAACTCACAACAACCCATTGATTGTAGCCATGAAAGCCTTTGACAATATATTGAATTTATTTATTATTATACCTGATTTGAACTCAGTTCATGGCTTCTGGTGCACTCTGGACATTCCTGCGCCTCCCCTTCTGCTTGGCCTGATTGTTGCTTGAAAGCTTTCCCACATTGTGAACAAGTATGAACATCCTCCGCGACATGGAATTTCTGATGTCGTAGAAGAACAGAGCTTGAGGTGAACATTTTCCCACAGTACGAGCAGCTCAACAGACTTGGTCCTGTGTGACTTCTTGAATGTTCGAGAAGACTGGATTGGCTATTGAAACATTCCTCGCAATCGGAGCATTTAAAGGGATTTTCTTCTGTGTGAATTAACTCGTGTACTACAAGATCGTACCTCCACCTGAAGGTTTTGTCACAGTGGAAGCACGTATACAGTTTCCTTCCCTTTTGTGGTTTTTCTCTCGCGTGGATTCTCTTATGAAGAGTAAGACTCTTTCCCTGGGTAAAGCTTTTTCCGCAGCTGGAACATTTGTGCTGCTTCTTGACTTTATGGACCTTCTGGTGTGCAATGTGCTGCAAAATGTTCTTAAATGTTTCCCCACAGACTGAGCATTCTAATGGTTTCTCTGCGTGCGTTTGTACCCGTGCAACTAGTTCTGAACTGACTTCAAAAGGCGCCAACATGCCTGTGGTTGCATGGGTCTTCTCGTGTTCGGCAAGTTCTGTTTTCTGACTGAAGCCTTTCCCACAGTGGGAGCATACTTTTGTGTGCGATATCAAAGACTCCCCGCTGTTCAGACATGTATACGCTTCCTCTCCTGTGTGGATTCTCTGGTGCAATTCGAGAGAGGCATCTTTTAAAAAAGTCAACCCACAGAACGAACACCTTCTGTGTATTCTTTCGTGCTTTAAAAGGTCTGATTTCCGACCCCACTGTTTCCCACATTTTGAACATGTGTAGGTTTTGTCTTCTGCTTGGGTTTCGTCTTTTTGGTTCCACCAACTTGTATTTCCACAGTGGGAACACCGACACGGCACCTGGTTTTTGTGGGTTCTCTCAAATTCCCCACAGTGGGAACATTTATACATTTTCTCGCCCACGTGGGCTCTCTCGTGGGTCATAAGATCTGAACTGCTACTGAAGCTTTCGCCGCAATTCCAACATGTATATCTCTTCTCCTCGACATCAGGATCTTCCTGAATGATCAGGTGAGAGTCCTGGCCATTTTTGTCATGTTTCTCTTGTTTATCCCCGCAGATATTTTTGCCCACACCTTGTGATGGAACAACTGGATCCTCCACCTCCCCCTTGACATTTCCATTGTCTTTGTAAGCCCTATCCTTGCTCTGATCAGGTTCACTCCGACATAGAAAACTGTTTTTTTTGTCCGTTGTTGTGGATGTCATCAGTTGCTCCATCCCTTCTGTAGTCCCATGTTGGGGGTTTAGCTCCTCACTTTCGGTCAGCCCTGCACCACCATCTAAGAGAGGGAAAAACAGAGAATATAGATGTGTTATTTTTTTTAAAAAAACTATTTTCCCTTACTTTGGGAAAGGAAGCATTCAGGGATAAGAAAGAATCTACAACCAATTCCAATGGTTGTCGAAGGCTTTCATGGGGAGGGGAGGGCTGTTTCTGAGACTCCAAGCGGTGAGGGGAGAGCAGGCGTGCTTGGCGTATGGCAGCATGTGTGAATGAGGGAGAGTGTGTGAGGCTGGTGGGAGGCTCACACCAGTGAGTTCCTTCAAGGCATGGGGGTTCTGTGTGGGAAGTTTGGCCCAAATCTACAGTTGGTGGGGTTAAGAATGCTCTTTGACTGTAGATGAACTATAAATCCCAGCAAGTACAATGTCAAGGTCTATTTTCCCCAAACTCCACCAGTGTTCACATTTAGGCATATTGAGTATTTGTGCCAATTTTGGTCCAGATCCATCATCGGTGGGGTTCAGAATGCTCTTTGATTGTAGGTGAACTGTAAATCCCAGCAACTACAACTCCCAAATATCAAGGTCTATTTTCCCCAAATTCCACCAGTGTTCACATTTGGGCATATTGAGTATTTGTGCCAAATTTGGTCCAGATCTATCATTGTTTGAGTCCACAGTGCTCTCTTAATGCAGGTGAACTACAACTACAAAACTCAAGGCCCACGATACCCTTCCAGTATTTTCTGTGTGGCAAGTTTGGTTCAATTCCATTGTTGGTGGAGTTCAGAATGCTCTCTGAATGTAGGTGAACTATAAATCTCAGCAACTACAATTCCCAAATGACAAAATCAGCCCCACCCCAACCTCATTAGTATTCAGATTTGGGCATATCGGGTATTTGTGCTGGAGGTTTAGCAAAGCTGGTAAATCATCAGCAATTATAAGATCTATCAACCAAAAGGTTGCAAGTTTGAAGCCCTGGGTTGGCATGAGCTGCCAACCATCAGCCTAGCTCCTTGTTTACCTAAGCAATTCCAAAATAGCTTTAGCTGTGATTAGATAAATTAGGTATTGCTAAAAGCAGGGGAGGTGCTTTACGACACCATAAAGAAAGAAGATCAGAAAATGCTGGGTGACCAAAAGGAAGGAGGAAGTCCCAACGGCTCTTTGTCATAGAGGATAGAGCAACAGCACCCCCTGGACTTGAGCCCAACCTTCGGTGGCACCAAAAACAGCTGAAACAAACCACCTCCTTCTATTCTGTCTGTATATTGTCTATACAAAGCGGCATTTAAATATTTGCCGTGTATATGTACTGTGATACACCCTGAGGCCCCTTCGGGGTGAGAAGGGTGGAATATAAATAAAGCGTTGTTGTTGTTATTATTATTATAAATTTGGTCCAGTGAATGAAAATACATCGTGCATATCAGATATTTACATTATAATTCATAACAGTAGCAAAATTACAGTTATGAAGTAGCAATGAAAATAATTTTATGGTTGGAGGTCACAACATGAGGAACTGTATTAAGGGGTTGCAGCATGAGGCTTAGAAACACTGTCTTAGGTTGTGCTTTCAATCCAATATAGACCCTAGCTCCCTGTGGGCTACTTCATGTCCCTGCTGACAGCTAGGCTTTATGCAAAGGATACATTGGTGAACTCAGGTTCTGATTTTTGACTGAAACCTTTCCCACAGAAGGAGCACATTACTGTGTGTGGATTCCTTCATGATATCTCAAGTGTGAATGCCAGTTATCTCAAGGAGAGGAGGTGAGATAAAATCTTTCCAATGATGATACAGACAGCAGTAACAATCCCACAGTGGCTCTCACCCCAAACAGCACTAACCAAAACTTTAAAAAATGCATAGAGTACTACTATATAATACTATATATATAATTTATTCTCTCTCTCTCTCTCTCTCTATATATATATATAACATATATATATATATACACACACACACACACACATAAAATAAAATACAATACAATATAATACAATAAAATACTAGTAATAATAATACAATATTATAATTATATATTTACATTACATGTAATATTAGTAATAATATTACAATATAATGGTATAGTGCAATATAGTAATATATAGTACTGATATTGTACTATGCTAATAATATAATATATTATATGAAAATATATCTTATAAGCCGCTCTAAGTCTCCTTCGGGGTGAGAAGGGTGGCATATAGATGCCGTAAATAAATGAATAAATAAATACTTTAAATGCAACTTGCTTTGCAAGACCTCATGCAGTTCCAAAAAGGTGTGAGAGGGAAAAGTGCTTCCCAAATGGGTCAGGGGCAGAACAGAAGACAAAGCTGAACAAGTATGATGTTGAGAAGCACCGAAAACATGACAGGAGCACAGTAAATGCCAAGGAAAAGAGGAAAGGCACCAGAGCAGAGGACTCGGGCAAAGATGACACTTCTCTTGGTGTTAAATGTAGCAGGTTCTGGAGAGACTTACCCAACACATGTTCATTCCCAGCACCTTTGTACTCATCCTTGATTAGAAGTTCCATGTTTGGGTCCTTTGGTTCAGGGGGATCTACAAACTCTTTTTTGAACACCTCTGTGATCTGGAGAAGAGGATGGAAATCAAATCAAAATAATGTGTGTACAGCTCAAAGGCAGACATAACGATTTAGCTCTGTTTTGACATACAAACCCTTAGATGATGATAATAATAATAATAATAATGGGTTGTTGTAAGTTTTTTCAGGCTATATGGCCATGTTCTAGAGGCATCCTCTCCTGATGTTTCGCCTGCATCCTCAGAGGATGCTTGCCATAGATGCAGGCGAAACGTCAGGAGAGAATGCCTCTAGAACATGGCCATATAACCCGAAAAATCTACAACAATCCAGTGATTCCAGCCATGAAAGCCTTCGACAATAATAATAACAATAATACTTTATTTATACCCCGCCACCTCCCCAAGGGGACTCGGGACGGCTTACATGAGGCCAAGCCCTACAATAGAGTGCAGTAATGCTAATAACAACATACAATGAGAATAAAATAAAAATAAAAGATAAAATACAAAAACAATATAAAAACACATGAAACAACATAAAATCGCAATTAAACACAGAAAATAAATCACAGTGGGCAGGGCGAGTAGTGAGGAATTAAAATTTAAAACACTGGGCGAGAAGTCAATGTAATGCATCTGAACAGGGGATCACAGGGACAAAAGTAGGGTTTAATTGCACTAGTAGGCAAAAAATAAAGTGCTTCCAAGGGCATTAGATCAGACATTTTACTTCTAATGAATGATCCCCTTCCTGCTGTCCTTCTGGCGGCATGATAAAACCTTTTTTATTCTGATAGGCTTTTAAAGAAGGTTTTTAAGATCAGTTCACGGGGTGCTGTGAGTGGGATTGGGGGGAAACATGATTTTTAAATGCCATTTTAGTATATCTATTTGAAGACTGATCATTTATCTGATACATTTATCTAATGTATATCCCAGTTTTCCCTTTGCATAACAATAATAACAAAGCCCAACAAGAATAAATCTTGTTGTCTTGGTTTGAAGGCCTGCTCCAGGGGGTAATTGCAGCAGTGATTCAGAAAATTGCATTGGATAGACCTCATCAGCTCTAGAGTCTTAGGTATGGTTACCATGGTTTTCTGTGGGTGAGAAGGCAACAGGTATATCTGTCCAAACGTATCTGTCCAGCGTATCTGTCCGAACGTATCTCCCTCTACGTCCCACCCCGGAATTTGAGATCATCTGGGGAGGCCCTGCTCTCGACCCCACCACTATCACAAGTGAGGCTGGTGGGGACGAGGAGCAGGGCCTTCTCAGTGGTGGCCCCCCACCTGTGGAACTCACTCCCAGGGGAAATCAGGACATCAACATCCCTCCTTGCCTTCAGGAGAAAGGTAAAGACGTGGCTATGGGACCAGGCCTTTGGGCATCCTGACAATTAGATATGGAATCCAGATGGATAGGACTGACAATGTGCGGAAAGTAGAACCTAAACTATGAGTCTGTTAAACGCTGACCAGCAATGAGGTTTGTATTGCTTTTATTGTTTTAATTGTTTTAATCGCTTTTATGGATTTTTTGGATGTTTTGCCGATAATAATGATTGCTTATGTTAATTGTTATCATTGCTATAATTGTTATTGATGTTATGTTTTTGTTGTCTTGTAATGCGGGCATCGAATTGTGCCTTGTTGTGTAAGCCGCCCTGAGTCCCCCTCGGGGTGAGAAGGGCGGGGTATAAGCGACCGTAATAATAAATAATAATAATATATGTTCTGTATCTCAAAAACTAAAACTGAAAAGGGGAAACTGGTTGCATTTTTGGAATCAGCAAGTCAAATATCCCCAGAAACAGGACTAACCTTTGAGGTAGCAAAATATGTGTTCGCTAGTATTATTGATAAATATATACCCCACCTTGATCTTAGTATAGGATTCAAGGATTCACAATACACTTGATAACAAAGGATATTCAAAGACAACACAGAAAGAAACCACCACAAATTTTGGTCAAAAAGAATACCTGGAAAACAATACGCTATAGATACAACATATTTGATTAAAGGTGTAAGGAGACGTTTATGATAATGTTTTTTATACTATATGCTAAACGTTTTAATAGTATTTATGGCTGCTTTAATTAACTTTAATTGTCGTGGCATTGAATTGTTGCCAACTGTGAACCGCCTTGAGTTGCCTCTGGGCTGAGAAAGGCAGTATACAAATATGGTAAATAATAAATCAAAAAATAAAAACTGAAATCCTCCCTAAATAAAGAGGTCTTTTCCTGTTCAGATAAAGACACCAGATAACCAAGAGTAACAAAAAGGTCAAGGCTACTAAGTGTTCAGGTTGTACCTTGTGACTGTGAAGACAACAGGACATTGAGAAGACCAACTGGAAAATAAAACTCACCTGCCCTTCCCAGTCTTTGGGCCCTTGATGCATCAAAAGGAAATCCTCTGCCAGGGCCACAGCCTGGGAGCAGGTTTGTGGACAGTGCCCCCTCAGCCATTTCTGCATATCTGGGGGCAGGGCAGCCAGGAACTGCTCCAGCGTCACCAGGTCCAAGATCTGTTCCTTGGTGCGTCTCTCCGGCACCAGCCACTTCTGGCAGAGTTTCCGGAGATTCCCCCAGAAGTTTCGGGGCCCTTCGCCTTCTTGGTAGATCAACATCCGAAAATGCTGGCGCTGTATCTCCAACTCAACAGCACCTTTACTTGCTGTTTCCTCTTTCCCAGAATGTTTGGCATCCAGATGGCTTTCATCATCCATAGTCACTACCTGAAGCTCCTGAGGGTGAGATTGTTGGAGTGTCTCCCCTCCAGAAGAGGAAGACTGTAGTGTTCTCAGAAACTTTTCCAACTGAGCATCCCAGATCCTTGACGGCTCTTCTTCTGACTCCTGTTTTACTGTTTGTTCTGATTCTCCTCCACCACTTCCCCCTTTTGGTAGAGGTGCTCCTACTTTGGCCTCTTCTGATTCAGGACCTATTGAATCCTCCACCTCCATTTTTATTACTGGACCCAGAAATCCAGTGGACCCTCTTTCTTGTATTGCAGCCATTTCTTTTCCAAAGAAACCTGTTTTGTGCCTCTCTTCCTGCTTTTTAGCACCAGTCCTTAGGTTGTCTTCTTCTCATAACATTCAAAAAGTCAACTCATCCACAGACACACTTCTTCAAGAAATGCAGCTAAATGCCCAGGACTTGATAAAATCTGTGTGAGCCAGCCATTCCTCCAGAAGATATACCTGCCTTTTGCTCCTAAGAGAAAAACACACAGGCTGTTAAATTGAAGTCTAAAATGTCTGAGAATTTTTCTGTTAAAGATGGGCAAATAAGAAGTAAGTAATCTCCAATCTATAATATATTGCATATACATATAATATTTATAATATTATAATGTAATACAATATAATACTAATACTAATAATAATACAATATTATAATTGTATATTTTATATTACATGTAATTTTACTAATAATATTACAATATAATGGTATAGTACAATATAATATATAATACTAATATTGTACAGGGTGAGGCAGCATAACTTCCTTTTTTAAATGTGCGTCATTCAGTTGGTTGAAGACATAGCGGAGAGTTAGTGGTCTCATTAGAGAGGCGGGAGTATAAAGTTTTGTCCTGACACAGTTCAGTCGCCATCATGCATTGGAACAGTGAGGAGCGTGCTTTTTCCCTTGAGGCCTACTTTTCGAGTGGATCTGGAATGGCCGGCCCGAGCGGATCTCCAGATTTGGCCCCTTGTGATTTTTTTCTATGGGTTTTTTTTTTGAAATCACATGTTTAGTGAACTGTCCAAGGACCCTACAAGATTTGAAGACCGATATTCAGGAAGAAATTGCCAACATAACGCCTGCTATGCTGGCAAGAGTCATGATAAACGCCAGAAATTGGTTTACTCAGTGTATGGAGAATGGGAGACGTCACATATCAAATTTGACCTTCAAAACTACGTAAAACAAAATGTTAGGTATGCGCCTACATTATTAAAAAAAATTAAAAATTCTGATTCATACAATGGATTTTATTAAGTTTTGAAAAAGGAAGTTATGCTGCCTCACCCTGTACTATGCTAATAATATAATATATTGTGTTGTTCATTCGTTCAGTCGTCTCCGACTCTTCGTGACCTCATGGACCAGCCCACGCTAGAAAACTAAATGGACCAGTACAATATATTGTATGTCTATATATATCTTGTAAGCCGCTCTAAGTCCCCTTCGGGGTGAGAAGGGTAGCATATAAATGTTGTAAACAAATAAATAAATGTAACAAGATTTGAAAAAATACATTCTGTTCCTGGTTTGAACGTGTTATTTCCTGTTTAATTGTGTGGTACTGACTATGGAAATAGTTGTTATACTCCAGAAACTTTGTTTTTGTGGCTACCCCAAACTGGGCAAACTTGGGCCCTCCGGGTGTTTTGGACTTCAACTCCCACAATTCCTAACAGCCTCAGGCCCCTTCCTTTTCCCCCTCAGCCGCTTAAGGGGCCTGAGGCTGTTAGGAATTGTGGGAGTTGAAGTCCAAAACACCTGGAGGGCCCAAGTTTGCCCATACCTAGTCTAGACGTAGCTGTCCAAATATTTACCTGGAAATTTACTCCCACCACAAGACAGTCAAACAGAATTTCTTGGCAGTCCCATGGCTTTCTGTGGAAGGAAAGTTAAACCTTGCTTCCTCTTCCGGCTCTCCCTTGGCGCCAAAGAACACTGAGCGGAAAGGGAGGAGCCTGAACAGGAAGCCGGAAGGAACGTTCAGAGGCCCACTTCTTCCTGGCTAGAGGATTAGGCCGCTCTGGGGCCCGCTCTCTATCACCTTAACCCCTCCTTGGCTGAACAGGAGGAAGAGCTTTGAGAGCCTCTGGCTCTGCTCTATGCTTCTCAAATAATATTGAGTTCAACACCCTTTGAACTGCCATGGCTCAGTGCTACAGAATTATGGGATTTGCAGTTTTACAAAGTCTGTAGCCTTCTCTGCCAAAGAGTGCTGGGGCCTCACCAAACTATAAATCCCATCATAGAGCTGGAAGAGACCTCATGGGCCATCCAGTCCAACCCCCTGCCAAGAAGCAGGAATATTGCATTCAAATCACCCCTGACAGATGGCCAACCAGCCTCTGTTTAAAAGCTTCCAAAGAAGGATCCTCCACCACACTCCGGGGCAGAGAGTTCCACTGCTGAACGGCTCTCACAGTCAGGAAGTTCTTCCTCATGTTCAGATGGAATCTCCTCTCTTGTAGTTTGAAGCCATTGTTCCATTGCGTCCTAGTCTCCAGGGCAGCAGAAAGGAAGCTTGCTCCCTCATCTCTGTGACTTCCTCTCACATATTTATACATGGCTATCATGTCTCCTCTCAGCCTTCTCTTCTTCAGGCTAAACATGCCCAGCTCCTTAAGCCACTCCTCATAGGGCTTGTTCTCCAGACCCTTGAGATACCAGTGAGATGTAGTATTTATTTATTATTTACAAGATCTGTCAAAAAAGAAAAGTTCTGGTGCGTTGCCAAACTATAACCCATGATATCATAACATTAAGTCATGGCAGTTAAGGTGGTGTGAAACAGCATTAATTTTGCAGTGTAGATGCAGCTTTAGAAGTGGGGATTTCGTTGCGTTTGGCTTGTTCTAACATCAGGTTTCAAGCTGCTGTAATCTTCTCTTTTACACAACCATATAAGATACAGGAAGCCTTTCCGTAGGTTGTGGAAAGGCCACCCAGTTCAAACCTCTTCTGACATGCAGGAATAATTATATAAATAAAAATGTAATGTTCATTTGTGGGATTAACATAACTCAAAAACCACTGGACAAATGGACACCAGATGTGGACACAATACACCTATCAGGCCAACGAGTGACCGTCATTCATAAAAACACTGAAAAACACAGTGGAAGAGACTTAAAAAGCCAAAAAATAAAAAATACATTACATTACAACTCATGTACAACTTGATGTTGCAATTCCAGGTAAAAGCAGGATTGAAGAGAAACAACTGGAAAAGCTGACACGATATGAGAATTTAAAAACCACATATATACACATATACACATACATACACACACAAAACACATATACACAGACTGGGCCACAGCAATGCATAGCAGGGGACGGCTAATCTATCTGTATAAATAAAAATGTAATGTTCGTTTGTGGGATTAACATGACTCAAAAACCACTTGATGAATGGACACCAAATATGGACACAATACACCTCTCAGGCCAACGAGTGACCATCACTCATAAAAACACTGAAAAACACAGTGGAAGAGACTTTAAAAGCCAAAAACTTAAAAAATACATTACAACTCATGCGCAAAACTACATATATACACATACACACACACACACAAAACACATATACACAGACTGGGCCACATCAATGCATGGCGGAGGGTGGCGGGGGGTAGTCTATCTATATAAATAAAAATGTAATGTTCGTTTGTGGGATTAACATAACTCAAAAACCACTGGATGAATTGACATGAAATTTGGACACTATACCCCTAACAGACCAACGAGTGATCATCACTCATCCCCCCCACCAAAAAAAAACCCAGCAGAAAGGACTTAAAACCCCCAAAAAGCTAAATGACAATACAGAAAAAAGGGAAGGAAGAGGGAGAGAGGGTATGAAGGGGAGAAAGAACGAAGGAAAGAAAGAGGGAAAGAGGATTTCCCTTCTTCACCCACAGTTCCTTTCTGCGTGTGTTTTCCTTCCCAAGGAGGGTCGGCCCGTCTAGGGTTTAGATGTCCTAGCTGATGCCAACTAACGTAGGTTGGGGCTGAGATGTAAGCCAGCTGATCTAAGATCTTGGTTGGCTTCTTAAAAAGTACACTTTCCAAGCTCTGCATCCCAAGGACCACACATGGTTCACCTAATGGTAAATTATATTCCAAAAATACTTAACGAAGAGCATGTAAGGAAAGCTGGAGTTTGGCTCATGCTAGATCTCTGTCCCAGTGATGTTGTCACGTCACAGGATTTCTGGGAAAGAGGAAACCTGTTTTCCTTGTTGCAGACGTGGTTTCCCAGACACTGACATGCTCTGAGTTGACTGGAAAAGGAGAGATGTGTTGCTCAAGTAGTGGGACAACAAGCGCAGCTTTGGTAGAGAATTGCCTTCTGGAGAATCAGTCTTGTGCAAAGTGGGGAGGTATAGTACCAATTTCTTCTGGGAAGAGATACAATAAGGTTTTGAAGACCTCACAACCTCTGAGGATGCTTGCCATAGTTGCAGGTGAAACGT
The DNA here is from genome assembly GCF_037176765.1 of Anolis sagrei. NCBI lineage: Eukaryota > Metazoa > Chordata > Lepidosauria > Squamata > Anolidae > Anolis > Anolis sagrei. The sequence goes on from NC_090022.1 coordinate 14,848,831, forward strand.
CAGGAGAGAATGCTTCTGGAACATGGCCGTATAGCCCGAAAAACCTACAACAACCCAGGTTTTGAAGTGTTTGGAGGTACAAGGTGGTAAATTTAGTCTTTCATACCCATGGATTTTGCATTTACGAATTAAACCAATTACAGTTTGAAAATATTTGGGGGGGGGGGGGGGCGGGAAATCCCAAAGCTATACACTGGGCACTAGGTTGATGTGCTGACACACTCTGCTGTAGCGTCCCACCATTTCATAGATCCCCAGTCTCTCTCTGGTGCTATTTTGAGCTCTTTACCATGAGATATAAGAGGTGCCCATTTACTCTGCCATTGTTTATAATAAGATTTGACCATCCAGAGATTTTGGGGTCTAGAAGCAAGTCCTAGAAGCGAACCCCAGCAGATACCAAGGACATACTGTACACCTCACTAGAAAGTATATGTTAATTTGCACAATGGTTTTTTAGGGACCCCCAAACTTGGTCCCAACCGAATGCCCGATGGCAGGTGGCAAACAGACAAACAGCCAGTCTCAGGAGTAGAACAAAAGCAAGCTTTATTTCATCATGATCATGAAGAGATGGCCAGCTGTACCAAACATGCAGGTCTTGGTACTTTCAAGAGGCTGCTGCACCCAGTGTCTCTCAAACTCATATTATATAGACAAGACTCACAATATTCTTTGGCACTGCAGCAAAAATTATCCAACTGCAGACTACCACCTAAGCTTAATTCCTTATTTGTCACATTGACTAACTGACTTCTTGTAAATCACATGTTTTTTTGACAATGGAAAGTAGAAGACCCAAATTGCTCCCCGCCCCCCATACAGCAATAGACACTTTGTCAGCTTTTTAGCCTTCACCCTAAACTGTCTTGTGAAAGTTGTTAATTGCACATTTTTAAGGTGCTAACCACAAATGTTCCAGACAAGACGGACCCTTAGCAGAAGCATATTTCTAAATACAGAGGGAGTACATTTTTAGCTTTGATTTCTCTAGTTTCATTATTGCCACATCAGTTTGTATTTTATGAGAAAGCATAGAATCATACAACCATAGAGTTGGAAGAGAACTCATGGGCCATTCAGTCCAACCCCCTGCCAAGAAGCAGGAAAATCACCTTCAAAGCACCCCCAACAGATGGCCATTCAGCCTCTATTTAAACACCTCCAAAGAAGGAGCCTCCACCACACTCCAGGGCAGAGAGTTCCACTGCTGGACGGCTCTCACAGTCAGGAAGTTCTTCCTCATGTTCAGGTGGAATCTCCTTTCCTGCAGTTTGAAGCCATTGTTCCCCGTCCTGGTCTCCAGGGCTGCAGAAAACAAGTGTAGATTTCGGGGGAGAGAAGAGGGAGGGGAAGCAATAATACCATTATATTGCTTTTGCTCTTGATCAAAAAATGCAATCTTTGCAATATGATTGTGCCCAAGGGAGTGATTTAGCTGCTTTCATCCACATTTCATTCTATGTCAGTGGAGCAATCATCAGGCTTGGATTTTAGCCTTCCCATCAAGGGAGCTGTCTGTGGTGCTGCACCTAAACAGTAACCTAGGAATATCTGTGTTGGAAAGGCTTGAAGTGTAAAGCTCAAAGGATGATAGATTTCATCGTAGCTCCCCACATCAAGCAAAGCTATGGCCAGATGGCCATAGTTTTTTTTATGTGGGGAGCTCCAATGAACAGATGGGTAAGAGGTTTGGACATGAGGCCAGGGTGACATAGCTATGTCTTGTTGTAGTGCAATTCTGGGCTATATCAATAGGAGTATAGTGCCAAAACTGAGGGAAGTCATACTTGTACTCTATTAGGCTCACCTGGAATAACCCTGTGTCCATTTTTGGGCACCACAATTCAAGAAAGATATCAACAAGCTTGAAACTGTCCAGAGAAGAGTCACCAAAATGTTTGGAAGCCAAGCTCTATGGGAAGAGTCTGAGGGAGTTGGGTATGTTTTACTTGGAGAAGAGAAGGCTGAGAGGGGTCATGATAGCCATGTTTAAATATATGAAAGGAATATTTGATTCTAATTGCGGGCGGCTAACAAGGCACCACAAGTGCAGTATAAACATCACAGTACTTGAGTATAAAACAATATCACATAAAAGTTATAAACAACCACGATCAACACATAAAATAAAATAAAATACACAATTTTAAAACACTTGCCATCAATGGTTAAAACTAGCTGCCATCAATACACAACTAAAGTTCCAAAGTGTCAGCCTAATATAGGCCCATTTCAGCAGTACTCGAGGCCAAATGCCTGCTTAAAAATCCATGTTTTTAGGCCACAACGGAAGGATTCATGGGTAGGGACTAATCTAATCTCTTTTGGGAGAGTATTCCAGAGCTGGGGAGCCACTATAGAGAAGGCCCTCTCTCTCATTCCCACCAACCGCACTGAGAGAAGGGCCTCCCCTGCCGATCTCAAAGCCTACATCGGTTCATAGAAAGAGATGCAGTCTCAAAGATTGGTTGGACTTGAAGTGTATAGGGCTTTGTAGGTAATAACCTGTACCTTGAATTGAGCCAGTGAAGCTGCTTTAATAGGGGCATAGTATTTTTCTATAGCTATCACCAGTTAGTAATCTGGCAGTCGAGCTTTGCACTAACTGCAATTTCAGAACCGTCTTCAAAGGCAGCCCCACGTAGAGTGCATTACAGTAGTCCATTCTAGATGTAACTAAGGCATGGACCACCGTGGCCAAGTCAGGCTTTTTGATCTCTATATGAGTAGACCTGAAAAACCAGATGGATGACTCTCTCTCTCGCTTCCTTCCAGTAAGAAGATTTTGCCATGCCTTCCTTGGCTCTTTCTCAATTCTGCGGCAGGATAAATAGAAGCGAGATCTCCATGTAGACAGAGAAGGAGAAGAAGTCCAGAGAGCTTTGGTGTTTTCTAAAACCTCCATCAGTAATTCTTCTTACTCCAGATATTGACGGAGAATGAATCGGATCCTTTTTGGCTTCTCCTTTTTGCTCCTGTGGACTTTCTGTGAGTAGCTGGGGTGGCAAATAACTTACCATGATGGACTTCCTGACTGATTTCTAAAAACAGGGCTTTCAGTGTGGGTTGGCCTCAAAGAAATCCTAGCAAGAGCAGAGCAATATCTAGCCATGGGAATCGAGGAATCATGGAGAGGTCTGCCTAATCCATATTGGACAAAGGCAGGACCTGCCCACTGATTTTGTAGTGTATCAAGGGCCTTCTTTTCACATCTTCCAATGTATTAACTACCCCTCCCAGCCTAGTATAATCTGCAAATTTCCTCTTCCTCTTCATCTAAAGGTAAAACATAAAGGTTTCCCCTGACATTAAGTCTAGTCGTGTCCGACTCTGGCGGGTGGTGCTCATCTCCATTCCTAAGCCGTGGTTTTAATAGTGAATGCAATGTTTGTATATGTTTTGATGTGCATTAATTTTAATCCCTAAACGACTCCGGCCCAGTTTACCTGTCCGAACGGATTCTCCCCTATGAATCATCAAGGTTGTTGAGATCTTCTGGAGGGACCCTGCTCTCGATCCCACCACCCTCGCAATCGCGTCTGGTGGGGACGAGGGACAGGGCCTTCTTGGTGGTGGCCCCTCGGCTCTGGAACTCTCTCCCACTGGAGATTAGAACTGCCCCTTCTCTCCTGACTTTTAGAAAACTGATGAAAACCTGGCTCTGGAATTTAGCATTTTGATGAGTGAGTCAATAACTTTTGACCACACAGACAGATGGCGATGAATTATGACTTCATTTTGACAACTGGCATTATGTAACTATATGATTGTATTTTAATGTTTTAGTGAATTATGGGATGTGATGTTTTAAACTACTGTTTATGAATCTTTTGTTGTGAACCGGACTGAGTCCCTCTGCGGAGGTTTGAGAAGACCAGTATATAAAAGTTCTAAATAAAATAAATAATAAATAATTTCAAATTTCAACAAAAATGTATTTTAACTGTATGAAGGCATTGAATAGTTGCCTATATGGAAAGCCGCCTTGAGTCCCCTTCGGGGTAGAAAAATAGGGATATGAATAGGATAAATAAATAAATAAATAAATAAGCTGAAGAGCAGGCATTGTCCATAGACGCCTCCAAGGTCATGTGGCCAGCATGTCTGCATTATCTTCCTGTTGAAGCAGTACCTATTGATGACTCACATTTGCATGTTTTTGAACTGCTAGGTTGGCAGAAGCTGGAGCTAACAGCAGGAGCTCACCCCGCTCTCCAGATTCGAACTGCTGACCCTTTGGTCAGCAATTTTAGCAGCTTGGTGGTTTAACCTGCTGCACCACCAATAAAAACATTGAAGGGCGTCAGGGAATCATGGAATTGTAGAGTAGGGACTGCAAGGTCCTTTCCCTCTTAACTCGGGACACTTCTGTGTCCTTTCTGGAAAGGGATTCCTTTCCTAAGTCTCCTGTACAATTTCTGCCAATCTGGAGACTCTGGACTCACAATTTTTCTGTGTCTAAGACCAGTCACTTGACAAGAAGCTGTGCTTCTGCCTAAACATCAGGAAGAACTTTTGACAGTGTAATATGCTTCCTGGAAGTGTGGTGGAGACTCTTTCTCCTGAGGTTTTAAAGCAGAGGCTAGATGGCCATCTATCAGGAGTGCTTTGATTGAGTGTTCCTGGATAGCATGGGAATGGACTGACTGGCCCTTGTGGTCCCTTCCAACTGCATGTTTCTGTGATTAATAATAATAATAATAATAATAATACATCACACAGTCCTAGATGCTTGGGAAATGTTCGACTTGTGATTTTGTGATACGAAATCCAGCATATAGATCTCGTTTGCTGTGACATATTGTGCTTTTGTGTCAGTAAAATAATACTTTATTTATATTCCGCTCTATCTTGCCAAAGGGACTCATGCTGCTATTTGAACCAGAAGGCATGGGTCAAGTGTCAGTCAAATGTAATGTCCGAGAAAAATATGAATCTCCTGTAAATAAATAATTTTTTATTACTATTATTCATGTGCAATTCCAAATTTTCACTGTGTCATCTGACATTGTAATTTAAAATGGAAAAACTGGAGTGTGTGCATGTTTATGCTATTTTGGGTTCATAAATTTAATGTGCTTATGTTTGTGTGTTGCCCATATTCCATTTAATTCTCCTTTAATTTTTCAGCCCAGCAGCTATTGTGCAAAGAATGCCAAAGTCAGAAACTCTCCGATTGTCGGAATAGCAGCAAAGTGTGTGAAACTCAATCTGGAAGATGTTATACGACGGGATTTTATGAGGGTATGTAAGTGCTCATTGAGGGAGGGAGAAAGGGAGGGAGAAAGAAGGAGGTAAGGAAAGAAGGAAAGAGAGAAGGGAAGGAGGGAGGAAGAGAAGGATGGATGAATGGATGGAAGAAAAGAAGAAGGAAGGAAGGAAGGAAGGAAGGAAGGAAGGAAGGAAGGAAGGAAGGAAGGAAGGGATGGTGAGAGGGCCTGAGAAAAGAGCTCAAGGGGGCGCATCCAACCTCTGGATCTGGGTTTGCCATACCTAGTTTATAAGCAAAGTCACACATAGATTTTTTTTCTCCTCCTATATGGGAAGAGGGGTCCAGGTAAGTGCACAACTGAAGATATCAGTGTCAACCAAGAAGGCAGGAAAGCAGATGAAGGGAATCCTTTCAGTGGTTCTCAACCTGTGAGTTCCCAGATGTTTTGGCCTTCAACTCCCAGAAATCCTAACAGCTGGTAAACTGGCTGGGATTTCTGGGAGTTGAAGACCAAAACTCCTGGGGACCCACAGGTTGAGAACCACTGACCTAGAGATCTGTGTGAAGAAGATCCTCTGGAGAGTCTCTATTTCTTCTTTGCTTTCTGTCTAGGCCAGCGTTTCTCAACTTGGGGGTCAGGACTTCTGGGGGGGGGGTCGCAAGAGGGGGTGAGAGGGGTTGCCAAAGATCATCAGAAAACACAGTATTTTCTGTTGGTCGTAGGGGTTCTCTCTGTGAAGTTTTGCCCAATTCTAATGTGGGTGGGGTTCAGAATGTTCTTTGATTGTAGGTGAACTATAAATCTCAGCAACTGCAACTCCCAAATGTCAAGGCCTATTTCCCCCCCAAACTCCACCAGTGTTCACATTTGGGCTTATTGAGTATTTGTGCCAAGTTTGGTCCATATCCACCATTGTTTGAGTCCACAGTGCTCTCTGGATGTAGGTGAACTACAGCCCCAAAACTCAAAGTCAATGCCCACCAAACCTTTCCAGTATTTTCTGTTGGTCATGGGAGTTGTGTGTGCCAGGTTTGGTTCAATTCCATCTTTGGTGGAGTTTGGAATGCTCTTTAATTGTAGGATAACTCTAAATCTCAGCAACTACAACTCCCAAATGACAAAATCAATCCCCCCCCCCCCAACCCCACCAGTATTCAAATTTGGACGTATTGGACATTTGTGCCAAATTTGGTCCAGTGAATGAAAATACTTCCTGCGTATCAGATATTTACATTACAATTCATAGCAGTAGCAAAATTAGTTATTTTTTTAAATGATTTTTATTAAGTATTTTATAAGACAAAACAACGAAAGAGGGGGAACAATGAAAAGGAGATAGAAAAGCGGGAAAAAGAAAAAAAAAAGAAGACTAAACTAACCTAAACTATTCTAAAATGACTTCCACTCCAACATCAGGATCTTTTCCATCAACTTCTTTTACTCTTGTATATTCTTATCCTCTAATATTTTTCTAAATTTCTTTTCATAGTCATAAAAAGAAGTCCAATCTGTTCTCTTTAGCGGTTTCCCGGTATTTCTTCTCATTAAAAATGTCAGTTCATCTATGTCTTTAATTTCTTTAACTTTCTCCAACCATTCTTCAGCAGTAGGTATCTGTTCATTTTTCCAAAATTTGGCATAAGTAATTCTTGCCGCAGTAGTAAAGTACGTGAGTAAAGTATCTTCATTTTCCTCCACTTTAAGATCAGAGTCCGTAAATCCTAGTAAATAATATTCAGGTTTCTTTTTAAAACTTCTCTTCAATATCTTTTGTATTTCTTCATGTATAGATGCCCAGAACTTAATTGTTTCTTTACACGTCCACCACATGTGGAAGAATGTGCCCGTTTGTTCTCCACATTTCCAACACTTATCTGAAACATTTGGGTACATATGGCTTAGTTTATTCGGAGTCAAATACCATCTATAAAACATTTTATACCAGTTTTCCTTCAAGTCCATGGCATAAGTATATTTCAACTTTTTATTCCACATTTGTTCCCATTCTCTAAATTGAATGGGCCTTCTTAAATTTTCGGCCCATTTAATCATACAATTTTTAACTTGCTCCTTTTCCGTTTGCCATTGGATCAATTTATTATAAAGAATTGTGACTACCTTCTTCTCAATATTTAAAACTTTGTCCCATATATTTTCTTCCCAGTCAAATCCAATTTTTTGATCTTGTTTGAAATGCTCTTTAATTTGGAGGTAATGTAACCAGGTTATATTTCCAAACATGTTCTTAAGTTGTTCAAACGATTTAATCTTCATTTCCCCTTTCAACAAAATGTCCTTGTATCTTGGCCAAATCCTTCATCCTAAGAGTCTTCTTTGGTGGGCCTCCATCGCCGAGACCCAAAGAGGTGTGGCTTTATAAAAGAGGGCTTTGTATCTTAACCATGTCCTCAATAGGGAGGCTCGCACGAAATGATTCCCAAAGTTTTTTTCCTTAGATTCTCTATTATACCACACATAAGTGTGCCAACCTACCCTCAAATCATGGCCCTCTAAGTTTAAGCACTTTTCCTTGTTCAAATTCATCCAATCTCTTATCCATGATAGAGCACAAGCCTCATGGTAGGTTTTCAAGTCTGGGAATCCCAGACCTCCTCTCGTTTTTTTGTCAATTAGGTTTATGTAATTTATTCTTGGCCTTTTCCCTTTCCAAATAAACTTAAGTAGATCTTTCTTCCATTTTTTAAATAAGGTTTGATTTCTTATTACCGGTATATTTTGAAATAGGAATATAAGTCTTGGAAGAACATTCATCTTTATTAACGATATTCTACCCAGGAGTGATAGATTCAGGTAGTTCCATTTTTGTAAATCCTTTTGAATTTTATTTCAAACTATTTCGTAGTTATTCTTCAGAAGTTGACAATTTCTCGCGGTAATCCAGACTCCTAAGTATTTAATTTTCTTTACACTCTCTATCCCCAATTGTTGTTGAATCTTTATTTGTCTCTCCTTTTTCACATTTTTAAATAATAGTTTTGTTTTCTTCATATTCATTTTGAATCCAGCCACTTTTCCAAATTCCTCTATTTTCGTTATCCAATATTGTAAGTTTTTTTCTGGATCTTCAATTGTTCCTAATAAATCATCTGCAAACGCCCGTATTTTATATTCGAATTTGCCGATTTTCGTTCCTTTTATATTTTCGTCTTCTCTAATTTTCTTCATTAGGATCTCCATAGCCATTATAAAAATCAATGGGGATAATGGGCAACCTTGTCTAGTGCCCTTCGCAATTTCAAATTCTTGTGTAAATTGTCCAGTAGCAAAATTAGTTATGAAGCAGCAATGAAAATAACTTTATGGTTGGGGGTCACCACAACATGAGGAACTGTATTGAGAGGTCTTAGGATTAGGAAGGTTGAGAACAACATGTCTAGGCCCTTTGGGGATTCTTTGGAGACTCTGCTTCCATCCTTTTAAGGTTATCATTGTGCTTTGTCTCCTTTCCCCATATTTAATCCATTCCAAACTTGTGGGGCAGTGTCACCTGAGCGAAAGAGACGCCTCTTGAGCGGGAACTGGGTGGGAACCCCTCTTTTCTAAATGTGACCTTAATGCCATGCCATGGAGACTTTCATAAATGGCCCCATCTGCTCAAAGTAACGATTGCAAAGTGTATGCCTCGTCTGCAAGAGCAATTCTGCATGCAGAAAGGCAAGTGTGAATGTGAACGCTGCCTCTCACATGCCTGGCATTGGTTGTGACCCTTAGATGGTCTGGGGAAATGGAAATAACATAGGGTTGTTGTAGGTATTTTCGGGCTATATGGCCATGGTCTAGAGGCATTCTCTCCTGATGTTTCGAATGCCTCTAGACCATGGCCATATAGCCCGAAAATACCTACAACAACCCAGTGATTCCCGCCATGAAAGCCTTCGACAATACATGGAAATAATATAGTTGCGGACCCGGAACAAAGCTAATCAAGTGTAGATTTTGGCTCTCTTTCAAATACAAAAAGGATTGCCTAACTTCTAGAAACTGTATATTAGAATAGAAAGTATACCTGTCTGAACCAGGTATGCAGTAGCTCTGTTCAGAAGAAGTAAACAAAGACAATTAAGAACGGATTGCTCCCTTGAATGAAAAAATTAGTCTCTTTCTTTTTCAGAAGGGGAGGGATTTGGAGAGAAGCACAAACTCTTGATTGCAAGTCATACTTATTGGGCATAGTTCTTTGAAAACATACATCTTCCTGACATTGTTTTCCCCCTCCACAGTTGTAACATTGCACCATGTGGCATACGGTTGCTATGAAGGTCCAAGAGCTTCGGTGGATTGTGATCACCCTGTGAAGAAGAGTGCACGGTGGACTAATATCACTGTTTGTTGTGACGCAGACTTGTGCAATGGGTGGAAGAAACCACCTGGTTTTTAATCCCAGACTTCCTGGCCACTCGTTCTGCTGAAATCCCTAATTTTCTCCCATCTGTGTGTACTCATAGCTAGTAAAAGATATGTCTACTCGAGTACTGAAAATTCCCAGCTGCACAACCATTAATTGGGGAGGGAGGTGCTCTCATGACATCCCATCCTGCAAATAATGTGCCATATATCATGCAACTGAATCTGCTTTGAGGTTGATTGGAATTCATAGAATCATAAAGTTGGAAGAGACCCCGTGGGCCATCTAATCCAATCCCCTGCCTAGAAGCAGGAAAATCACATTCAAATCACATTCAACAGATGGCCATCCAGCCTCTATTTAAAAGCCTTCAAAGAAGGAGCCTCCACCACACTCCGGGGTAGAGTTCCATTGCTGAACAACTCTGACAGTCAAGAAGTTCTAATGTTCAGGTGGAATCTCCTTTCCTGTTGTTTGAAGCCATTGTTCCACGTCCAAGTCTCCAGGGCAGCAGAAAATAAGCCTGCTCCCTCCTCCCTATGACTTCCTCTCACATATTTATACATTGTCCTCATCGTGCCTTCTCTCAGCCTTCTCTTCTGCAGGCCAAACAGCTCTTTAAGCCACTCCTCATAGGGTTTGTTCTCCAGACCCTTGGTCATGTGAGTCGCCCTCCTCCAGACATATTCCAGCTTTGTCAACATCTCCCTTCAATTGTGATGCCCAGAACTGGCCACAGTGTTATTCTAGGTGTGGTCTGACCAAGGCAGAATAGAGCATGGGGAGCATGACTTCCCTGGATCTAGACACTAGACTCCTATTTGTGCAGGCCAAAATCCCGCTGGCTTTTTAAGCTGCTGCTCATGTTCACCTTTCTGTCCATGAGGATTTCAAGATCTTTTCCACACGTCCTGTTGTCACGCCAGGCATCGTTTCCAATTCTGTATCGTTGCATTTCATTTTTTTTTCCTGCCTAAGTGGAGTAGTATCTTGCATATGTCCTTGTTGAACTTCCTTTTGTTAGTTTTGGCAAATTATCTCCCTAACCTGTCAAGATCGTTTTGAATTCTGCTCCTGATTCCTAGAGTATTGGCTATCCCTTCCAATTTGTTCCCGTCTGCAAACTTGGTGATTATGCCTTTAACCCTTCATCTAAGACAATAATAAAGATGTTGAACAGGACCGGGCCCAGGATGGAACCCTGCTGATGGCACTCCACTCATCACTTCTTTCCAGGATGAAGAGGAAGAATTGGGGAGAATCACCCTCTGGGTTCGTCCATTTAACCAATTACAGATCCACCTCACCGTAGTTTTGCCTAGCCCACATTGGACTAGTTTGTTTGCCAGAAGGTCATGGGGGACCTTGTTGAAGGCCTTACTGAAATCCAAGTACACTATATCCATGCATTCCCCGCATCTACCAAGCTTGTAACTCTATCGAAAAAAGAGATCAGATGAGTCTGGCATGACTTGTTTTTCACAAATCCGTGTTGACTATTAGTGATGACCACATTTGTTTCTAAGTGTTTGCAGACCACTTCCTTAACAATCTTTTCCAGAATCTTGCCTGGTATTGACGTGAGGCTGACCGGACGGTAATTGTTTGGGTTGTTCTTTTTTACCTTCTTGAAGATTGGGACCACACTGGCCCTCCTCCAATCTGCTGGGACTTCTCCTTCTTCGCCAAAAACACTCAAAGGTAATTGCCAGCGGTTCCGAAATGACCACCTTTGTCTCCGAGAGGTAGTCTTACTAGTATCTGCACTGCCACTTAGAAGCCGGTTGGCACTTTTAGTCTGTTTCTTGAGCAAAAACTTGCTTGATATGTGAGACCCAACCAGACATTTGGATTATTCAGAAATAGAAATCCCTCCGCTAGTAAAATTATCCTTGGAAATCAAAAAGCTTATCCTTTAACTGTGTTGGCAAAATAATTAAATAGCAGACACAGTAGAAATAATGGCTTTTCAAATGTTTTCACCGATAGTTATATTTTATTACATTAAATTTGGTATTATAGTTGTTTCTATCCAATGAAAATATAAATTAGGATTCTACCAAAAGAGAACACATAATTGAAAGTGCCACTAAACCAGGCACGGGCAAACTTGGGCCCTCCAGGTGTTTTGGACTCCAACTCCCACAATTCCTAACAGCCTCAGGCCCCTTCCTTTTCCCCCTCAGCCGCATAAGCTTAAGCAGCTGAGGGGGGAAAGGAAAGGGCCTGAGGCTGTTAGGAATTGTGGGAGTTGGAGTCCAAAACACTTGGAGGGCCCAAATTAGTTTAAGCAGCTGAGGGGGAAAAGGAAAGGGCTTGAAGCTGTTAGGAATTGTGGGAGTTGGAGTCCAAAACACCTGGAGGGCCCAAGTTTGCCCATGCCTGCACTACACTGTAGAATTAATAAAGTTTGACACCACTTTAACAGCCATGGGTCAGTGCTAAGGAATCCCAAGCATTATAATTTGGCAAGGCACCAGCACCCCTTGGCAGAGAAGGCCAAAGACCTTGTAAAACTACAACTCCTATGAGCCAGTGCAATGAGTGCCAAACTGTTACCAATCCTACAATTTTGCCCACTTTGCTGCTCTTAAACCGAACTGTGTTTTGCAGCTTGAAATGTTGATAAAGCTCTGTTCTGCTTCAGAAGAACCAAGTCCTCAAAAATATCGTCTGGCAAGGAATGTCTTTTGGCAGCCACGACGTTCCCGTCCCTACAGGTGAGCTTTTCCGCCGCAGCACTTGAAGGCACGCCTGTGTTGAACTTTAAAAAACTCCGCCATATAATTGGAAAGGCCAGCAGGGACGACAACTCCCGACTGGGAGTCTTCAGGTACTTTGAGATTTCTTCCTCAACTGTGTCCGTTACTGATCTCCCTTGCTGGGGCTGGATGTCGAAAAAGTCAAGCAAACCATTGTCGCCTTCCTGGTCTTTCTCTGAGGATTCTTCAGCGGCGGCAGCCTTGAGTTCAGCTTTCAACAAGGCTTCCATGGTAGATCTAGGAGAGAGGGGATGACGGATTAATGCAAGTGAGGGAACCAAAGGGAGCATACCTTCCAAGGCTGAATTTGTTCATTTTTTGGAAGGGTAGATTGAAAGAGGACAGCCATGGAAGGCAGGAGGCCAATCCTACCTCTGGTCTGTCCAGAAGTTTCAGTTGGTCCAATGGACGGCAGCCAAATAACTAACAGGAGTGACACTCAGGGAGCATACAACTCCTCTGCTGCACCAGCTCCACTGGCTGTCAGTCTGCTACCGGGCACAATTCAAAGTGCTGGCTTTAGTTTATAAAGCCCTAAACCAGTGGTTCTCAACCTGGGGTCCCCAGATGTTTTTGGCCTACAACTCCCAGAAATCCCAGCCAGTTTATCAGCTGTTAGGATTTCTGGGAGTTGAAGGCCAAAAACATCTGGAGACCCCAGGTTGAGAACCACTGCCCTAAACGGTTCTGGCCAAACTTATCTGTCTGAATGCATCTTCCCTTATGAACTTGCTAGGACTTTAAGATCGTCTGGGGAGGCCCTGCTCTCGATCCCACCTGTATCACAAACACGTTTGGTGAGGACGAGAGACAGGGCCTTCTCAGTGGTGGCTGGTGGCCCCTCAGCTGTGGAATGCCCTTCCTGGGGACATTAGATCGGCCCCCTCCCTCTTAACATTTCAGAAGTGTGTCAAGACTTGGTTGTTTGTGTGTCCTCCTATGAACCAGCTAGGACATTAAGATCGTCTGGGGAGGCCCTGCTCTCGATCCTGCCTGCGTCATAAATATTTGGCGGGGACGAGAGATAGGGCCTTCTCAGTGGTGGCCCCTCGGCTATGGAACGCCCTTCCCAGAGATATTAGATTGGCCCCTTCTCTGTTAGCATTTCGTAGGAAAGTTAAGACTTGGTTATTCGAGCAGGCAATCGAAAAGGCAGTGTAACAAATATTGGAACATGAAACGACTGGATAACAAGATTGGATCTTGATTTTAACTAAGAGACGCCATGAGTTATGTAGTATTGACTTTGTAATGTTTGTATATTGATGCTATGGTTTTTAATTGTTGTGATCTGTTTTTTGATGTTCAAGCATTGGATTTTGCTACCGTAAACCGCTTTGAGCCACCCGAGAGCTGAGAAAATGGAGTAAATAAATAATAAAATAAATAATTGTTTGAGCAAGCATTTGAAAATGCAAGGTAAAAGACATAGGGATTGCAACGACTGAACAACGAGATGGGACAATGTTTTCATTAGGAGATACAAATGATGTATGCTTTCAGTATTCTTGTTATGGTTTTATATTATGTGTTAATGTTTTTAAATGTTTTATGGTGTTTTTGGGCATCGAATCGTTGCCATTGTAAACTGCCCTGTGTCACCTAAGGGCTGAATAAATAAATAAATAAACAAACAAACAAACAAACAAACAAGTGTCACTGGATCCCTTCCATTCAACACTTGATCAATTTTGTGGTTTGGGGAAGGATGGAGGTAAGAAAACCATAAGGGCTGTTTAGAAGTGGATGCCTTGATCTGCAGCTTTCTGGTAAAGAAATTAGCTCAGAAATTGCCATTTCTAATGTCCTAGTCATCCCTAAACCAGATCAACAACTGGGTCACACAGTTTACAGAAAACTCAAACACACATATATAGGTAAAAGTTTTCCCCTGACATTAAGTTCAGTCATGTCTTACTCTGGGGGGTTGGTGCTCATCTCCATTTCTAAACTGAAGAGCCAGCATTGTCCATAGACACCTCCAAGGTCATGTGTCTGGCATGACTGCATGGAACACTGTTACCTTCCCGCCGGAGCAGTACCTACTGATCTACTCACATTTGTATATTTTTGAACTGCTAGGTTGGCAGAAGCTGGGGCTGACAGCAGGTGCTCACGCTGCTCCCCAGATTTGAACCTGCGAATCTTTCAGTCAACAAGTTCAACAAGTATTTTAACCCACTGTGTCAACAGGGGCTCCTAGATTCCTACATGGATAGATAGCGACATAAAAACTCCAACCACCATCCAAGTAAAAAAGCAAGCACCATTAAAGCCCTGGCAGTCTGTGCAAAAAGAATCTGCGAACGCCACCTCCTCCAAGATGAACTGAAACACCTCAACTGGGCTCTCCAGGCCAATGGAGACTCCACCTCAGACATCAGAAGAGCTGCAAGACCAAGAACAAGCCACGAGAGTCAAGATGAAGATCCACCCAGAGGAAAAGTGTTCCTGCCATACATCAAGGGAACCACTGATCGCATAGGGGAGCTGATGAGGAAACACAACCTACAAACAATCTACAGACCCACTAAGAAAATCCAACAAATGCTATGTTTGGCAAAGGACAAGAGGGATCCTCTCACCTCTGCAGGAGTCTACCGTATACCATGCAGCTGTGGACAAGTCTACATAGGGACCACCACCAAACGCAGCAGCATTGCCCAAACACGAATCAAGGAACATGAAAGGCACTGCAGACTACTTCAACCAGAGAAATCAGCCATAGCAGAGCACCTGATGAACCAGCCTGGAGACAGCAGATTATTTGAGAACACAGAAATGCTGGACCACACCAACAACCACCATGTCAGACTACACAGAGAAGCCATTGAAATCCACAAGCATGTGGACAATTTCAACAGAAAGGAGGAAACCATGAGAATGAACAAAATCTGGCTTCCAGTATTAAAAAAAACTCTAAAATTATAACTGTAAATAAAGAGCACTCTAACACAGGGGAACTCCAGACAAGAAACAATCAGAGGCAGCAAATCACCTCTCAACAAAGGATTCCCCCAGGCAGTAACAAGCCACACCTAAAAATTGTCAGGCCATCAAATGCTAATAAAGGTGGCCAACTGAAACATTCCAACAGACAAGAGTTCTTTCTCCCACCCTGGACTTTCCATCGATATATAAACCCAATTTTCCTAGTTTCTAACAGATCTCACAACTTCTGAGGATGCCTGCCATAGATGCAAGTGAAACGTCAGGAGAGAATGCTTCTAGAACATGGCCATACTGCCCGAAAAACCCAGAATGGGAAGGCTTTATTTCTCAAAGCATATACAGTGCTGTTTCCACCTCAGCAGGATGTATTTTCAATCACTGGCACAAATACCCAATACGCCCAAATTTGAATACTGGTAGGGTTTGGGGGGGGGGGATTGATTTTGTAATTTGGAAGTTGCAGTTGCTGGGATTTATAGTTCACCTACAATCAAAAAGCATTCTGAACTCCATCAACAATGGAATTGTACCAAACTTGGCACACAGAACTCTCATGACCAACAGAAAATACTGGAAGGGTTTGGTGGGCATTGAGCTTGAGTTTTGGAGTTGTAGTTCACCTACATCCAGAGAGCACTGTGGAGTCAAACAATGATTAATTTGGACCGTACTTGGTACAAATACTCAATATGCCCAAATGTAAACACTGGTGGAGTTTGGGGAAAATCGACCTTGAATTTGGGAGTTGTAGTTGCTGGGATTTATAGTTCACCTATAAAGGACATTCTGAACCCTACCAACGATAGAATTAGGCCAAACTTCCTATACAGAACCCCCATGGCCAACAGAAAACACTGTGTTTTCTGATGGTCTTTCGTGACTCCTCTGACACCCCCTCGTGACCCCTCCCTAGGGGTCCCGACCCCAGGTTGAGAAATACTGGGTTATAGTATTAGTATTATAGCTTTATTGAAATGGAGACCCTTTAAGTTTCACCTTATCTTCTTACCTGTTGAGCTGGGTAGTCTGAGCTGAATCCAACCAGTCTGTTTTGAAACGGGGATGTAAGCAGGCTGCCAGAAGAAGCTCGTTGTCCTCCCAAATGCCTGAAAACCGCTTCCTTAGGGCTTCCCGGACGCCTCTCAAGAGTGGAAGACAGTACACATATGGTACAGGCTTGTTTTCCAGCTCTTGCAACTTGCGCTCCAGGCTGTATAGAGTTGGCAGCAGGTACCCCATGAACATGCCATTCTCCCGCTGCAGGATATCAAGGGACAACGCAAGTGGCCCCATGACCTCAGTGTACTCCTGCAACACTAGGCGCTCATCAGCAGTGACCCTAGCCAAAAAACACATGTCCATTACGGCATCCACTTTTAGCGGCACAGTAGACAGGAGCCTGTTCAATTGCTTCAGTGCATCAAAGACTGAATTCCACTGGTTCCGGTTTGGGACTGTCAAATACGTACCACATTGTTCATAAATGTACTCCGCAACTAGCACTGAGTTGTTCTGCTTCAACCACAGCTTTCGGCACTTTCTCGCCAAGGCACAAAAGTGTTTCTGGAAAGGACCAAAAGGGCCATCTTGGGTGGAGCCAGCCATCATGGCTGCAACGTCATGAGTTGCTACCAGGTTAAGAGTGTAGCTGGCACATCTGTGGTGTGGTGGCAAACTGAGATCTGACTCTGGGGCATATTCATTTGACAGGTTACCTGTATCCAGGATCTCAGAAAGAGGGAGAAACTCCATTCCAGGCTCGTCTTGGTTGACATCATACTCATCATCCTCATCCTCCTCTGAACTGGAGTCTACAGGTTCTTTGGCCCTGAATCCTTTGAATGCTTCCATAAAGTTGGAACCATTGTCTGTGGTCAAACATACAACTTTGTCACGAATCCCATATTGTGCGTGGACATCATGCAGGGCTTTGGTGAGGACGCAGTAAGTGAGGGGTCCTTTCAGGCGCTTGTACGTCAAAGCCCCAAACTCCCGCTTCAGAGTAATGGGGCTGATCCAGTGGGCCGTGACCCCTAAGAAGGTCCTCTTGCCATCAGTCCGGCAATCGGCAACAGTTGCAACATGGGACACAGAACTCATCCGGTTCACAAGGCTTTCTTGTAAGCCGGCCACCCTCTTTTCAATTCTGTCTCTCAAGGTCTTGGCAGACATGACGGTGAGGTCCTTTGGAAGACCCAGTCGAACCAGTGCAAGGAAAGTAGGTTTGTCCACAGTCTGAAGTGGAACAAGCTCCTCCGTAATGTAATCCATGAGAGTCCTATCAAGAATTTTTTGGGTGACATTCTGTTTGCCAGA
Source organism: Anolis sagrei (assembly GCF_037176765.1). Taxonomy (NCBI): domain Eukaryota; kingdom Metazoa; phylum Chordata; class Lepidosauria; order Squamata; family Anolidae; genus Anolis; species Anolis sagrei. The sequence continues at coordinate 14,866,443 of NC_090022.1, forward strand.
TCTCCTGATCCTCACAGCAGAGGGACCATAAACATCAGCAATATTGTCCCCTTCCCGATCAAAATGCATGGGTTCTTCTGAAGGGACAGGCCTTCTATCTCCTGTGATTTCGAGAATGGCATTCAGCTTATCAGGATGAGCCTTCTGAGGAGAGAGGAAAAATAAGGAAAGCAAATCTTAAAACCGACAAAGATATTTCAAAAATATTAAACACAAAAGGAGACAGTGGGAGATGTCTGATAATTTCATTGTGAAATAGTACAATAACAACAAAGCTATTCTATTCTACAACACCAGACACTGTTGTCCAAGACTGTTGCCATCATGTTATCGTGGAGGAGCCACAGGATGTTCACAAATTTGTTCACAAATAGAGCAGCTTGAGGAATGTATGCAGCTCCTCAGTAGGTGTATTTGTGAATTTACAGAGACCTTGGATCACCCTACTTTTCTTGGACATAGAAAGGGTGGATCACCTCCAGAAGAGACAATTCATCTTTTAAATAGGTTCCAGGCTCATGCTGCATAATGTAATATTTTTTTAAAAAAGTTTTTCAAAACAAAACAAGAATTTCTAGCAATTTTTTCCTGCTCCATCTTGTTGACACTTTGTGCAGATACTGGGGGATCCTAGAGCAGAGTATCTGTTCCCTGCATGTTTGCACTTTTTCCTGTTGCAATACAGAGTAGACTATTAATATCCCCTAGGATTTGGTTCCTCAACTCCCCATGGATACCAAAATCCATGGAAGATATTTATATATTTTAATTTATTTACTAGCCATCCCCTACCACATATTGCTGTGGCCCAGTCTGTGTATATGTGTTTTGTGTGTGTGTGTGTGTGTGTATGTGTGCATATTTTTGTGTATATGTGTATATATGTGTGTTTGCATATGTGTGTGTGTGAATGCATTGTAATGTATTTTATTTTTTGCTTTTAAGTCTCTTCTGGTGTGTTTTTTTAGTATTTTTATGAGTGAAGGACATACTTTGGGTTGTTAGGTGTCTTGTGTCCAAATTTGGTGTCAATTCATCCAGTGATTTTTGAGTTATGTTAATCCCACAAATGAACATTGCATTTTTATTTATATCTAGCTGTCCCCTGCCACACATTGCTGTGGCCCAGTGTGTGTAAGTGCATTTTGTGTGTATATATGTGTGTGTATATATATGTGTATATATGTGGGTTTGTGCATGCGTTGTAATGTAATTTTTGTTTTTTGGCTTTTTAAGTCTCTTCTGCTGTGTTTTTCTATGTTTTTATGCATGATGGTCACGCATTGGCTTGAGAGGTGTATTGTGTCCAAATTTGGTGGCAATTCGTCCAGTGGTTTTTGAGTTCTGTTAATTCCACAAACATTACATTTTTATTTATATAGATTTACCCTATTTATACCCTACCTTTCTCAAACCCGAAGGGGACTCATGGCATCTTTACATATAGGAAACTATTCAATGCCTTAACAACATACTATTAAAATAAACATTTAAATTTAGAATTAATACACATTAAAACATTTTAAAACATTACCATTCACTATTAAAATCATGCCATCCATAATTGCAATGTGGGGCCGTTTTAGTAGTCATTGCACTATTATTATCTATTATTGCATTATCATTAATTTTGGAAGGCTTGATCCCAAATCCACGTTTTCCCTTTTTATCTAAAGGCCAGGATGGAGGGGGCTGATCTAATGTCACTGGGGGGGGGGGGGGGGAGTTCCACGGCTGAGGGGCCACCACTGAGAAGGCCCTGTCTCTCACCCCCACCAGTCGTGCCTGCGAAGGAGGTGGGACCAAGAGCAGAGCCTCCCCTGATGATCTTAAACTCTGAGGAGATACATTCAGACAGGTAAGCTGGGCCAGAACCTTTTAGGGCTTTATAGGCTAAAGCCAGCACTTTGAATTGTGCTCATCAGCAGACAGGCAGCCAGTGGAGCTGACGTAACAGGAGGGTTATATGCTCCCTATACACTGCTCCAGAGAGCAATCTGGCTGCTGCCCCTTGGATCAATTGAAGCTTCTGAACAGTCTTCAAGGGCAACATCATGGAAAGCACATTGCAGTAGTCTATTCAGGATGCTAGAGTCCTATTATATTCAATGGAAGAGTAAAATAGTGTTTCTTGTATAAAATTAGCTTTTTGGAATTTTAAAAAAAAACATTTTCAAGCTAGGGTTGATTAAATCTGTGGACAGTAAATCTGACTGTAATAAGCAAAACAGAAACGTTGAAGGATTGTCAGTGTGACCAGCACTCACCTTCAAGTGCTGCTTCATACTGGATGCATCACTGAGCCCTGAGCAAATCCTCCTGATCAGCGGTAAACAGTATTTGCATTGCACGACCAAGTTTCTCCCCTTCTGGCTCACAAATGGTATAGCTTTCTCGGGCACTGGCTGTTGAGGACCTGCTGCCTTCATCAACTGCTTCTCTGAATTGTTCTCGAGGGAGTCCTGATCACATTGTGGCTGTGGCTGTGGCTGCTCATCTGTCACCTCGGTCTCACTGGTGGAATCCTCCATCACTGCATCCTCGGGCTCAGAAACTGCAGCAGCCTTGCCTGCAAAAAAGGTACAGAATTGTTAAAAAGCATTTGCCAAAATCCCATCAAAGGCCTACGGAAATGAAAGTCTCTCTGGCATAGCAATCTGAGATCACTGCTTAAAAAACAAATAAGTAGGTCATAGAGCAAATCAAACCTGAATTCTCCCTCAAAGTAAAGATGACTACGATGATCAATCATTGTGACTACGATGATCAATCCTGACAAGGTAGAGGTCCTCCAGGTCAGTCGCACATCGGATTGGGGTATAGGGTGGCAACCTGTGCTTGACGGGGTTGCACTCCCCATGAAGACACAGGTCTGCAGTTTGGGGGTCCTCCTGGACTCAGCACTGATGCTTGATGCTCAGGTGTCAACAATGGCCGGGAGAGCCTTCGCACAGCTAAAACTCGTGCACCAGCTGCAACTGTGAAGTCTGACCTGACCACGGTGGTCCATGCCTTAGTTACCTCTAGATTGGACTACTGCAATGCACTCTGCGTGGGGCTGCCCTTGAAGATAGCCCAGAAACTTCAACTGGTCCAGCAATTAGCTGCCAGACTTTTAACTGGAGTGAATTACAGGGAGCAGTGTACCCCCCTGTTTAGGGAGCTCCATTGCCTGCTGTTTATTTTCCGGTGCCAATTGCAAGTGAAGGTTATCACCTACAAAGCCCTGAACGGTTTGGGACCCACCTACCTTCATGACTGCATTGTCTTCTATGAACCTGCATGATCCCTTCAATCATCCGGGGAGGCCCTCCTCTTGCTCCCACCTCCATTGCAAGCGTGACTTGTGGCGACGAGGGAGAGAACCTTCCCTGTGTTGGCCCCTCTACTTTGGAACTCACTACCCGGAGAGATTAGGCAAGTGCCCACCCTGGCAGTCTTCAGGAAGCGTCTAAAAACCTGGCTGTTCCGGTGTGCCTTCGCGGAATTAACAACAAATCCCCTTACCTTGACCAACTCAGTACAAAATTCCCTTCAATGCACTTTATCTCACCCTTTAGTTGAAATTAAACCCTATTGGCCATCCCATCTGAACCTCCCATCAGATACACTTCCCTGCTTATCCATCTCATCCATTGTACTTGGCCCTGCCCACTCGGCTCAATGTTTTTGTTATTTATGTTATATCCTGTGTTTATTTTTGTATCATTTTCTTTTCATATATTTTATTTTATTTATTATTTTATTATTGTATGTTGTATTTGTTTTGCCTTGTTATAACTGCTGGCCTCGGCCTCATGTTAGCTGCCCTGAGTCACCTTGGGGAGATGGAAGCGGGGTATAAATAAAGTTGTTGTTGTTGTTGTTGTTGTTGTTATTATTACACTGAAGATGTCATATTTTGAACAAATCATGTGAAGAAATTACTCACTAAAAAAATTACTCACTACTTTATTTCCTTCACAGGGGCATACTCTTTGGAAGTAAGGAATTCCAGACAGTCTGCCTCTTAGTAGCTCTGAGGGAAATACATTTAGTCTCGCCTTTGTAAAGAATCTGCTGTATTCTTTACAAAGGCTGTAAAGGCTTTTTAGATATTCACATGTCTTAAATTTATTTATTTTATTTACAGTATTTAAATTGCTCTCTGTATGGTAAGTTTAGGACTCTGGAGGAGCATGGTGAATTTGGGTGGGTGCTTTTATTTTCTATCAAAGAAGTAAAGCCCAGGAACACATCAGCTTTGTTAACTGAGTTGTGCCTGCATTTACTCTCTATGTCCTACTCACTTCTTATCTCCCCAGTGAGCCGCCGTCTCTTCCTTGGTTCCTCCATCTGCTGGTCTTCTTCTTCTGTCTCCATCTTAATCTCGCTTGGCCCTTCAACACACTCCTCCTGGTCTTGCTGATCCTTCCTGTGCTCACCTAAAGACCAGGAATAGAGCAAAACAACATGGAGCACATTGTGAGCAGCAAAGAAATAGTGTGCCATTTTTCTTCCTTCATTTCAGAAGGATAGAACCCCTTAAGAGAGTCACTTAAGGGTTGCCATAAGTCTGAAATGACTTGGAGGCACAAAACAGTAGCAAAAGATTCCTATAAGCAGACCTCACTGCTCTTACAATGCAAAAGAAGCAAGATAAACTCTTATTATGTTACAAATATAATATATTTAATTTTTATTTATTTATATCCCGCTTTTCTCCCAGAGCAGGACTTAAAGCGGCATACAGCATATACAATCAGAAAACAGTTACATAACAAAACAAAACAAAAACCCAATCATATGCCACAAGATGTGACCACACCTGGAATACTGCGTCCAGTTCTGGGCACCACAATTGAAGGGAGATGTTGACAAGCTGGAATGTGTCCAGAGGGTGACTAAAATGATCAAGTGTCTTGAGCACAAGCCCTATGAGGAGCGGCTTAAAGAGTTGGGCATGTTTAGCCTGCAGAAGAGAAGGCTGAGAGGAGACATGATGAGGGCCATGTATAAAGATTTATTTTATTTACTGTATTTGTATACCACCCTTCTCAGCCCTCAGGGAGGTTTACAATGGCAATGATTCAATGGCCAAAACCACCACAAAATATTTAAAAACATTAACACATAATATAAAACCATAACAAGAATATTAAACATAGATCATTTGCGTCTCTTAATAAAAAACATTTGTCCCATTGTCCCTAATAAACCCTCAATATTTGTTTCTCACCTCTGTGGACTCTCTGGTGTGTCTTGAAGGCTGAGGCATGTTTAAAGGTATCTCCACATTCTGAGCAAATGAGAGTTTTCTTGGTATCAGGGCACTCCAGTTTCTTATCCTTGTGGGTCCGCACATGAGCCATCAGTTCCGAGTTGAATTTGAAGGCCTTCCCGCAGTCGAAGCACACAATGGCATCCTCCCTGGCGTGGTTTCTCTCGTGCTCAATAAGTTCAGACTTTTTGCTGAAGCTTTTCCCGCAGCAGGAGCACACCACCACGTGGATTCGCTCATGGGCTCTCAAACGCGCAATACTGCTGAAACACACTTCGCACTGCAAGCATTTATACTGCTTCTCTCCCGTGTGAGTCTGGCAGTGAGTTCGGAAATTCGAGTAGTTTCCAAAGTTTTCCCCGCACTTCAAGCATTTGTAAGGTTTCTCTCCCCGGTGGACTCCCTGGTGTTTAAGCAAACCCGATCTGTGCATGTACTTTTCCCCGCATTCTCCACAGGTATGGAATTTCTTCCCTCCGGTTGTTTCCTCTTGAGGGTTGCAGCCAAAGGTGTTCCCACAGTGAGAACATTTGCGAGGCCTCCGTCCCATGTGGATCCTCTGACTTCCTCCACAGTGGGAGCATTTATACAGCTGTTCGCCCACGTGGTTTCGCTCATGAGACAGAAGATCTGAGCTGCTGCTGAAGCTCTGGCCACAGTGCCAACACTTGTACGGCTTCTCCAATTCAGGAGAGCACTCATGCGTGCCTTTTTTGCACCTTTCATATTTCAAATTGACATCCTGTTGGATGGTGGACTCATCACCACCTTTGCAACCACCCTGTGAATCAACAAACAAATCCCTTTTCTCCTCTGTGGCATTCCCATTCCGCCGGTCTGTCTTCTGTTGACCCTTCTCAGGTTCTTCCTGACACAGAAAATTGTTCCCATTCTCTATTTTCAGGAATGCTGATTTTTTCTCAGGATTATCCAGTAACGGATTTTCTTTCTTGCTGTCTTTCAGCCACTTACCGCTTGCTAGGAGAAATATCAGAATGCAAATATGAATGCTGAAGTCCCGTTACATACAACGGTGTAGTAAAATATTATTATTTATTTAAAACATTTATATTTCGCTGTTCTCACCCCGAAGGGGACTCAAGGCGGAGCACAGCATATATATGGCAAACATTCAATGCCGGGACACAAATTCTTATATACATACATAAACATTAAAACATTTATCAAAATATTAAAATATACCATTTAAAACCGTCCTAGTCATCCACATCATATCTAATTGGCCTGGTAATCTTTCCTATTGCTGCTTTATTGCCCTGTCCCGAAAGCTTGGTACCACAGCCAAGTTTTTAACATCCTTCTAAAGGACAGGAGAGAGGGGACCGACCTGATCTCACCAGGAAGGGAGTTCTATAGCCAGGGAGCAATCACCGAGAAGGCCCTGTCTCTCGTCCCCACCAATCATGCCTGTGACAATGGCAGGACGGAAAGCAGGGCCTCCCCGGAGGATCTTAATCTCCGCAATGGTTCATAGGGAGAGATGCGTTTGGACAGGTAATTTGGGCCATTGTATAAAATGGAAAAGTTGAGCTTTGGATTTTTTTCTAGCTATGAATGGAAGAATCAAATTAATATGGAGGGCCATATTTTAATCAATAATCATCATCATCACCATCATCATTTGTATTCTGCCCTCTCTCCCTGAGGGGACTCAGCGCAGTTTCCAACACAAAATGGCAAACATTCAGTGCTAGATACATTCAAAAATACAAATACAAAAACAAACTACTAAAAAAAAAAGCACCATCTACAACAAAACTATAACAAAAATGAAATAATGACATAACATATCAATTAACTTACATCTTACATAAATTATATAAAACCATAAATTATATAAAACCATACCCAAGATTTCTTTAAAATTGTTATTAAAATATTATGCGACCAATAAAGCCAGCCAAGCCAACAGTACCAACTAAGCCAAAACCAGCTGAGACAGTAATGTTTGTTTTGCTCTCTTAGCCTCTGTACAGAACATTTCACCTCACTTTATGTTCCTGTGACAATCAGATTTTGAACATTTTGGGTTGTCAGGGAAACAAGGATTGGTGAGAAAGCTTCAGTGGTGACATCTTTTCTCCATGAGATCTCTTACAGGAGTAAATTTAGCTTTCTAGGGGTAGATTTCTTCTCACTTCCTTTGGAACCCTATAGGAGTCATATGCAAGTCAGATGTTTGCAGCCCCTTTATTTTAGACACTGAAAAGCAACATAATTGGCCAGCAACAAACATTACTTTTTCTGAATACAACTCTCAGGATCCCTCCGTGTCTGTGGGCTTGCTTCAACTTGCTTCAAAAGTGCCATAATCAGAAAATGGAAACTCACCCAATAGGTTTGCACTGGTTTTATCTTCCTTTTTGGTTTCATGCATCTCTTCTGTGTCTGAGAGGTCCTGCATTCCCTGGAGAAGATTTATAAACTTTGAAGCAAAATAAGGAAACACAGACCATAGGTTGGACAAATTATTCTGGGTACCAAAGGACAACTACCTATATTTGAACTTGGAAATGAACCATTTGCTTCTATTGGCAAATGCAAAGTCCAATCCTACTCCAATGAGGGCTCAGATTGTTGTCAAAACAACTTCATTTTATGACAACCCTACGAATGACAGATCTTGATCTTCAGTTGATAAGTTACCGTATATACCCGAGTATAAGCCGACCTGAATATAAGCCGAGGCACCTAATTTTACCACAAAAAACTGGAAAAACATATTGATTTGAGTATAAGCTGAGGCTGAGAAATGCAGCCGCTACTGGTTAATTTCAAACTAAAATTAGATATCACAGCAAACCAGCTGGCAGACAGGCTGCACGCACGGCGAATAGGAGAGCAGAGAAGTTGCGAGCGGGGGAAATTGAAGGGGAAACGGATTCATGTACCTCCCTCCCTGCATGTCATGCCGCGCACACACACCTCCATTTCTTCCCCACTCACCGCACATGTAGCCTCTCTTCCTTCCGTGCACACAGCAAGACAAGCAGGGAGGAAGGTGCACGCCTCCGTTTTTCCCCCCATTCACCGTGCACGCACCCTCTGCTCTCCGCATAGCAACCCAGTTGGGTTGCTGTTCGGAGAGCAAGACAGGTTGTGCACAGGGTGAATGGGGGAGAAACGGAGGCGCACACCACACTCCCTGCACGCCTCCATTTCTTCCCCATTCAATGCGCATGCAGCCTCTCTTCTCTCCGCGCACACAGCAAGACAAGCAGGAAGAGAGGCTGCATGCGCGTTGAATGGGGAAGAAATGGAGGTGTGCATGCACGCGTGGCAAGACGTGCAGGGAGGGAGGTGCACACCTCCATTTCCCCTTCACTTGCCCCGCGCGCAGCTTCTCCGCAGATGCAGCTGTGGGGGCGAAGACAAGGCCAGGGATTCCACCAGCCAGCGTCAGAGCCTTTTTTCCCCCAGCTTTTTCTCCTTCACCCGAATATAAGCCGAGGGGGGCTTTTTTCAGCTCCCTAAAAGGGGCTGAAAAACTCGGCTTATATTCGAGTATATATGTATCTTTGAAACTGAGGACCATGGCTTCCTTGATTGAATTAATCCACCTATAGAGAAATCTTCCTCTTTTTCTGCTACTTTCCAAGCATTACCAACCTTTCCATTGAATCACATTGTTTCATATTTCCAAAGTACAACAGCCTCAGTTTGGTCATTCTGGCTTCTAGGGAGAGTTCAGGCTTGATGTAGTCAAAGACACATTCCTCTTTTTGGCAACCCATGATCTTTGTCAAGCATTTCTCCAGCCTCATATTTTACAAGACAGTGCTCAGGAGAGTTACTTGTTTGGATGACAGCTACACTGCATTCGCAAGATTGTACTCATCGCGCAAAGGCTTCATATGGGTATTAAAAATATGTTTGTTGGCCATAGGCCCCTGAGATCACCCACAGACAGGGATATTTCCCATTGTTTTAAAGCCACAAAACCTGCAAAGGGAGCAGTGAGCCATAACCCCTAGACCTGTCCCTCCCAAACTGCAAAGCCAAACTAGAATTGGAGGTTCATTTGCTCCCACCTTTTTCTCTTCGACCTTTTTAAAGCATTTCTGGCCCTAAGATGGCCAGCAACAGGTGCTAGGTGAAAATTTGTGTCTCCCATATTGCCAAAGTTGCCCTCCCTGGTTCGATACCCAATTCTGTGTACTGCTCTATTTATTTATTTAAAGCATTTATTATTCCACCCTTCTCATCCGGAAGGGGACTCAGGGCGGAGCACAACATAAATACGGCAAACATTCAATGCTGGAATAAAAGCCTATTTGTGAATTAATTCTATCCCTTTCCCCAATGTGGAAAAAGATGTGGCCAAGAAAGCATTAGAAAAACAAACCAAAATTGAGGCAGAGAAGCAGATATGATTTCTTGACCATGGCCCTTTCCACACTGCCCCTGTATCCCAGATTATCTGGCAGTGGAGACTCATATAATCCAGTTTAAATCAGATTATCTGGGATCAGAACCTGGTATAGGGCAGGGTAAAAGATGCCTATGCAATCTGTGGTTTAAATGACATCTATAGTTAACAGAAACCATGACTCGGCCTGATATGTGAAGGCAGAATTGAGTCAATTGTCTTTCTAGCCAGTATTGTCTTGTTGAAATGTATGAAAGTTTCAAGCAGAGGGAACTACAAAAGTTGCTAAATAAAAATAGCCACTGATACCTGCTAAACAGGGCATTATATGGGTTGAAACTTTCAAGTATCAATAAAGTGTTTCAAGGAGGCCAGATGGAGCGCTGCTCACCTGCTCTTCCAGGTCTCTGCTGTCCCTTTGCTGGCTCCGGAGGAAATCTTCTGCCAGGGTCACAGCCTTGGCACACGTCACGGGGCCGTTTTCCCAGAGGCAGCTCAGCATCTCTGCTGGGACCACAGCCAGAAACTGCTCCAGGGTCACCAGCTCCAGCATCCGCGCCTTGGTGTTTCTGTCTGGATTCAACCACTTCTGGCACTGCTGCTGGAGCTGCTGGCAAAGCTCCCGAGGCCCATCAGCGTCTTGGTAACGCAAGGTCCGAAAACGCTGGCGCCGCATCTCCAACCTGGCAGCATCTCCAGCTAGGGCTTTCTCCCTTTTCTTCCCATAGCTATTGGCATCTAGATGGGCCCCGTATGCCAACTGGGTTCCCCCGATGAGGTGTGGCTGAGTCTTTGGAGAAACACACAACCTGCTGGCTTGCTTGTTGGGCTCTGTCTCTTCCTGGGAAGGTACTGCCAAGGTTTTAGGATCCTTCTGTTGTTCCACGTCAGGGGTTTGTGGGGTTTCCCCTTCTGAACAAACTGGCTGCAGTGTCCTAAGAAACTCTTCCAACCGTGCATCCCAGTTCTTTGACGGCTCTTCTACTGGTTCCTGTTTTACCCTTTGAGGATCTTCTTCCCTCCTTCCCTGAAGCTCTTCCCTTTCATTCTCATCTTCTGCCTCAAGGCCGACTGAATCCTGCTCTTCCATTTTTATTTCTGGAAGCAGAAAAACAGTAACCCCTGTCTCTTGAGGGGCATCCATTTCCTATCACAGAAACCAGAATCCTTGTATTTATTTGTTCTCCCTCTTTTAGTAGCACCCCTTGAAGGATGACTCAGTACAGCTGCTTTATCCTTCAAGTCTGATCGGTCCAACAGATTCATTAAAAAAGCAGTTCAAGAATAATATAGGCTTTGTAAGGCCTTGCAGTGACTGATGGAGGCCAACCATGCTTTAAGATGACATGCCTGCTCTTTGTTGCTCATTTGTTCCTTCCTTCTTCTCATGTATATCCCATCATTCTCCCAAAATGTTATTCAGGGTGAAGAGGAAACCTTGCTAAGAAGGAAAAATGACAGTGTGAAAAGAAGGTAAGGGAGGCCAAAGATTCAAACCTCTGGAATTATGTAATTGTATTAGAAATTGAGTATTTTATTCTGTATTCAACTACAGAACTCATGTTTTCAGGTATCTTCAACTTCCTTCTGTTGTCTGTAAACTGTAAGACCTTTGGTACATAGACCAAAGACCTACCTAGTACAGGATTCTGTTCCCAATGAGATCAACCAGTTGTCTCCTGGAAAGTCTTTTTCTCTGGAGGTTTTTAAGTAGAGTCTGGATGACCATCTGTCGGGAGTGCTTGAATAGTATCTTCCTTCATGGCAAAATGGGGGTGGACTGGATGGCCCTTGTGGTCTCTTCCAACTTAATGATTCTACGATCCACAAGCCAAACATGAAGGCGACAGCACCCTTCTGCTCATGTTCGCCAAGAATTCATAAGTCATGGGCATACTTCCTCTGAAAGTAATATACAAATATATCTCAGTTAACACAGCCTCTGCCACAGGAGCCCTTTTTTACTCTTTTAAAGCTCACCTTCACTTTTCTTCCTCATCCTTTTCCTAGTGGCATTGCTATCAAGAGGACAGCGATAGGAGATTGTAGAAACGCATCCTTTTGCTGCTGGGCTGCAGCAAGATGTCAGAAGTAAACAATGCAATACAGTCCAAGGTATTAAAAATGGGATGTTCTTCCAATCAATCCTACTAAAATCGCAGGTAATTGCTTACATCAGCCATAGTGAATAGCAGCTGCCCCTAGAATCTCTTACTGAGCATGAATCTACTTGAAATATAAATGCATGTCATGTTTGAACCAGGATCCTATCTCCAAGATATCTTATTATGTATATATATATGCAATTAAAAGTATTCCAAAATCTGAAAAAAAACATCTGAAATCCAGAATAGTTCTGGTCCAAAGCATTTCAGGAATATCCATATTACATCAATTTGATGCGTGTGTTTGCCAGTTCCTTCTTCTGAAATATAACCTAGAGGGCCTGAACTTAATTGGTGGTTTACCATGCAAGTACCAACCATGGGTGATCATGCTTGGCCTCCAGTATCAGACCTTTAGGGCAGTGGTTCTCAACCTGGGGTTCCCAGATGTTTTTGGCCTACAACTCCCAGAAATCCCAGCCACTTTACCAGCTGTTAGGATTTCTGGGAGTTGAAGGCCAAAAACATCTGGGGACCCCAGGTTGAGAACCACTGCTTTGGGGCATGTTGACCTAATTATTATATTAATGTTGAGTATCCCTACCCAGAATGCTTGGGACCAGAAGTATTTGGTGTTTCAGACTTAAGAATACCTGAATTTGCATATCTGCACACAAGTTACACACAATATAGATTCTGTAGGTTTGTCTTAAGTTGAATTTATATGCAAGTCAAACAAAGTACATTTTTAAGTGTAACTCCAGCCAGATAGATAGATAGATGGATGGATGGATGGATGGATGGATAGACAGATAGATAGATAGATAGATAGATAGATAGATAGATAGGAGCTTTTGTTACTATAGAAAAGGGTTACCACCCCTGTGGTGTTTGCTTTTCTGTCAGTCACTCTGTTCAGAAGATTTCACCTCACTTTCAGGGGGTAGATTTCTCTCACTTGCTGTTGTCTCATCCCCATTTTTTAAAACAATAAGCATGTTTTATTTTGTTTCCAAAAGAACAACAATAATAACTCATATAAACAGTACAAAAAGGACTATAAATGGATTTAATATGTACGTTGTGGACCCATGTTAGTTAATCAGTTCTATACATAAGTTTGTTGTATCATTAGAGACATAGGGCCCTTCTACACAACCATATAACCCAGAATATCATGGCAGATAATCCACAATATCTGCTTTGAACTGGATTATCTGAGTCCACACTGTCATATAATCGAGTTCAATGTAGATTTTATACTGCTGTGTGGGAGAGGAAATAGGGGAGAGTGTGTGTGTGTGGGAGGGGGGTTATCATTACACATATTCTTTAATAAAGGAAGGAAGCCTTTTCGATGGTGGCCCCTCGACTCTGGAACTCACTTCCTAAGGACATCAGGCAGGCCCCAACCATGGCAGTCTTTAGGAGGAGCTTGAAGACGTGGTTGTTCCACTGTGCCTTCCCAGAATAATGATCCCATAGCACTTTGTCCTCCAAAGCACTTTATATTGTTTAGGTCCGCTTGTATGTTTCCACAAATGCCCCATCACTGTTTTGCCCATGTCCAGCATTATTTTTTAATTTTTAATTACATTTGGCTTACCCATAGATTTTAAAGTGTGTTGTCCTATTGCTAATGCTTATGTTATTGTTTTACTGTCTTGTTGATTTTAATTGCTTGTATTGTTGTTGTTATTGATTGTATTGTTGTATTCTGGGCTCGGCCTCATGTAAGCCGCACCGAGTCCCCTGGGGAGATGGTAGCGGGGTATAAATAAAGTTATTATTATTATTATTATTATTATTATTATAAGTGAAGTAAAAAGAGGGGGGAAATCCAACTTTAACAAGAGTACCAAATTGTCCTTCCGGATCTGCGTTAGTTTCCTTTATTGTCCCTTCTTTTCTTTTCTTCTTTTCCAACTCTGTGTAGTACTCCTTCTCCTTATTTTATCAGTTAGCAAATTCAAACTCTGTTTTTTCTATTTTTCACAGCAGTCAACTATATATACATACTTTAAAGTTAATTTCATTTGTTAATAGATCAGCAATATGCATGAAAACATTTATTACAATTACCTATCATTTGCATAGGATCTACACATAGTTAGGGGGGAATTAAAATTATACATAAGGCTATTAAAATTACACACTTGAAATAATAACAACATAATTGGCTAATTCACATCACATGAGCCAACAATGTGATGTGGCGGCAAAAAAAGCCAATGGGATTTTGGCCTGCATCAATAGGAGCATAGTGTCTAGGTCCAGGGAAGTAATGCTACCCCTCTATTCCACTTTGGTTAGACCACACCTGGAATATTGTGTCCAATTCTGGGCACCACAATTCAAGAGAGATATTGACAAGCTGGAATGTGTCCAGAGGAGAGCGACTAAAAAGATCAAGGGTCTGGAGAACAAGCCCTATGAGGAACGGCTTAAGGAGCTGGGCATGTTTAGCCTGAAGAAGAGAAGGCTGAGAGGAGACATGATAGCCATGTATAAATATGTGAGAGGAAGCCACAGGGAGGAGGGAGCAAGCTTGTTTTCTGCTTCCCTGGAGACTAGGACGCGGAACAATGGCTTCAAACTACAAGAGATTCCATCTGAACATGAGGAAGAACTTCCTGACTGTGAGAGCCGTTCAGCAGTGGAACTCTCTGCCCCAGAGTGTGGTGAAGGCTCCTTCTTTGGAAGCTTTTAAACAGAGGCTGGATGGCCATCTGCCAGGGGTGATTTGAATGCAATATTCCTGCTTCTTGGCAGGGGGTTGGACTGGATGGCCCATGAGGTCTCTCCCAACTCTTTGATTCTATGATTCTATGATAATAATAACAACATAGTAATATCAATATACATAATAATACATTAACATAATAATGAGCATTACACATTAGTTTTTTGGGATTTCACACTTGAAATAACAACAACAAGAACAACAACAAAAACAGTAACAACCATTTCCTTTTCTTTGAGGACATTCCCCAAGGCTTATCCTGTTCTATAAGACTATCAGGATTAAAACTAAAGATAATTAAAACATGGATAATGGAGGGAACCCATTCCAGCTCGATTTATCTCCTTTCCTCCCAGTAAATTCACAAAACTCACTCATTTTGGGTAATCCTCTTCATTCAGGCTTCCTGCAATCCCCAGGAACGTGATTGCCAGCAGTTCAGGAGCCCAATCTCGTTTCCTAGCCGAGGCCTAAATAACGGACACCGGAAGGGAACATTATCTCTGAGGCGCCTCCACTTGTGGGCTGTTTCGGGCCGCTCTAGGATGCGAGCTCTATCACTTTAACTCTTCCAAAGCCAAAGGCGTGCTAGAACAAGAGGGTCTGTAAGCATGGCCTCGTCCAATAGGAATACAGTTTTGGCCAGGGAAGTTATTTATTTGAAGATCTTAACAAAGTATCTCAACTGCCTTTTTTAGCACATACACATACACATATATTAATCTTCGTTCTGATAGATATATTTATATATTAGGTAAAGGTAAAGGTTTTCCCCTGACTCTGGGTGTTGGTGCTCATCTCCATTTCTAAGCCGGCGTTGTCCGTAGACACCTCCAAAGTCATGTGGCCGGCATGACTGCATGGAGCACCCTTACCTTCCCGCTGGATCTACTCGCATTTGAATGTTTTCGAACTGCTAGGTTGGCAGAAGGAACCCCCGGTGGCGCAGTGGGTTAAAGCACTGAGCTGCTGAGCTTGTTGATCGAAAGGTCGCAGGTTCGATTCCGGGGAGCGGTGTGAGCTTCCGCTGTCAGCCCTAGCTTCTGCCAACCTAGCAGTTCGAAAACATGCAAATGTGAGTAGATCAATAGGTACCGCTCTGGCGGGAAGATAACGGCGCTCCATGCAGTCATGCCGGCCACATGACCTTGGAGGTGTCTACGAACAACGCCGGCTCTTCGGCTTAGAAATGGAGATGAGCACCACACCCCAGAGTCAGACATGACTGGACTTAATGTCAGGGGACTACCTTTATTATTATTATTTATTATTTACTATTCTTGTATACCGCTGTATCTCAAGCCCGAGGGCGACTCACAGCGGTTTCCAAACAGCAAAGACAATAAAAACAGCAATAATTAATATACAATAACAGTTAAATTACACATTTCCCTTAATAACTAATAAGCAATCATCAATACACAGTTATCACAAATCCCATCCCTGATCGCCTCATCATCCAAGCGTGATCCAAATTTGTCGTTCATTGTTCCGGTCCTATGTTCAACTTACCAAAATTGCACTGAATTACTCAAACGCCTGCACAAATATCCAGGTCTTCAACTTTCTACGGAATGTCATGAGAGTTGGT
Source organism: Anolis sagrei (assembly GCF_037176765.1). Lineage (NCBI taxonomy): Eukaryota > Metazoa > Chordata > Lepidosauria > Squamata > Anolidae > Anolis > Anolis sagrei. The sequence continues at coordinate 14,882,532 of NC_090022.1, forward strand.
GCCAGCCTAACGTCTACAGGAAGGGCGTTCCAAATGGATTTCCTGGGGGGGAAGATGTAATTGAAGCAGAACTGGAAAATGATCACTCTCAGGTTTAGACATAACTTTAAGAGTTTTAGCATAGGGGATAAAATCCCTAGAGATTGCTATATAGTCACATACTCTCTGTATTATGATCTCTATATTTTCATGTTTTCTCCTGTAATTTCTATATTTCCCTTGGGTGATGGTTGGGGTTTTTATGTACTGGCTACCAGGATTTAAAAAACTCTAAAATTACAACAGCAAAACAGCAGAGAGGAAACAACCAGGCACATCTTAACACCTCTCAACAAAAGATTGATGCAAAGATACAGAATGGGGGACGATGGCTGGCTCGAGAGCAGTACGTGTGAAAAAGATCTTGGAGTCCTCGTGGACAACAAGTTAAACATGAGCCAACAATGTGATGTGGCAGCAAAAAAATCCAATGGGATTTTGGCCTGCATCAATAGGAGCATAGTGTCTAGATCCAGGGAAGTCATGCTACCCCTCTATTCCACTTTGGTTAGACCACACCTGGAATATTGTGTCCAATTCTGGGCACCACAATTCAAGAGAGATATTGACAAGCTGGAATGTGTCCAGAGGAGAGCGACTAAAATGATAAAAGGTCTGGAGAACAAGCCCTATGAGGAGCGGCTTAAGGAGCTGGGCATGTTTAGCCTGAAGAAGAGAAGGCTGAGAGGGGATATGATAGCCATGTATAAATATGTGAGAGGAAGCCACTGGGAGGAGGGAGCAAGCTTGTTTTCTGCTTCCCTGGAGACTAGGACGCGGAACAATGGCTTCAAACTACAAGAGAGGAGATTCCATCTGAACATGAGGAAGAACTTCCTGACTGTGAGAGCCGTTCAGCAGTGGAACTCACTGCCCCGGAGTGTGGTGGAGGCTCCTTCTTTGGAAGCTTTTAAACAGAGGCTGGATGGCCATCTGTCAGGGGTGATTTGAATGCAATATTCCTGCTTCTTGGCAGGGGGTTGGACTGGATGGCCCATGAGGTCTCTTCCAACTCTTTGATTCTATGATTTTCCCAGGCTCAGGCAGGCCTTCAAATGCTAATGAAGGTGGTCAGTTGAAACATTCACACCTAGCTCCAGCAGAGAAGAGCTCTTTGCCCCACCCCAGCCATTCCACAGATATATAAACCCATTGTCCTAATTCCAACAGACCTCACTACCTCTGAGGAGGCTTGCCATAGACGCAGGCGAAACGTCAGGGGAAATGCCTCTAGAACATGGCCCTATAGCCCGAAAAAAACCCCACAAGAACCTAGATCTGGAGACAGCCTGGCTTTGGATGCATCCCTCTGAGGAGCCATTCTAGTTTGGAAGAGGTTGCAATGCCCCTTTTTCGAAAAGCCCTCCTGCGCTGTGATTGGCCGGCCGCTTAGCCAATGGGAGGACAGAGCAGGCGTGCTCAGCGCGTGGCAGAGTGTGCGCATGCGTGGGCGAGGTTGGCGGGAAGCTCGGCCAACGGTCTCTTCAAGGCAGGGCGGAAGTGAGAGGAGGAGGGCCCAGAAGCAGAAGCAGGTTGGGGAGTTTGTCATAGAATCATAGAATCAAAGAATGTATTGTCGAAGGCTTTCATGGCTGGAATCACTAGGTTCTTGTGGGTTTTTTCGGGCTATAGGCCTCCTCAGAGGTAGTGAGGTCTGTTGGAAACTAGGAACATGGGGGTTTATCTATCTGTGGAACAACATCCAGACATCAACCTGTCAGGGCCAGCCAACGCCTCCCAACAAAGGATTTCCCAGGCAGGAAGCAACCCGCTGCAAGGCTATTTTGTGCCGATCAAGGTGGGCAATTGCTGCATTCACACCTGCCTCAAACAGCGGGTTGCCTTGCAGCGGGTTGCTTCCTGCCTGGGAAATCCTTTGTTGGGAGGCGTTGGCTGGCCCTGACAGGTTGATGTCTGGATGTGAATCAATCAGGGCCGGCTAGCACCGCCCAGCAAGGGATTCCCCCAGGCAGTTAGCAGCCAGACCTTGAAGCTGGAAGGCTATTCATTGCTGATCAAGGTGGCCAATTGCAACAAGAGGTCTTTCTCCCACCCTGGACGTTGTTCCACAGATAGATAAACCCCCATGTTCCTAGTTTCCAACAGACCTCACTACCTCTGAGGAGGCTTGCCAGAGATGCAGGCGAAACGTCAGGAGAAATGCCTCTAGAACATGGCCCTATAGCCCGAAAAAACCTACAAGAACATAGAATCAAAGAGTTGGAAGAGGCCTCGTGGGTCATCCAGTCCAACCCCCTTCTACCAAGAAGCAGGAATGTTGCATTCAAACCACCCCCGACAGATGACCATCCAGCCTCTGTTGAAAAGCTTCCAAAGAAGGAGCCTCCACCACACTCCGGGGCAGAGAGTTCCACTGCTGGACGGCTCTCACAGTCAGGAAGTTCTTCCTAATGTTCAGATGGAATCTCTTCTCTTGTAGTTTGAATACTATTTATTGGGGGGGGGGGGGGAATAAGTCTTTCCTTTGGTTTTGTTTTTTCAAAAATTAGTGCTCCCCTAAGGATGTGGGTGAACTACAACTTCCGAAATGGTTGGTCAATCGCCCCCAAACTCCGTCAGCATTCAAAGTTATTTTGTTTATTTCCTTACGACATGGATATGGCGCCCTTCTCGCCCCGAGAGGGACTCAGGCCGGCTTACAAGGAATAAGTCAATACAATATCATAGAACAGTGGTTCTCAACCTTCCTGATGCTGCAACCCCTTAGTACAGGTCCTCCTGTTGTGGTGACCCCCAACCATAACGTTATTTTCGTTGCTACTTCATAACTGTAATTGTGCCACGGTTATGAATCGTAATGTAAATATCTGATATGCAGGATGTATTTTCAGTCACTGGACCAAATTTGGCATAAATACCCGATACCCCAAATTTGAATATTGGTGGGGTTGGGGTGATTGATTTTGTCATTTGGTAATGCTGGAGTTGCTGGGATTTATAGTTCACCTGAAATCAAAGAGCCTTCTGAACTCCACCAATGATGGAATTGAATCAAACATGGCACACAGACTTCCCATGACCCAGAGAAAATACTGGGAAGGTCTGGTGGGCACCGACCTTGAGTTCTTGGAGTTGTAGTTCACCTACATCCAGAGAACACCGTGGACTCGAGCAATGATGGATCTGGATCAAATTTGGCACAAATATTCAATATGCCCAAATGTGAACACTGGTAGAGTTTGGAGAAAATAGACCTTGCCATTTGAGAGTTGTAGTTGCTGGGATTTATAGTTCACCCACAATAAAATAGCATTCTGAACCCCACCAATGATAGAATTGGACCAAATTTTCCACACAGAACCCCCATGACCAACAGAAAATACTATGTATTGTCGAAGGCTTTCATGGCCGGAATCACTGGGTTGTAGGTTTTTCCGGGCTATATGGCCATGTTCTAGAGGCATTTCTCCTGACGTTTCACCTGCATCTATGGCAAGCAACTCTCGGAGGATGCTTGCCATAGATGCAGGCAAAATGTCAGGAGAAACTGCCTCTAGAACATGGCCATATAGCCCGGAAAAACCTACAACAACCCAGAAAATATTATGTTTTCTGATTGTCTTTGGCGACCCCTCTGACACCCCCTTGTGACCCCCACAGGGGTACCGACCCCCAGGTTGAGAAACACTGTCATAGAATCAAAGAGTTGGAAGAGACCTCGTGGGCCATCCAGTCCAACCCCATTCTGCCAAGAAGCAGGAATATTGCATAATATTACCTTTATTAATATTGTATATTATTATATTGTACTATAATATTACACATATTTTAAAATATATAATTATAATATATTATTATTAGTAGTATTATATTATATTATTTATTAACTTTATTTGTACCCTGCTAACATCTCCCGAAGGACTCGGTGCGCCTTACAAAGGCCAAGGCCCTCAATAAAACAACAGCATAACAAATACAACACTAAAACTCATAAAGCAACTCATATTGTTGGCCATGTTGGGTCTGTGAGCCAAATGTTTTGCAGATCCATTGTGGGCTGGACTCGGAGTGCTCCTTGGTTGTAGTTAACTTTAAATCCCAGCAACCACAACTCCCAAATGACAAAATCAAAAAAACCCTCTCAACCCTACCAAATTATGACACGATATTTGTGCCAATTTGGTCCACAACCATCTTTGTTTGTGTTCTCTGGATGTATGGAATAATAGAATTGGAAAAGACCTCGTGGGCCATCCAGTCCAACCTCCTTCTGCCAAGAAGCAGGAAAATCTGTTCAAAGCACCCCCGACAGATGGCCATCCAGCCTCTGTTTAAAAGCCTCCGAACAAGGAGCCTCCACCACACTTCGGGGCAGAGAGTTCCACTGCTGAACAGTTCTCACCGTCAGGAAGTTCTTCCTAATGTTCTGGTGGAATCTCCTTTCCTGTCGTTTGAAGCCATTGCTCTGTGTCCTAGTCTCCAGAGCAGCAGAAAACAAGCTTGCTCCCTCCTCCCGATGACTTCCTCTCACATATTTATACATGGCCCTCATCATGTCTCCTCTCAGCCTTCTCTTCTGCAGGCTAAACTTGCCCAGCTTTTTAAGCCACTCCTCATAGGGCTTGTTCCCCAGACCCTTGATCATTTGAGTCGCCCTCCTCTGGACACATTCCTGCTTGTCCATTTCTCCCTTCAATTGTGGTGCCCAGAATTGGACACAGTATTCCAAGTGTGGTCTAACTACAACTCCAAAACTCAAGGTCAATGCACACCTAACCCTTCCAGTATTTTCTGTTGGTCATGGGAGTTCTGTATGCCAAGTTTGGTTCAATTCCATCGTTGGTGTGGTCCGAGGGGCTCTTTGATTGTAGGTGAACTATAAATCCCAACAACTACAACTGTCAAATGACAAAATCAATCCCCCACCCCAAAGCCACCAGTATTCAAATTTTGGCGTGTCTGGTGTTTGTGCCAAATTTGGTCCAGATCTATTGGTGTTTGGCTTCACAGTACCAATACGTTTACGGTCCTAATACAAATTGCAGGTTATGACCTATAAAGCCCTAAACAAAAGCAGCTGTTTTTCTGAAACTCCCGCCTTCCTTCATTATCCCGTCGATATTGGCAGTTTGGTCTCTCGTTCCTCTGCCTTTTCTCAAGCCCACTTGGTCTCCATGAATTGTTTTCACTAAGATTTGTTTCAGTCTATTTGATAATATTTCTGCAAATAACTTGTAATCACAATTTACTAATGAAATTTGTCTGAAATTCTTGACTTGTTCCTAATAATAATAATAATAAGAAGAAGAAGAAGAAGAACAGTAATACTTTTATTTATGTCCTGCCAAAATCTCCCAAAAGGGACTCAGGGCGGCTTATGATAGTGCTGCAGGAGCATACAAATACAGTAAAATGCATATGTCTACCTTGTTCAGGCCTGAGGACTCTCATACCCATTAGTCTGGAGTTTCCCCTTTCTGGAGCACTCAATTCATTATTGAAAGCAATAATAAACCTATTTCATCTTTGTACAGCTTGTAGAACAAGACAGAAAATCCATCTGGGCCTGGGCCTTTCTTTATTTTGGCCTTGTCAACGGCCTTACCCATTGCTAACAACAGCTCTCCAAGGGAGGTTGGGATGAAAGTTAGGGGTTTATAGGAGGATGTCTCCAGCCCAGAGCTCTTAACTACTCTACACAATTGTCTCTCAGCATGGCTTATTTCAAACTGAGAGATGGGACAAAGCACATTGAGCTTTTGACCCTCTGGAAAAGGCCCGACATTCAGGCCAATGAAGCGGTTGCCTCACGTGGCAGGTGCTGGCAGGAATCTGCTTCTATGCATTTCTTTCCCTTTGATGGTGATCTCAGTGATGTAAACCAGTGCTTCCCAATCTGTGGTCTTTGGAACGCAAGGGTTCCGCAAAAGCATTGCAGGGGTTCTGCAAAAAATCATTATCATTTTTAAAAAGTCTCTACCAGCATATGAAGATCTTACTGAAATCAGTGTATTTCTCCTTTTTAAAAACAACATCTGAATCTGTGCCACTGAATGACTTTTGGGTAGGGTTTGGTAGGCATGTAGCTGTCAGAAGCCAGAAAGATTATCTGAGCTCTTCTGCCCTTCATGTCCATCAATCAAAGAGAATCAGGCTTTCCAGGTGATGCTTACACCATAAGCAAAATTGGTAGTAACTTGGATGCCACTTTGGGTTTATATATTACATACGCTTTATGTCCAACCTATCTTCAACTCCGCATCTCTTTCTACGAACTGGTGTGGGCTCTGAGATTGACAGGGGAATCCCTCCTCTCAGGCCCACAACCGTCTCAAACTTGGTTGGTGGGGACAAGAGAGAGGACCTTCTCTGTGGTGGCCCCCCGGCTCAAACACCCTCCCAAAAGAGATTAAATTAGCCCCCATCCTTCAGTCCTTCCGTTCCAACTTGAAAACAGGACATTCAGACAGGCCTTTGATCTTGAGTAGGCTGAATGGGCCCATATGACGCTGACACTTGGCACCTGTGAATTGACGGCAGTTAGTTTTATGTACTTGTTTTAAAATTGTATTGTTTTGATTTTGACATGTGTTGACGGGTGGGTTGTTGTTATAATTTTATCAGACTTGTTTTGTACTGTTTTTACCAGTTGCGTGTTATATGTGCACCCTGGAGTGCTTTGTAAGCCACCCCGAGTCTCTTCGGGGTGGTGGTGGTGGGATAGAAATAAAGTTATTATTAATTGATACACAACAAGATGAGTACACAGCAAACAAGATCACTATGCTGGTTGTTGTATTGGATCACACGTCGGACACTTCCCAGGTGTCTAGGACTATGCGATGTATCGGCGAATAATGCATGCAGATCCCAGTAGGGTGGCCTTTTGCAGCTGGCAGATGGTAATTTTGTAAGCGCCAATTGTGTAAGTGCAGGCCAAAGTTTTAAGCACTGCACCCAGTGTGCCGATCACTACTGGGATCACCTTTACTGGCTTATGCCAGAGTCTTTGCGGTTCGATCTTTAAATCCTCATATTGTGACAGCTTTTCCAGTTGTTTTTTTTTTTTTTTTCAATCCTGCTGTTGCCTGGGATTACAACATCGACGATCCATACTTGGTTTTTTAACACTATAGTGAGGTCAGGAGTATTGTGCTCCAAAACTCTGTCAGTCTGAATTCAGAAGCCCCGGAGAAGTTTGCTGGATATTCAAGTTTCTACAACGGGTACATCCGGTTTTGGTATCCATGTTTTTTGGGGTTCTGATCTATAATAGCAGTTCATGACAGTTTGGTGCTGTGGCATTGAAAATTTCTGTCGCTTCTGTAGTTGCTTGCTTCCAGTTGCCCTACAGGCCTATGCCCTGGTTGCTCAGCAGTGGGTCCTGGTTCCTGTAGCCCACTTGTTGACGGGTGCCCAGGAGAAGCACTCGCCACGCTCCTTATTATCCTGGGCGATGACCAAGCAAGTCTAGACTTCTTTAGAGTTTGTTTCACCATAATTAACTGGGTTGGGTGCACTTAGTTCAACTTCTCAGTTGAGGCCACTCTGGCTTGGTTGAACCTATTGGTAGTTCACACTACCACCAGCACAGCTCTCAACATTATAGAAGCAGTTAAGCCCCTCACAAAATTGTTTGTTGTTGTTGTTGTTCAGCTGCTGGACTTGAAGCCCAGTCTCCAAACAAAATGAAACAGGTTCGTTCATCACTTTAGCTGTGAATTCAAAACCTTCCTGTACCAAACTAAAGGTTTGTCGCTATATTTAAAATGTTTTCTCTTCTAGAACATGGTCATACAGTCCAAAAAAACAACAGCAACCCAGTGATTCCGGCCACGAAAGCCCTCAACAATACATTGTTTTCTCTTAATTTCTAAGCCAACTACATTATACAAAACACTCATGCAATAGGAGTAGATGAAAAAAGGAATAACTTTGTGGCTTCACAGGGCTTAGGGACAGAGTTAAGGTTCTGTGGGGAGGACAAAAAAATCTTCTGAGCGAAAAAAGTTTGGGAACTGTTGGTATAAACTACACTTTATCCCAAGCATAATAGGTAGATGCTACCTTCTTGCAGCAACACCAGAAGCACTCCAAGTGGCCAGATACTGGTCAAAGGACATTTAATCAACTACCAAACTCACAAATTTTGTATTTTGTCTGTTTGTTTGCTTTGTTCTGTTAGAAATGTAATATGATTTGACTGGTTGTCCTGACATGACAAATAAAATAACCTTGTTTGCTTGCTCTGGACACCAAAATATCTTGTAAGTGGTGTATAAGGACTGAAAAGCAACATCATTTATGGCCACAGAGATGTGCTAAAATGGGACTGGGGTTGTTTCCCCCATTTTCTTTCGATCCTCATCAAACATCTTGCTTGCTTTTCCTGCCCATTTCTTTCTACCTTCAGTAATTTTCCCAATGTTTTTGCCTTGCAGGAGATCCTGGCAACAGTGCAAGGTTTAACTGAAAAGATGGGAAGGAAAGACTCTTCTGAGCCCAGCCTGGGAAAAGGCCCTTCCCTCATTCAGGCCAAGCCTAGAGGAGCATTCGAGGAGAGAGCCACCCAGAAGAGCATGCTGGAGGAAGTGCTCACTTCAGATTTATGCCGCCAGCAATTCAGGGACTTTGGCTACAGGGAGACGTTAGGACCTCGGGAGGTTTGCAGCCAGCTGCACCTTCTCTGCTGCCAGTGGCTCCAGCCAGAAAGACACACCAAGAGGGAGATGTTGGACTTGGTGGTCTTTGAGCAGTTCCTGGCACTCCTTCCCTCTGAGATGTCGTCCTGGGTGAGAGAATGTGGGGCAGAGACCAGTTCCCAGGCGGTGGCCCTGGCAGAAGGCTTCCTCCTGAGTCAGGCAGAGAAGAAGCAGGAAGAGGAGACGGTGAGCTCAGTTCATTCTGGTCATTTTGAGGGCCATCCATATGTCTTGGCACGTTTTCTGAAAATTCTGGAACAAGCTGAGGCCGGAGATAATTGCATCTCATCAGTCAAAAGGCAGGTCAAGGATAGCCTGGACCTGTATGATGGGATTCCTCCTCCCAGAAATACACAGAACATGGGCACCTTTTAAAGAGATAGGGTAATTAATAGCACTGGTCATTTCCTGTACAGCTCCGTATGGCTTGGGTCTCAGCTTTTCCAAGAAGTGTTTTCTCTGCCCTCGTTGGGCTCAGCCTGAGATGCCGCTCCTCTCATGGTCTTACCTCCTGGGAAGATGGGACAGAGCCTCCTTCTCAGTGGCTTCCTTGGGTTCTGCAACTCTTTGGTAGGGAGATTAGATTGGCTCCGTCCTTCCTGTCCTTTTGTTCTTACAAGGAAACATGCTTCTCGAAAAGCTTCCAGTTAAGCATGGGTAGAGATATGCTGCTTATCTGTCATCTTATTCTGTACTGTTATCTCTGTGTTGTAATTGTTTCAAGTCTGTAGAAAGGTTATATTTTAGCCATTAAAAACATGAGAAGCAAATGAATACAATCCTCTTCATTCAAAAGATGTAACTGTTCGATATATCCCACCTCCCACTCCCCAACCACTACTGAAGCCTTTTCTTTTCCCAATTCTCCCTTTCATTTCCTTCCCTTGTTTCTGCTTCTGCTGCAGGATTTGTGTCTGGAACGGATCCCTGAAGCAGGTCAGTGTTTTTCTGAATCCAGTCAAAGGCAGCAGCCAAGGTGGATGATGGAGGACAGCGAAGGAAAGTCTCCCTTAATGAGTAAGTGCCGTTTTCTCCTTGGCCTTCTCCATTCAAGTCTGCCTGAATATATCTGGGTTGTATGAATCATGGCACATTAACAAGATCATGCTGCCTAAACAGTACTGGGATGTTGTAGGCATACTTCAGCTAAGAAAGTCTCCTAACAGAAAATCTATGTTTTCTTTCTTAGTTTCTGTGTAGCTGGATTTTTCCCTTGTAACATTTTCACTGATAAAAAAAGGACGGGAGGAATACAACTCTTAGTATCAGGGTATAATAGTATATTATATACTCTATATAATAGTGTGTGTGTGTGTGTGTGTGTGTGTGTGTATACATACTATATATAATACTATATTATATATAATAGTATATACTGCTCAAGCAGGGAGCTTTGAGATGGTTGAGCAGAAGCTCTCCGAAGCTCTAGGTGCTCTTGATATCGAGCTGCTTTAGGAGGGTCTCCCCAGCTGAGGAGATCCTTGAGGACCACACCAAAGACAGTCCTTAAACCTTGGTGAGGCCAGCGAAGCCAATTTCAGCGTTAAAAATATTTAAAATAATAAATCCTCACCAAAGCGGAAGAAGTTCAGCGACCGAGGTGTTTTATTAGCGATTCAGCTGCAATCGGATGCCTTGTAGGCATCGTTCTACTACAAGCATACCACTAGAGATTTTACAAGCATTTTTATAGAGGAAACATAGCAAAACCTTTTGAAATTCCCGCCTGCCCTTCTCTGCCCGGCTTTGTGCTGATTGGTTGACAGCCCGGACAGCTGGGAGGAGGCTTGGCGGCCCGCCTCGCTCTGGGCCAATCAGCAAGTTCCTCTGCCTCTGGAGGGCCAATCAGCATACTTTCCTCGCTTCTGAGGATGGACGAATCAGAAGAGAGCAAGGCGGGACGACCGCGGACAATGGGGGAAATTATGGGATTACAGATAACCAGCCAGCTGGAATGTGAGGCTTTGTCTTGGCTGGCAAGGTGCAATCTTCATAAGAAAGGCTTTCCTGTCCTTGATGGGTTTTGGCGAAGAAAACAAACAGGATCAGGGCTGCGGACCTCAGAGGGGTCAACGCTGCCCTTTGTAATTTCCATCATTTTATCCAAAGTCTCATAGACTTGCTTATCTTGCCAGACATGCTCAGAAAACGAGATAAAGAAATCATAAATGGCTATTGTTCATGCAGATGAGTTGATCAAAAGATAAATTTCGAGGGACGCAGGGGTCCTCCCTCGAGCAGTTCAACAATCCTTGGTCTTTTTTATAGGGAAAACGTCAAAAGGGGAAGGCGGGGAAGCGGGTGACATCTCATGCATACAAAGTTCATATAGAAAAATCCCATCCCCACCCTCTATCTTAACCATTTTATTAAGATATTGATTTTATTTAAAAGAACTGGAAATCCCATGCTCCTGGGGAAGGTTTGTGGAGACTGAGGCGGCTTGCAGTCCAAGTCAAACAGCAGAGAGTCATTTTTCCTGGTAGAAGTCAGCAGATGGGCGCTGAGTTGATAAGTAACAAGATCCATCGCTCAGTCCTTGGGAAACTACAACTCTCACGAAGGGCAGAGGTCCCAAGATCCAGCCATTTCCCAAAAGCCTCGTGGGGTCCTTGTTGTTGTCAGTGCCTTGGCAATGTGACCAAGACTTAACCCTTGTTGTGTAGTCTGGTGCCCTTGCCCTTTGCAGAACGATGTCACTATCCCTTATTTGGGGGGGGGGGGGGTGCTCGACATCACTCTTACTGCCTACAACAGGGAAAACCAGCTGATCCCTAATCCATCTAAAAAACAGACATGAGCCTTTCACCTTAAGAACAGACAAGCACCCCAAGCTCTGAGGATCACCTGGGAAGGAATCCCACTGGAGCATTGAAGCACACCCAAATACCTGGGAGTCACTCTGGACCATGCTCTGACCTACAAGAAGCATTGCCTGAATATCAAGCAAAAAGTGGGCACTAGAAACAATATCATACGAAAGCTGACTAGCACAACCTGGGGATCACAACAGACACAGTGAAGCATCTGCCCTTGCACTTTGTTACTCTGCTGCTGAGTATGCATGCCCAGTGTGGAACACATCTCACCACACTAAAACAGTGGATGTGGCTCTTAATGAGACATGCCGCATTATCACGGGGTGTCTGCGCCCTACACCACTGGAGAAATTACACTGTTTAGCTGGAATTGCACCACCTGACATCCACCGGGAAGTAGCAGCCAATAGTGAAAGGACCAAGGCAGTGACATCTCCGGCCCATCCTCTGTTTGGATATCAGCCAGCACGTCAACGACTTAAATCGAGAAATAATTTTCTAAGATCTACAGAGACACTCGCTGGAACACCTCAGCAAGCGAGAGTCCAAAAGTGGCAGGCTCAAACTCAGACTCTCAACCAGTGGCTGATACCAGATGAGAGACTCCCCCCTGGGCACACAGAAAACTGGGCGACTTGGAAGGCGCTGAACAGACTGCGCTCTGGCACCACGAGATGCAGAGCCAATCTTAAGAAATGGGGCCACAAAGTGGAATCCACAACATGCGAGTGTGGAGAAGAGAAAACTACAGACCACCTGCTGCAATGCAACCTGAGGCCTGCCACATGCACAATGGAGGACCTTCTTATGGCAACACCAGAGGCACTCCAAGTGGTGTGCCTGCCTACAACAAGGCAATGTAAATTCAGCTGCCACTAGCGCCCGCTTCTGAGCACGTATGACCAGCAAAACTAAGAGAAAGTAGGAATCTCAACAGCTCCCATTGCAGATGAGAAAAATGTAGAGATTTAAAATGTTGACCACTAAAAATGGAAACCATAAGAAAATGGAGGGTTATGAAAGGATAGGTTGACACAGGGTCATTTTGGAAGAAGGCTTCTTGTTGCCTGTAGGTTTTAAATTTTGTTGGGGTCTTTTTACTAACCCAAGGCTGACCTTGACGTCATTCTTGCATTTAATGTGTGCATTTTGCTGATTTTGAATAAAAAGGTGGCTGAAGTGCTCTTCTTTTTGGTGAAGGAGGAGCTTATCCTCCTTTTTTCAATGTTATTCCTGCCTCAGGTCCCATTTTTCCGTTAAGAAGCCATGCTCAGGAGCAGATTTGCTTGATTAACTTGTGCCTGATTATAAAGGAGAAGGATGATGTGCACCTCACAACTGCAGGATTGCAGTCTTCCAAGACTTCCCAATTCTTTCTGTGTATACATTATGGTGTTTGTTACATTGGAAAGTGTAGAAGGAATTTGAAGGAGAAAGGAGAGAATGGGTAATAATGTTATCTTTCCCTTCTCTTTTCTTTCCTTCCAGGAGAGGGAACAAGGACTGGGTCTGTAAGTAGAAGTAGAAGAGCATCTCTTCCTCAAGAGGAACTCAGAACAGTATCTGCAGGAGTACATCAGGTAGGGGGCAGGCTCTCCAGCAAGCCAAGAAAGGCGCAGGCGGTGTTCTGCTGTTGATTTAACCACTCTGTGGCTCTCACAAAATCTTGTTCTTTCCCTTTGCTTGCATCCAATGTGTTTCTTCAAAGAGCCTGTAGATATCATCCAATAAGAATTTCAAGTTTTAGAGCAGTCTGAAACAATATGTTTGTTGTTCTCCAGGTGACTTTTGAGGAGGTGGCTGTGGATTTCACAGAAGAAGAGTGGGCTCTGTTGGACCCAGGCCAAAGAGCCCTTCATCAGAAGGTGATGGAGGAGAATTTGGAACTCCTGTCCTCTCTGGGTAAGGCTCCCCCTGTCTTGTGCTTAGTCAGCTCACATAAAACCAGAATTCTTAGTATTATATTATATATTATATTGATATTAAAGCAGTCAGAATTCTTTTCTTCTAATCTTGTTGACTTCTGATGTCTCTTTCCAGGAAGCACTTGTGGAAACAATTCCTCATCATCCAAGTGTTTGGAGGGGAAAAAAAGATTCAATCAAAAGGCCTTCCTCTCCCGTTACCAATCAGATCACACCAGGAAGAAACCATTTCATTGTTGGATATGCCGAAAGGGTTTCATTTTGAAGAGTTTCCTCCTTTGTCATCAAACAACTCACGCCGGGAGGAAACTATTCAAATGCCCGAAGTGCAGAAAAGAGTTTATTTGGAAGTCACACCTCACTCGGCATCAAGCAACTCACACTGAGGACAATCCATTCAAATGCCTGGAGTGTGGAAAAGGCTTTATTCAGAAGGCAGACCTCACCTTGCATCAAGCAATTCACACGGGGGAGAAACCATTCAAATGCCCGGAGTGTGGAAAAGGCTTTATTCAGAAGGAAGACCTCACTCGGCATCAAGCAATTCACACGGGGGAGAAACCATTCAAATGCCCAGAGTGCGGAAAAGGCTTTATTCGGAAGGGAGACCTCACTCGGCATCAAGCAACACACACTGGGGAGAAACCATTCAAATGCCCAGAGTGTGGAAAAGGCTTTATTAGGAAGTCAGTCCTCACTCGGCATCAAGCCATTCACATCGGGGAGAAACCATTCAAATGCCCAGAGTGTGGAAAAGGCTTTATTCAGAAGGGAGAACTCACTCGGCATCAAGCAACTCACACGGGGGAGAAACCATTCAAATGCCTGGAGTGTGGAAAAGGCTTTATTAGGAAGTCAGTCCTCACTCGGCATCAAGCCATTCACACCGGGGAGAAACCATTCAAATGCCCAGAGTGTGGAAAAGGCATTATTCGGAAGGAAGACCTCACTCGGCATCAAGCAATTCACACGGGGGAGAAACCATTCAAATGCCCAGAGTGTGGAAAAGGCTTTATTCGGAAGGGAGAACTCACTCGGCATCAATCAACACACACTGGGGAGAAACCATTCAAATGCCCTGAGTGTGGAAAAGGCTTTATTAGGAAGTCAGTCCTCACTCGGCATCAAGCCAGTCACACTGGGGAGAAACCATTCAAATGCCCAGAGTGTGGAAAAGGCTTTATTCGGAAGTCACACCTCACTCGGCATCAAGCCATTCACACTGGGGAGAAACCATTCAAATGCTTGGAGTGTGGAAATACTTTTACTAGTAAGAAATCTCTCACATTTCATCAACCCATTCACACTGGGGAGAAACCATTCAAATGCCCGGAGTGTGGAAAAGGCTTTAATTCGAAGTCACTCCTCACTCGGCATCAAGCTGTTCACACTGGGGAGAAACCATTCAAATTCCCAGAGTGTGGCAAAGGCTTTATTCGGAAGGCATACTTCACTCGGCATCAAGCAACTCACACTGGGGAGAAACCATTCAAATGCCTGGAGTGTGGAAAAGGCTTTATTCAGAAGTCACTCCTCACTCGGCATCAAGCTGTTCACACTGGGGAGAAACCCTCAAATACCCAGAGTGTGGAATAGGCTTTATTCAGAAGGCAGACCTCATTCTGCATCAAGCAAGTCACACTGGGGAGAAACCATTCAAATGTCTAGAGTGTGGAAAAGGCTTAATTCAGAAGGCACACCTCACCTATATTCAAGCAAGTCGCACTGGGGAGAAACCATTCAAATGCATGGAGTGTGGAAATGGTTTTATTCAGAAAGTACACTTTACTCGACATCAAGCAATTCATACTGGGGATAAACCATCAAATACCCGAAGTGTTGAATAGGTATAAAGCAGTGGTTCTCAACCTTACTAATGCCGCGACCCCTAAATACAGTTCCTCATGTCATGGTGACCCCCAACCATAAAATTATTTTTGTTGCTAATTCATAACTGTCATTTTGCTACTGTCTCTTTTAAATGGTCTTTGAACTTATGAAGATGTTTTAGTTAATGTTTATCTGACTTTTTATTATTGTTGTTGGCATCTAATGGTTACCTCCCTGACTCTGTGTTTTGTTATTGGCAAATTCTGTATATATTGTGGCAGAATTTGTTGTTTTCACCATACAGATAAATAATTTGGATTTAGAGAACTGAACACTGTATAACTGGTGCTTAATTCCAATTGTTATTCCTATATGTTGTATGTTTGGTCTTAGGGACCTTTTTGCTTGTTGTACCTCCCTGACTCCCCCCCCCCCCCCCACCAAGATGAGAAGGATGGGATATAAATGCCCAAAATAAATAAATAAATAAATATGGTTATGAATTGTAATGTAAGACCCCCACGAAACTTGGCCCACAGATTGGCCATGACAAACAGAAAACACTGGAGGGGTTTGGGAGAAATTCACAGAGATTTAGGGGAGATGTAGTTCACCTACATCCCAGAGAGCACTGTGAACCCAAACCACTATGGATCTGGACCAAACTTGGCACAAATACTCAATATGCCCAAATTTGAACACTGGTGGAGTTTGGGGAAAATAGACCTTGACATTTGGGAGTTGTAGTGCTTGGATTGATAATTCACCAACAATCAGAGCATTCTGAATTCCACCAATGATGGAATTGAACCAGAGTTGGCACACAGAACTCCCATGACCAACAGAAAATATTGGGTTTGGTGGGTATTAACCTTGGGTTTTGGAATTGTAGTTCACCTCCATCCAGAAAGCACTGTGGACCCAAACAGTGATGGATCTGGACCAAACTTGGCAAGAATACTCAATATGCCCCAATGTGAACACTGGTGGAGCTTTGGAAAAATACACTTTGACATTTGGGAGTTGTAGTGCTTGGATTTATAGTTCACCTAAAATCAGAGCACTCTGAACTCCACCAATGATTGAATTGAACCAAACTTGGCACACAGAACTCCCATGACCAACAGAAAATACTGGAAGGGTTTTTTTGTTTGCTTTTTTGCTCCTGCAGTCAAAACAAGTTTGGAGACTTGGATTCTAATAAATGGCAATGGAGTGCCACTGGATGACCTTGAGAAAGACACTTTCTCAACCTCAAAGAAGGCAAAGGCAGACTCCTGAAAACATCTTGCCAAGAAAATCCAGTGCTAGGTTCATCCTGGTGCCCTTCCAGATGGGCCCTATATCCCAGGATCTGATCCCAGATTATCTGCTTTGTACTGGATTATATGAGTCTGCACTGCCAGATAATCTGGGATAAACAGAAAACCTGGGATCGGATTGTGGCATATAGGGCCTGTCTGGAAGGGCCCCTAGACCCCTTCTACACTGTCCTTATATCCCAGGATCTGATCCCTTCCTTGGCATTTTTCTATTTCCTGCCTTTAAATCCATGTTAGAAACAGATGAGTGGGAGAGGAGGGAAGGAGGGGAAATGGGGCAGATGGATTAGGGCCATGATGGCAAACCTATGACACGTGTGTCAGCACTGACACGCGTAACCATTTTCGATGACACGCAGCCGCATGTGGCCACATACAGAGAAGATGGGGCCGCATCCCAAGAAGAACATTTCATCCTCGGCTCCTACACCAGCATTTTTCTATCATGCCGAGATATATGGCATTATAGAAAAAACAGGTAAGTTAAATAATTGGTTTTTGGTTTATTAAATACAGTTATATATTACAATAATATATTTTTGTTATTAAACTATAAATATCATGAAATTATGGGTTTTTTTTTTCTCGAAGTGACACACCTCTTGAGTTATGCTCGGTTTTTTGGTGAGTATTGACACACCAAGCTCAAAAGGTTGCCCATCATTGAATTAGGGGAAGGGAGCACTGGAAAGCGGCGGGAGGGGGTGTGTGTAATTTGCTATTTCTAAGGGACTCCCACTGAAGAAGGACACTGATTTAAAGGAGATGCAGTTCACCTACATCTGGAGAGCACTGTGAACCCAAACAAACTATGGATCTGGGTGAAATTTGGCACAAATACCCGATATGTAGAGCAGGCTTTCGCTTGGAGAGTGGACTGCCCTTCCTCCTCCTCTCTGTTCTCTTCCAGAGGCACCTCCAAATGGAGAGGAGGAGAAGGGCCAGCCTTGCTGCTGCCCTTTGCTCCTCCCGCTGCTCTTTGAGGCTTCCAGGCAAGCTGAAGCCTGCTCTAGAAGCCCAGGAAGGCGAGAAGGGCACGGTGTGGGACAGCAGCAGAGATGCCTGCCCTTCTCCTCCTCCTCCTCTGGGCTCTTTCTCCTCCTCCTCCTCTCCGTTTGGAGGTGCCTCTGGAAGAGACTGGAGAGGCCGAAGAACCCAGAGGAGGCGGAGGAGGGAGACTCCTACTGCTGTACTTCGAGGCTTCCATGAAATATCTTAATGAGACATGCCGCATTTTCACAGGGTGTCTACACCCTACACCACTGGAGAAATTATACTGTTTAGCCAGCTTTGCACCACCTGACATCCGCTGGGAAGTAGCAGCCAATAATTTAAGGACCAAGGCAGTGACATCTTCAGCCCATCCTCTGTTCGGATATCAGCCAGCACTCCAATGCCTTAAATCAAGAAATAGTTTTCTAAGATCTACAGAGATACCTCAGCAAGCGAGAGTCCCAAAGTGGCAGTCTAAAACCTGGAACCTCAACCCATGCCAGATATCGAATGAGAGACTCCCCCTGGGCACACAGAAGACTGGACAATTTGGAAGGCACTGAACAGACTTCGCTCTGGCACCACGAGATGCAGATCCACCCTTAAATGCAGCCACAAAGTGGACATGTGTGTGTGGAGAAGAGCAAACTGCAGACCACCTATTGCAATGCAGCCTGAGCCCTGCCACATGCACAGTCGAGGACCTCCTTATAGCAACACCAGAGGCACTCCAAATGGCCAGCTTCTGGTCTAAGGATATTTAATATAATGCAAAGTTTTTAAATTTTGTGTTTTTTAAAATGCATTTTCAACTGTACCCTTGGTACAGTTGAAAATGTAAACACAGTGGTGCAATGGGTTAAATGACTGAAAGGGTGGTGGTTCAAATCTGGGGACCAGGTCTGTCAGCTCCAGCTTCTCATGTGGGGACATGAGAGAAGCCTCCCACAAGATGGTAAAACATCCGGGCAACTCCTGGGCAACATCCTTGCAGATGGCTTAAACATGAAATGCATTTATATTTCAAGTAGATTCATGCTCAGTAAGAGATTCTAGTTACAGCTGCTATTCACTGTAACTGATGTAAGCAAGTACCCGCAGTTTTAGTAGGACTGATTGCAAGAGCATCCCATTTTTAATACCTTGGGCTTTATTGCATGGTAAGAGCTGCGGTGGCGCAATGGGCTAAACCCTTGTGCTGGCTGAACTGCTGACTTGAAGGTTGGTGGTTTGAATCCGAGAGACAGGGTGAGCTCCTGTCTGTCAGCCCCAGCTTCCCATGCGGGGACATGAGAGAAGCCTCCCACAGGATGGTAAAACATCCGGGCGTCCCCTGGGCAGCATCCTTGCAGACAGCCAATTATCTCACACCAGAAGCGACTTGCAGTTTCTCAAGTTGCTCCTGACATGAAAAATAATAATAAAACAAACTAGATGAGAATTAGAACCTTGTTTTCATTAGTCCGCTCATAACATAAGACGTTTCCCCTCTTGTCCATGAGATGTAGGTAAAAATCAGAAGAATTCAAGTGGAAACTCTTGTATGAATACATTTTTAATAACCTGGACCTACCTGTGCTAAAAATCCAGTACGGCCAACATTGGCATTTGATAAAAACATTTGTTGATTTTCTTACAAAAATGTGATCATATTCAAACCAGGACCAAGTTCCATGTTACCTCAGTTTAGTCTATGAGAGGGTAAAAATTAAGGGAACCATTTAAAAGTTTCCTCATAGTCTGATCAATTCCTCTTCACTAGTGCAAGAGATTGAGTGGAAACTTGAAGCTTTTTGTGACAATAGGAGCAATTGTAACATTTCTCTTCCATCTCCTGGGTCTCTTGCAAGACTTAAGGCCAGGGACCTTTCAAAATATCTATGTCTTTGAAACCATCTTTCTTTTGAAGAGCGAGGCTCTGCCTCTGATGAAAGACTTTCCTACCAACAGGTTTATATGTGCCACTTCCTGCCTGATGCATAATTAGTTGCATTTTTTTTCCTGAAGGGTTTTTTCTCCCCTATCAGTCCAAGCATTCAAACAATTGTGGGTTTTCATACGAATTCACAGTTCTGAAGAGATGCCAGAAGTTCTCACACAGGTCCTCTCCTATTCAACAAGGTCTGATTGAGAACTGAAGCTTTTCCCACATCAGGAGCACATAAACAAGTGCACTCTCACATGACAGTAGGTTATGGGCCCAAGAGAAACACTTCTCACTATAACTTCTCCCCCGTGTGGATTCTCTGATGGACTCTGAGAGCAGAGCCATGACTAAACGTATCGCCACACTGTGAGCACTGGAAGATTTCCCTGGAGTCCGAGCATTCGGGCGGCTTATCCGTGTGGGTCCGCACATGGAAAACCAGCTCAGAAATGACTTCAAAGGCTTTCCCACAGACAAAACAGGCTAAGGAATCCCCTCTTGAGTGGGTTCTCTCATGTTCAATAAGTTCGGACTTTTTGTTGAAGCTTTTCCCACAGTAGGAGCACATTGCCATGTGGGTTCTTTCATGCGCTCTCAAGTGCGGGCTGCAGCTGAAACACATCCCGCAGTAGGAACATTTGTACTGGTTTTCGCCCGTGTGAGTTCTCCGGTGGACTTTGAGGCTTGTGTACGTTCCAAAGTTTTCTGCGCACTTTGAGCATTTATAAGGTTTCTCCCCTCTGTGGAGCCCCTGGTGTTGAAGGAAACTCGATATCTTCATGTACGCTTTCCCACAGATTGGGCACACGTGTATTTTCTTTCTTTTCTGTTTTTCCTGCTGGGTGTTGCAACCAAAGGTATTCCCGCAGACTGAGCATTTGTGTGGCTTCTGGCCCATGTGGATTCTCTCGCTTTCTCCGCAGTTGGAACAGGTATACAGTTTCTCCCCGACGTGGTTTCTTTCATGAGACAGAAGGTCAGAACTGCTACTGAAGCTCTGGCCACAATGCCAGCACTGATATGGCTTCTTCTCTCCCTGGGGGCTGTTGTGCATCCTCAGGTCTGAACTCAGGCCAAAGCTTTCATCACATTCCTCATATTTCACATTCTGAACCTCCTGGGTGTTGGGTTCATTTTCAGTTTTGCAAACCACCTGACCCTCTCCCTCCTCTTCGTCCCCTCCATTCTGTCTCTCTGGCTTATACTGACTCTCATCAGGCTCTTGGTCTGTTTTCAATAACATCACTGAGAGCTCCATTTGCTCAGGATGCTCCAAGACGGGTTTCTTCTCCTCCTCGCTTTCTTCCATCCACCCTCCATCTGCTGAAAGAGAGATAAATATACAAAACATGAATCAGAGCTTTCAAAGATGAGGCTGTGCAGGTTCTGAAGCAGTGCTTGGCTGCTGTGTCGGTCTGGATGAGGGTGAACAGATAGAAACCGAATTCAGACAAGACAGAGGTACTCCTGGTCAGTCAGAAGGCCGAACAGGCCGTAGGGTTACAGCCTGTGTTAGACGGGCTTACAATCCCCCTGAAGACACAGGTTTGCAGCTTGGGAGTAATCCTAGATGCATTACTAAGCCTGGAACCCCAGGTCTCGGCGGTGATCAGGAGAGCTTTTGCACAAGTAAAATTTGTGCACCAGCTGTGCCCGTACCTTGGGAAGTCTGACTTGGCCACAGTGGTTCACGCTCTTGTTGCACCCCAGATAGACTACTGCAACACACTCTATGTGGGGCTATCTTTGAAGACTGCCTGGAAGCTTCAACTAGTCCAATGGTCGGCAGCCAGGTTGCTCACTGGACAGGCATACAGGGAACATGCAACTCCTCTGTTACACCAGCTCCACTGGTTGCCACTCAGCTTCCGAGCACAATTCAAAGTACTGGTTTTAACCTTTAAAGCCCTAAACAGTTCTGGCCCAGGCTACCTGTCCAAACGTATCTCCTGTTATGAACCATCACTAAGTTTAAGATCTTCAGGAGGGGCTCTGCTCTCAATCCCACCACGATCGCAAACACAGTTGGTGGGGACGAGAGAGGGCCTTCTCGGCAGTGGCCCCCCGTCAGTGGAACTCTCTCCCCAGGGACATCAGGTTGGCCACTTCCCTCCTGTCCTTTAGAAAAAAACTGAAGACTTGTCTTTGGGACGCATTCCACTAGTGGACAGCGGCAATTGGAATAGAGATTTGGAAACTGCGACAGTGATTTAACCCCAGACTTGGGTTTGGCTTAACTGGCATGACTAATTTACTGTTTTAATGAATTGTTTTAATGTTTTAATGTATTTGTTTTTAGTATCTATATGATGATAGCATCGTTTGGTGCTTATGTGAGGCCGCCCCGAGTCCCCTCTTGGGGGGAGAAGGGCGGGGTAAAAGTGCATGAAATAAATAAATAAATAAAACACAACATGATCCAAAAGGCCAAACCAATCCCTGGTAAATAAACACTTAACTAATTTTCAAAAAATCATAGAATTGGAAGAGATTTCATGGGCCATCCAGTCCAACCCCCTGCCAAAAAGCAGGAAAATTGCATTCAAAGCACCCCCGACAGATGGCAATCCAGCCTCTGTTTCAAAGCCTCCAAAGAAGGAGCCTCCACCACACTCCAGGGCTGAACAGCTCTTACAGTCAGGTTCTTCCTCATGTTCAGGTGGAATCTCCTTTCCTGTAATTTGAAGCCCCTGTTCCTCATAATCTCCAGGCCAGCAGAAAGCATGCTTGCTTTCTCCTCCCTATGACTTCCCCTCACATCTTGTATTGCTCTACTCTAGAAGCATAGTGTCTAGACCGGGGGGAAGCATTAGTCCCACTCTCTTCTGCTTAGATCAGACCTCACGTGGAATTTTGCATCCAGTTTTGGGCACCACAATTTTAGAACTGTAAGCAAGAAGCATAAAGGAACTCCTCCAATATATTAAAATCATCAATACTGTTTTAATATTTGTGTATTTTAAATTATATAGTAATGTTTTAGTGTTAGCCACTTTGTGTCTCCATACAGAGAGAAAAAGCAGGATTTATTAAATAAACATAGCAATAATTACCCAACACAGATGCACTCTCTTCACTCTCCTGCTTGGCTTCGGTGAGAATCTGTATCTTCACCACATCTGTCTGAGCCTGGTTGGCCTGGGAGAGGTTCACCAAATCCTCATCAGTCACTGCTGTGCCCTAGAGCGTACGAATGTAAAATAAAGTTAGGATGCAACAAAATAAGTATTGAGTAGGCATGCAAAAGTTTTCAATACAAAGTACAGTCAGTGTCCCATATTTACTGCTGAGGGGAACAACACCTTGTGAAAGCGAAGAGCCCCAAATTTTAACATGGCTTTTTTTAACCTTAAAGAATATCTCTCTTGAAATGTATAAGTCCTCCAATATGAGTGTATCATCCACTTCCACCAGCAGGTGACTATAAAAGCATATGGGAGGACCAAGAGATTCTCACAAAATGTTCTCTCAAAGTTCTCCAGCACAACTTCCAGGGGAAGTTGATGAAATAGTTAGGAGTGGACGATCTAGAGATTCCAAGAGAATTGTCCTCTATAGGAATCTCTAGATTGTTCTACGGTCAAACTCGGGAGAAAGTTGGCCATAATATCATATTGGAGGAATTAGAGATTCCTTGAAAGATTTGTAATTAAATCCATAAATAACATAGTCCCAAACAAAAAATCTTAGTGTCTTGGTTTTTAGGTTTGTTCCTGGGATCATAGAATCAAAGAATTGGAAGAGACCTCTTGGGCCATCCAGTCCAACCCCCTGTCAAGAAGCAGGAATATTGCATTCCTGCTTCTTGCGTGGTGGAGGCTCCTTCTTTGGAAGCTTTTAAACAGAGGCTGGATGGCCATCTGTCAGGGGTGATGGCCATCTAGCCCCTGTTTGAAAGCTTCCAAAGAAGGAGCCTCCACCACGCTCCAGGGCAGAGAGTTCCACTGCTGAACGGCTCTCACAGTCAGGAAGTTCTTCCTCATGTTCAGATGGAATCTCCTCTCTCGTAGTTTGAAGCCATTGTTCCACGACCTAGTCTCCAGGGAAGCAGAAAACAAGCTTGCTCCTTCCTCCCTGTGGCTTCCTCTCACATATTTATACATGGCTATCATATCTCCTCTCAGCCTTCTTCAGGCTAAACATGCCCAGCTCCTTAAGCCGCTCCTCATAGGGCTTATTCTCCAGACCCTTGATCATTTTAGTCGCCCCCCTCTGGACACATTCCAGCTTGTCAATATCTCTCTTGAATTGTGGTGCCCAGAATATTCCAGGATCATGCTGATTCAGAAAATTGCATTGGCTAGATCACATCAGCTCTATGTTATTAGATATGGCATATCATAGTTTGCTATAGGTAAGCAGATAGTGACTGGTAGAGTCACAGAATCATGGAGTTGGAAGAGACCTTGTGGGCCATCCAGTCCAACCCCCTGCCAAGAAGCAAGAAATTCGCATTCAAAGCACCCCCGACAGATGGCCATCCAGATTCTGCTTAAAAGCCTCCAAAGAAGGAGCCTCCACCACACTCCAGGGCAGAGAGTTCCACTGGTGAATAGCTCTCACAGTTAGGATGTTCTTCCTAATATTCAGATGGAAACTCCTTTCTTGTAGTTTGAAGCCATGGTAGATGGCATATGTTCTGTATTTCAAAAACCAGAGCGGATAGAGGAAAACGTGCTGTTTCTGGAATCATTAGGTCAAATACACCCAGAAACTGGTCTAACAACAGAGGCACCAAAATGTGTGTTGACCAGTGAATCAAATCCATAAAAAGTCAAACCTTGAAATGTAGAGATAATAATAATAATAATAATAATAATAATAATAATAATAATAATAATCCTTTATT
Source organism: Anolis sagrei (assembly GCF_037176765.1). Taxonomy (NCBI): domain Eukaryota; kingdom Metazoa; phylum Chordata; class Lepidosauria; order Squamata; family Anolidae; genus Anolis; species Anolis sagrei. The sequence goes on from NC_090022.1 coordinate 14,906,899, forward strand.
TATACCACGCAGGACTCAGTGCGGCTTGCAAGAGGTCGAGCCCAAATACATCAAAAACAAAAAACACAACAACAATACAGCAAAAATAACTCATAGCAAAGCAAAACAATAACAAAATCATGACGCATTTAAAAACCTGTGGCAGGGCCAAATGTAATGGTTAAAAATATTTTTAAAAAATGCTGGGCATGTCCAGGTGAAATAGGATGGATATTTAGGGATAATTGGGTGTGCAGACAATTCTAACTCTCTCGTAAAGTGCATTTGGGACAAATTGCTTGGGATACCTTAATCTGGGATCTAACTGTAAATGTGGAGAACTAACTTGATTGAAGTGTATTCAGTAGCAGGAAGGAACTGTGAATTCATTGCTGATCATGTCAACCAAGTTATTTTTGGTCAGCCTCCAGTAAAGAAGCTGGGCAGCTATGTCTGTTGACTATGAACACCATTCTCAACAGCACTTCAAAGACAGTATTTGGGGAACACACTCACCTGCCCTTCCCAGACTTTGGCCTCTGGTTGCCACAGGAGGAAATCTTCTGCCAGGGTTACTGCTTGGGCGCATGTCTCTGGAGCATTTTTCCGGAGCCAGGTCTGCATATCTGTTGGCAGGACAGCTAGGAACTGCTCCAAGGTCACCAACTCCAGCATCTCCTCCTTGGTATGACTTTCTGGCTTCAACCACTGGCGGCAAAGCTCTTGGAGCCGCTGGCAAAATTTCCGTGGCCCATCAGCCTCTTGGTAGCGCAATGTCCGGAACTGCTCGTGCTGTGTTTCCGATCCAACGGCTTCTCCAGCCAGAACTCTCTCCTCCCTCTTCCCACTGTGCGTCGTACACTTTTGAATTTCTCTAGTGCCTTGTGGCTGGACTTGGGAAACCCACAATTCTCTGGGCCACTTGTTGAAAACAGCTGGATCATTACATTGGTTCAGTTCAGGAAGCTGTGGAGTTCCTCCACTTAAAGGATGAGCTTGAAGCCCCATCAAAAAGCCCTGCAACTGGGCATCCCAGTTCCCAGAGGGCCCATCCTCTGGCTCCTGCTTCACCTTGGCTTTCAGAAGAACGGTGCCTTTGTTTACGTCACCTGGTTCAATGATGGCCGACTCCCCCTCCTCTTCCTCCATCTTTATTTCGGGATCCATGCCCTCCTTGATCAAAACCACCATAGCTTTTGCATCTTGGGTTTCTGCCATTCTGTGGCAAAGAAATCACTTTCTTTTTTTGCTTTCCAGCACCACCTCTCTAGTCTCGCTGCTTTATCTGTCAAGTTCTGTAAGATACTTAAATAATTGTGCGAAGTTAAGAACTTTCTATGATCAAGAGGGGCCAAAATGTTTGAGCTCCACAGCCTTTCCCACTGTGTAGAGAAAAATATAAATATGAGAGACAAAGTCTAGGACTCCACACTAAGAGCAAGATTGTACGCTGCTTTAATGCTGTGTTGTTGTGTGACTTCAAGTTATTTCAGGTTTATGGCAATGACAAACTGAAACTATTGTAGGTTTTCAGGAATGGACAGTGTCTGACTCACCCAAAGTTACGCTGTTAGTCTAAAGCAGGCATGGGCAAACTTCGGCCCTCCAGGTATTTTGGACTTCAATTCTCACAATTCCTAACAGCTGGTAGGCTGTTAGGAATTGTGGGAGTTGGAGTCCAAAACACCTGGAGAGCCAAAGTTTGCCCATGCCTGGTCTAAAAAGTTGCAGTACAATGCTCAAACCTCTGCCACACACTGCTTCTCTTTAATGTTGCTGGAATATAAAGTTTTGCTAGTGTAGTTATGTAGGAGAGTCAGGACATCTCAGATGAAGGTATCATAACAGCAGAGCTCTCTTGATGAACCCACATTCAGGAGAATTCCCATTATTCCCAGTCTGCATGGCGGATAATCAAAAGTGATCGGAGTTGTCATTCAATAACGTCTAGAGACCCAACCTTAATAAAAACTAAAGAGAACAGACTATGTGTATGTATGTAACTATAATTCCAAAACCCATGAAAGCCTTCTGTTTTCTGTTGGTCTTGGAAGTCCAGTGTGCCAAGTTTGGTTCAATTCCATCATTGGTGGAGTTCAGAATGCTCTTTGATTGTAGGTGAAATATAAATCCCAGCAACTACAACTCCCAAATGACAAAATCAATTTTTTGAGTGATGGTCACTCATTGGATTGTTAGGCATATTCTGTCCAAAATTGGTGTCAATTGGTCCAGTGGTTTTTGAGTTATGTTAATCCCACAAACGAACCTTAGACTTTTATTTATATAGGTGATTTATATAGGTGACTTGTTTTTGATATATATTATATAGACACACACACACTAGCCATTCCCTGCCACATGTTGCTGTGGCCCAGTCTGTATATATGTGTTTTGTGTGTGTGTGCATATATATGTGTGTGTATTTGTGTATATATGTGGTTTTGCACATGTGTTGTATTTTTGTGGGGTTTTTTTGGCTTTTAAAGTTTCTTCTGTTGTGTTTTTCAGTGTTTTTATGAGTGACGGTCACTCGTTGGCCTAATAGGTGTATTGTGTCCAAATTTGGTGTCATTTTGTCCAGTGGTTTTTGAGTTATGTTAATCCCACAAATGAACATTACATTTATATATATATATATATATATACACACACACACCACATTCCTTATTTAAAATGAGACTAAAAGTGGCTTATAACTTGCAGGCTTTGGCTCCATGTACAGTTCTGCAGAATGAAATATAAATGGTCGGTGTAGACTCATATAATGCTGCTTGGTTGCATTGACCTGTTGTCTACACTGATTATACAGTGCAGTTCCAAACTCCATTGCATGGCAGTGTAGATAAGGCCCTAATATCACTCTGTATTGCACCCATATTGGCCTTTATCCACTAAAGCTCTTGCTAACCTAGAAGCCAGTGATTCTTCAAGGGGCTGCTGCATTTCTGCATTTACTCCCCTCCCCCTTTATCCCTTCTTAAATAAATATATGGCTGGAGGACTCTATATGAGAAGTTTCAGTCTGCAAAGGACTTGGGGAAAGCCCTTCCTTTGCCTTTGCCTTTCCCTTTCCCACCTGCAAGCCTTGCAGCCTCTTCTTCCCACTCACCTCTTTGCAGGACTTCTTCCCTGGGATTCTATGGCGCTCCTGGCCCCGCCCCTCCCTGATCACTCCTAGCCCCGCCCTCCCCCAGACCGGAAGGAATGTTCCATGAGCACACACTGGGGCCACTCTAGGACTCAGAGCTCTGTCGCTTTAACTCTTTCATAGCCAAGCAACCCAACCTCTTTTATCAAGGGATGATGGAACAGAAGGCATGCTCATCCAATTTTGCAACACAGATTTTGAACAGATTAATACCAAAAATGAAAAAAAAATTGATTTCAGCAGGGAGAAATGTGCAGCATACTGCAATTTGCCCCCCAAAATATTGAAATGCACAGATATAGGATGGGATGCAGAACACATCATGCAACAGGCAGGGCTTGATGAATCCAAGGTTGGAGTTAAAATTGCTGGCAGGAACATTAACAATCTTAGATATGCAAATAATAATAATAATAGTGTTTTTTTCTGTGTCGGTTGCAACTTGAGAAACTGCAAGTCGCTTCTGGTGTGAGAGAATTGGCCATCTGCAAGGACGTTGTCCAGGGGACGCCCGGATGTTTTGATATTTTGACATCCTTGTGAGAGGCTTCTCTCATGCCCCAACATGGAGAGCTGGAGCTGACATTAGGAGCTCATCCGTGCTCTCCCAGATTCGAACCTGCAGCCTGTCGGTCTTCAGTCCTGCCAGCACAAGGATTTAACCCATTACGCCACTGGGGCTCAATAATAATAATCCCTTCGATCATCTGGAAAGGCCCTGCTCACGATCCCACCTGCGTCACAGGCGCGTCTGGTGGGGACGAGGGACAGGGCCTTCTCTGTGGTGGCCCCCCGACTCTGGAACTCTCTCCTCAAGGACATCAGACAAGCCCAAACGCTGGCTGTCTTTAGGAAGAGTCTGAAGACCTGGCTGTTCCAGTGTGCCTTTCCAGAATAGGAAACTCCTGGCATTAAGTCCCAAATGCACTTTGTTAGAGATTCAGGATTATCTGCACATTGCACCTACCTCCAAATACCTCTACATATCACTTGTCAAGTCCAGCACTTTTAAATTTTGTCTTTTACACTTGGCCCGGCTCTTGGTTTTAAATGCGTCACTGTGTCATTGTTTTTTTATTGTTCTAATGCCTTTCTTGATGTTTTTATTTGTTTATGACGTTATTGTGTATGTGTGTTATTGTTGTTGGCGGCCTTGGCCTTTGTAAGCCGCATCGAGTCCTTCGGGAGATTTTGTGGGGTATAAATAAAGTTAATAATAATTATTAATAATAATAATCTAATACTGTTAGAGACCCTAAATTGGGTCTTCTTAGGTCCACATCACGGGAGCACGTAAGGAAGGAGACAGTCCCAAAAAAGATTAAAAAACAAGGTTTATTTTAGTTTCTTCATGAAGAAGACGGACAGCCTGGCAGCATATGCAGATGCTACCTTTCAAGTGACTGCCACGCCCCCTTGGCTTTTGTACACCTCAAGTAAACAACATTTTTTTTGGTCATGGAAAGTATTCTCTTTCTAGCCCCTCTCCCTTGACCTTTTGATGGACTTCCGGTTGGTGGCTGAAGGTGGAGGACGTGTCTCCTCGGCTCTCCGAAGAGACTGCCTGGTTTTGACGGTTTTTGAGGAATTTTCCCCTCCTTCTGAGTGGTGGTCGAAGGCCACAGAAGCAGTGACCCAGCAGTGCAGACGGCCGACGGTATTTAAGAGGGGTCTCCCTCAAGGAGACCTCCGAAAATACCCGGCAACATGGCACATCGGGCTCCGTTCCGTCTCCACGGCAGGACGCCATAGGCGCCCAACTACCTCCATAGCCACCGGCACAAAATTATCAAGACAAACTAGCAAGAAATAGCATCATTCACAACACAAGGCATCAGTCTTCAAAGGGAGTAACCGACGTTGCAACTGGATTTGAAAGACAACAAGCAATAAAAGCAGGATACAAACAAACAAGACTTCCCAGTCTCTCACCGAAGAAAGGTAGAGAAGGAGGGAGGAGGAAACAACAACGAACAAAGGAATCCCGCACACCAAGACATCAAAGACACTTAAAGGTAACCATCAAATAGCATTAAAATAAAAGGGGACGCAGGGATATATACTTCTACATTTCTATACCAATACTAGTACTAGAATCCAATACTGACACCGACCGCCTTTCTGTCGCATAGTAACGAACACCAATACTGATACGGCTGGGTAGAGCAAAACACAAGCTCCCTCCCCTCTCAGGGGACAGCAAAACCTACTAAAAGGGGGAAAAGGGGTTTCCAAGATCTCCCCTGGAAGGGGGGGACCGAAGAACCCCACAAACCCAAGGTACAGCGGGCCGTATGCAGGAAAAACTCTGAAGTGAAGGCGAGGTACCTAGACAACTAATGCCAAAACAATATCCCAAATACCATAAATAGTAGAGGCACAAGCCAAATTGCAAACTCCAACAGAGGGAAAACCAGCAAAAATCAGGAAACCTGAGCTTAAGAATCTAAGAATTGGAATTTATTACAGAGAAATAACGGGCAAGAAAATACGAAAGCTCTTCAAACCCCCCCCCGTCCCAACCCCAACCCAACAAATTGACAGATAAAACATACAAACAGATTAACCACTGACCTTGAAGCCGAGATAACAACATTGCTGGTGCCTCGGTGGCACAAGAAGGAGAAGACCTTGGAACAGAGGCCAAACGAGGGGGAGGACGACGAGGGTAGCGAGGGCGGCGACTCACGAGGGCAGAGGCGGAGAAGCAAGGAAAGGAAGACGCCGGGAGCGCGCCGCAGCACAGACGCCGCCAGCGCGCGCTCGCCAAAACCCGCGCCAAACACCGCGAGAATTGTAAGGAGAGAGAGGGAAAGGAGAAGGGGAAACAGCGCGAGATCAAGCGAGACCAAACAAATCACGCGAGAAGGAGAGGAAGAAGGAAACAACGCGGGACCCGAGGAACTCGCGTGAGAAGAAGGCCCAGGAAGAAACGGAGGCTGACAGAACCCGGAAGGCACCCAGAAAGGAAGGTGGTAAACAGCAACAAAGAAAGGAAAATTAAGGTAAGAACTCGACAAAGGGAGAAAGGGAGTCCAATAGAGACTCTTAGATGGGCAAGTAAAAGAAGAGACAAGGAAACAGAGAGAAGAATACAAATAGACACTGCAAAGAAGGAAGGTTAAGAGAGGGTGGAAGAAGACTGGGGCAAAGAGAGATAGAAACACCAAACTCGAGAGCAAAGGAGGGGATAATCAATAGAAAGCTCTCCAGCCAGAGTTCCACCAATAGTAAGATACCCAACCCCAAACACAGCATAAACAGAAGCACTCCCACTCAATAATTCATACACATCCAACAACTAAGATGACTACACCAAGCTCCAAAATGAAACAAACACAACTCATCAAAGCTCAACAACAAACTCCTGTGCAAACCCAAAAGAAAGACTCCATAACAGAAGAATCCATCCTCAATGTCATTCTGGCAGAAATCAAAAATCTTTCAGCCAAACAGGACACACAACATAAAGAACTACAGGAAGAGATCCAAAAAATAAAGACAGACTTGAAGGAAGAGATAAATAAATTACAAACGGACGTGGATAATATAAAGAAGGAAAATCAGAAAATAATCAAAACCCAAGGGAAATGGGAACACAAAGTAAACAAACTTGAAGACATTAATCAAAAAATGCAACAAAGAATGGACTTGATGGAGAATAAGGAATTAGAGTATCAACTTCGAATAAGGAACTTGGAAGAGACGAAAGGAGAGAAAAACTTAAAAGGGACAATCATTGGAATTTTAGCGGAGCTGATGGAGGTAAGCGGAGAGGTTATAGGACAGGATGTGGACAGGACCTACAGGGTGACGACGGGATATGCAAAACGAAACGGAACCTCGAGAGATGTGATCGTTAGCTTTTGTCGCAAGAGCACTCGAGACGAAATTTTAAAAGAAAATAATAGGAAACCCATCTATTACAAAGACAAAAGACTAATAATAATGAAAGAAGTAACTCAACATACCCTTGCAAAACGTCGAAAATACTCTTTCTTAACGGAAGAACTTGTTAGAAGAAAAATCAAATTCAGATGGGAGAAAGTAGAAGGAATAACTGTAACCCTAAATGAAACACGATACTGGTTGAACTCAGAGGAGAAAGCCAGAGCCTTCTACTTAAATCACATCCAAAAACAAGCCGGAGATCCAACACAAAGAAAGTTCCAAACGAATACTATAGACTTTCCGTCCAAAGAACGTCTGACAGAAGCAAGGAAAGGATCCCTGACTGAGGAAATAGAAGATGATGGAGTTAAAAAAGACAACAAAGAAGGAAGAGAGCTTGAATCAAGAGACACCAAAAGATTGAGAGAATTCTCACCAGAAAATTATAAACTTGTGCTCCCGCAAGAGGTGATTCAATGGGAGATGCAGGATGGCAACAATGAATAAGAATTTAAGGATTTACTCGAACAACACAAATGGACTGAATTCCCAGAGTAAAAGAAAGAAACTATTCAATCATCTAAAACAAAAAAATCTGGACATTATAGCCCTGCAGGAGACACACATCATGGACAAACATGTGAAACATCTGACTAATGAAAAATTAGGTAAAGAATTTCACTCTTCGGGAAGTGAGAAGAAGAGGGGAGTTGTGACATATGTTAAAGAATGGTTAAATCCAAAATTAGTATTCAAAGATGATGATGGAAGATTTTTAGGAATTAAAGTTGAAATAAACAACCAAAATATCTTGATTTGTAACACTTACTTTCCAAACGGCCCTAAAGTAAAATTCATGAAAGAATTAGTGAAAATAATAGGAAAATATGAATATGATGAGTTACTACTAATTGGAGATTTCAATGGGGTGGTAGAACCAAAATTAGACAAATCTCATCGAAAAGAAGGGGGTAAACACGGCAAAAACAATTCAGGCAAATTGCCCCAAAAATTTCTGTCATATCTGAAAGATCTAAACTTATCTGATATGTGGAGACACTTCAAAGGGTCAGAAATAGATTACACCTTCCTCTCGGGCAAATACAAAACATGGTCCCGTATTGATATGGCCTGGGCCACGAATACATTAAATCTAAGATTGAAACACATTAAAACGATCCCTAGACTGTTTTCTGGAAAGTACCTTCTTGTACCTGCAGACTCTGCGCTTAACCACAACCTTTGGCTTAACCACAACACAACTACTTCCTATGTAGGCTTGAACTTTGTATGACCTCTACATGTCAAATCTTGTTTCTTAAAAACATTTTCTTCCGTGTTGCTCCTTTTCTACAGAGAAAGGGAATATTTCTCTTCTGCTGTTAATTTCATTCAAAGCTTCTTGCTTAGCATTTGGAAATTTCACACAAAGACCCTTTCAATACTTTATTCATAACCCTCCTGGAAAAAAGTGACGAGCGGAGTGCCATCAGCAGGGTTTCATCCTGGGCCTGGTCTTGTTCAACATCTTTATTAATGACATAGAAGGCATGATCATCAAGTTTGCAGATGACACGAAATTGGGAGGGGGAGCCAATACTCCAGAAAACAGGAGCAGAATTCAAAACGAATTTAACAGATTAGAGAGATGATTGGCCAAAACTAACAAAATGAAGTTCAACAGGACAAATGCAAGATACTCCACTTAGGCAGAAAAAATGAAATGCAAAGATACAGAATGGGGGACAATGCCTGGTTTGAGAGCAGGACGTGTGAAAAAGATCTTGGAGTCCTCGTGGACAGGTGAGCATGAGCCAACGTCATGTGGCGGCAAAAAAAGGCAGTGGGATTTTGGCCTCTATAAATAGGAGTCTAGTATCTAGATCCAGGGAAGTCATGCTACCCCTCTATTCTGCCTTGGTCAGAGTTGGAAGAGACCTCATGGGCCATCCAGTCCAACCCCCTGCCAAGAAGCAGGAAAATTGTATTCGAAGCACCCCCGACAGATGGCCATCCAGCCTGTTTAAAAGCCTCCAAAAAAGGAGCCTCTACCACACTTCAGGGCAGAGAGTTCCACTGCTGAACAGCTCTCATAGGAAGTTCTTCCTAATGTTCAGATGGAATCTCCTTTCTTGTAGTTTGACACCATTGTTCCATGTTCTCGTCTCCAGGACAGCAGAAAACAAGCTTGTTCCCTCCTATGACTTCCTCTCACATATTTGTACATGGCTATCATGTTTCCTCTCATCCTTCTCTTCTGCAGGCTAAACATGCCCAGCTCTTTAAGCCACTCCTCATAGGGCTTGTTCTCCAGACCCTTGATCATTTTAGCTGCCCTCCCCTGGACACATTCCAGCTTGTCAACATCTCCCTTCAATTGTGGTGCCCAGAACTGGACACAGTATTCCAGATGTGGTCTAACTGCACTTGTCTCAAGCAAAGAGTTCTTTCTCCCACCTTGTACATTCCACAGATATATAAACACCACTTGCTTAATTTCCAACAGGCCTCACAACCTCTGAGGATGCCTGCCATAGATGTGGGCAAAACGTCAGGAGAGAATGCTTACGGAAAATGGACATACAGCCCGGAAAACTCACAGCAACCCAGTGATTCCGGCCATGAAAGCCTCTTGTAGCTACTTACCTGATCGGTTTTTTTTCCTCCAGCTTCAACTTCCAAGACAGACAAGTGGTTAAAAGGACAGTGGTGGTGTATTAACTAAGAAAAAAGTGGAACAACACTGAATAACAAGTTACATTGAACCTGTAAGTTGTCCCTGACCTGCGGTTTGTTTACAAAGCAGCAGCAGCAGCAAAGGAGGGTGATCATCTCATATTTTTCATTTCCTTTTATTTACAAAAAATGATAAACAGCCACTCCCAAACATCCCATAACGCTTTATAACAAATGGATATAACAGTCATCAAAATGAAGCAAACCACAACAGTGGTTGGCTGTGATATTCATGGTTCAAACATAGACATGGAGTCTTGGTTCAGTACAAGGAATACTGAAGCTAGAAACAATTGCTTCTCCAACCAGAGAACGGGATGAGAGACACTTCAAAGAGATCATCCAAAAGTATTAAAAATACCCTTTTTGAATAAGGATACTGTGAAAAGCACAAGGTATACGAAACAGTAGAAAGCCAACTGAGAAGGTCAAGATGGACTTTGCTCATAGTAGGCCAGGAGATACAAATATAGCTAAATATCACAAAAATTGAGATCTGCATAGACAATGTATGGTGCTCGTAACGATCTTTGCGCTTAGATAACAATATAGAACAAGAGTAGCTTCAATGCTGATAAGAAACAGAAGAAGGAACCATATCAAATCCAAGTCCATCCAAATATGAATAGGATAGTCTATTATCTTTTCTCATTGGGATTATAGTTGTCCCTTCACATTTGCACATCTGATTGAAAATATTCTACGCATCTCTAGAGCAGTGGTTCTCAACCTTCGAGTGCCCAGATGTTTTGGCCTTCAACTCCCAGAAATCCTATCAGCGGGATTACTGGGAGTTGTAGGCCAAAACGCTTGGGGACCCCACAGGTTGAGAACCACTGTTCTAGTGGAAGCATAATATAGAATCACTTGGTGGATCTCGAACATTCCTAGAGAGGAAATCTTTTGTTGGATGTAGGTAGATGAAACCATGGGTTCAGGGGCCATAGTATGGTCCCTGAACCCATGGTTTCATCTACCTACATCCAACAAAAGATTTCCTCTCCAGAAATGTACTAGATCCACCAAGTGATTCTATACATTTAGGGTATTTATACTATGTCCTATGCGTGCATTAATTTGATGGTTTTCTGCCTTTGCGCTTATGATCTAAATGAAATTGGATAGATAAGCAAAGGGAAGATGAGGAAGGAAACCACGTTCATCAGATGCTGGCTCCTCTTCTCTCCCTCAGAGATACTGAGATGGAATATGGAGGGAGGACCTATATTATGCTTTGAGCAATTATAGTTCCATATCCCTCAAATATATGTTTTTAGGCTTGTCATGTAAATGTGAGACCACAGCAAATCCTATAGAAACGAACAACTTCCTGTGCAAGCATATCAGATTCCCACTGGAAGACCTAGGAGATGACTAGAACATACCTATCACATTTCTTGGTCCTCCACTGTGTCTGTATGTTCATCTTCCAGTGGAAGCATATCATAGACCATGGTTCTCAACTCGCCAGCCAGGGATGCAGGCAAAACGTCAGGAGATAATGCTCCTGGAACATGACCATACAGCCTGAAAACTCACAGCAACCCAAAAAGCAATTCTTTATTTGCTGTTATTCACTTTCACAGAGATACTGTGAATCTCCAGTAAATACTAAGAGCTGTCTATACTGTATTTTGAAAAACAAAAACTCCCAATGCTTCCCCCCCCCTCCCTTCACATATCTATTTTTGAATGGATTTGGATAATTATATGGCTCCATTGTCCATTAGGCAATTCTGTATCTGATTTCAAGATTATTTATTACTGTTGATGCTACTCTGTTTTATAATGGTTATCTAATTGTATACATTCTTATGCATGTTACACATTGCCTACATCTGGCATGGGCAAACTTGGGCCCTCCTGGTGTTTTGGACTTCAACTCCCACAACTCCTAACAGCCTACCGGCTGTTAGGAGTTGTGGGAGTTGAAGTCCAAAACACCAGGAGGGCCCAAGTTTGCCCACGTCTGGTCTATATGATGGTCATTTGATTGTACCGGGCCTTATATCTTAGGGTATACAGCTATGTTGTACTACCTTCAGTGGTTTCGTACCCTTGATATTTTTCATATGACTAACTATTGTCCTATTTACACTTTTAAAAAAATTACAGTCATCCCTCCACATTGATGGATTGAACTCCTGTGAATGTAAGTATTCTCAGAATTGCTTGATATGTTCTCCATAGGACTCTCTAGGTCTGTGGTTCTCAACCTGTGGGTCCCCAGGTGTTTTGGCCTACAACCCCCAGAAATCTCAACCATTCTACCAGCTGTGAGTATTTCTGGGAGTTGAAGGCCAAAACATCTGGGGACCCACAGGTTGAGAACCATTGCTCTGGGTCCTCCAGCGTGACTCCACAGACTATACCACAGGAGGATCTAGAGCAGTGATTTTCAACTTGTGGGTCCCCAGGTGTTTTGGCCTACAACGCCCAGAAATCCCAGACAGTTTACCAGTTGTTAGGATTTCTGGGAATTGAAGGCCAAACCATCTGGGGACCCACAGGTTGAGAATCACTGATCTAGGGATTCCTAAAGAGCAGTCTTCTCTCTGGATAAAAAGACCCCTGATATTTAAAAAAACAACAAAACATTTTTTGTACTTTTGCGGGGATCCTGCATCTGTAACTTCCCATCATAAGGAGGCAATAGGAAAATTCAAATCTTACTATATGCTGATGACATGGTCCTCCCGTTAGTGACACAAACAGTTAAAGTCCACAGAGGAGTTCAGAAATGGAAATTTAAACCATTTGGGATAATACAAATCAGATATTGTTATTGTTGTCATGCCTACGGGATTGTCTGAGACTTTAATTTGCAAGAGCTCATTTAGATAAAAAGTTTTAATGTTTATATTGGAAAGTGTATACTGTACTTTTAAGAGTTGTATCTTATTTGACGTCATGGCCTGTGGCTAGTACAATAAACAACTCACACACTCATTCTTTATCCATAACCTCCATAAAAGTGTAACTCCTCTACCCGACTCCTGCATCATTTTGAGTGTTTTGCTTCTTTAAGAGATCCTCTCTTGTCTTCTCTTGTTTGAGAGTGGATGCTCAACCTTCAAGTGGGCGGCCTATGATATCTATCTAGAGGGAAATAAAGTAAAAAAAAACCTTTATTTTCTACTCCGCTTCTGCATCTCTTTTGACATCTTGCTTGTTTAAGAGATCCTCTCTTGATTGAGAATGGATAACTCATCTTCTTCTGGAAGCATTTCGCCATCCTTAGCTGAATGGTCAAAGAAGGCATTTGAAACAATGGTGCCTTTGTTGTCGCAAAGTCCTTGAAAGATGAGTTAGGCACTATTCATAAAGTAGTTTGCTAGAGTATCTCTCACTAGGATCCCATTCTGCTGATCTTCTAGGGACGTTGGGAAGGAGAGTAGTCCCTCTGGGGCCTGGTCAAACACACTCTGGTCTTCCGAACACAGCGCATCCACCAAATCGTGCCCGCGGTTCTCACAGATGTTGTGGAGGACGACACACCCCACGACGACAGGGATGATATTGTCTTCTGACACCTCCAAGCGCGTGGCCAAGCATTTCCACCGGCCCTTCAGCCTCCCAAAGGCGAGTTCGGCGATCTTCTTGCAGTCCTCCAAGCGGGAGTTGAAACGCCTTTTGGACGGGTCGAGGTTGTCGGTGAAGGGAGTCATAAGCCATCGCTTCAAGGGATAGTTGGTGTCAGCCAAGATCAATGGGGGGATCTCAACGTTGCCGATGGTCACGGTGGGATTTCCAGGCACGAAAGACCCCTGGTCCATGCCATCACACAGCACCTGGTTACGGAAGAAAGAGGCATTTTCATCTTTTCCACACCAGCTGAGTTCAATATCGACGAAGCGGCCCCTGTGGTCCACTAGGGCTTGCAACGACATTGGAAAGAAGCCCTTCTGGCTGACGCTGGTCCCCTTCCGAACCGTACAGAGGATGGGGATCTGGGTCCGGTCCACAACCCCCACGCAGTTTGGGAAGCGCATATTCGCAAATCCCGCCATAACCTTCGGAAATACAAGGAAACAATGTTAGAAAGAGTCTGTGTGCTTAACTCACATCACTATCTAGATCAGGCATGGACAAAACTCAGCCCTCCAGGTATTTTGGACTTCAACTCCCACAATTCCTAACAGCCAAAACACCTGGAGGGCAGAAGTTTGCCCATGCCGGACCTAGATCATGTCAGAAATATTAAATGTTAATTAGGTATTTTTAATTACAAAAATGTGAGTCAAAAACTGAAACGGTTAAATGGATGCAATGACTCAGAAAAAGCTACAGTTCAATATAATCAGGTGTGCCTGTAACTTAGTAGCCCTCAGTCTGTTATAAGTCTCTGTGGAAGAAGGGCTTCGGCGTGTTAGTAGGCCTCAGTATAAGAAGGCCTCTGTGTTAGTCTGAGAGAGCCCTCAGTGTGAGAAGGCCTCAGTGGGAAAAATTCTGGGTGTTTTAGTTTGGTGACGCACCTTTGTTTGAGGCCTTGTAAGACTACGAGTCCCATGATTCCACAGCATTGAGCTATTGCCGTTTAAGTGGTATCAAACTGCATTAATTCTACAACATAGATAAATGATTCCCAAATTTTAGTCCTCTAGCTTTTTGGACTTCAACTCCTAGAAGCCTCAGTATAAGAATCTTGGCAAATGATCCTGAGAGTTAGAGTTCAAAACACCTGGAAGACCAGAGTTTGGGAAACATTAACATATATGCCCTCAATGTTGGCTGGGTGAATCCATACCAATCAAACAGTGCTTTGGCCCTGAAAGCTCTCTAATACAACTGATCGGAAGTACCTCCTGAGGATCTTTGAGAACAACCAACTTCTTGAAGAGGAGCTTCTCAATCGCCAGGCAGACTTCGATGAAGACCTCTCCAACAGTGGAGCGCCCAACCCCAAAGCGGTCAGCTACTGCCCGGTAGCACTCAGTGGTGGCCAGCTTCCAGAGGGCAATGCCCGTCCGCTTCTCCACGCTCAGTGGGGCCCTCATGGTGGTGGTCTGGCGGTGCAGCTCTGGCCGAAGTGCATCACAGAGCTCCAGGAAGGTGTCCTTGGTCATGCGGAAGTTCTGCAGCCACTGGTCGGGATCCCAGGTCTCCAGCACCACCCGCTCCCACCAGTCCTGGGTGATCTGGCGGGACCAGAAGCGGTGTGGCCCGGCGTCCAGCTCCTCGGCAATCAGCCTAGTCTCACTCTCGGGACAGATGTCTGGCAAGAGCTGGTGGAGGAGTGAGATATGGTGGGCCATCACTCGACGAATGGTCCTCCGGGCTCGGGCCGCGACGCCCCCCCGGTGCAAGTGGAGCCGGACCAAGCTGTGGGTGGCCAGGATCACGAGGATGATTGCTTCCATGTTCTCCATGGTTAGCAGAGGTCCCAGATCAGGAAGGGGAGGAAACTCTATAACAACACAATTTTTTTGAAGTTTAGAGGGTGGAAGTCCACTCTGGCTGGATCTACACTGCCCTATATCTCAGGATCTTTTTCCAGATTGTCTGCTTTGAACTGGATCATACATTTCATGGTATAATGGGGTTTTAATAGCTTTAATTTATAGTTATATGTTTTTGTTTTTTTTGTTTTGGTTTTTCACATGGATGTTGGGTATTGAATTTTGCCATGCTTATGTTGGAAACCACTTTGAGTCTCCCCAGGGGTGAGAAATGTGGTATATAAATATAGTAAATAAATACATAAATAAATAAATGCCCACACTGCCAGATAATCTGGGATAAGCAGATAATACGGTATCAGATCCTGGGATATTGTCTAGTATAGATCCAGCCTCTGCCTCTGGTCTTTTTAGCTTACTTTGGGTCCTGATATCCCTGACCTAAATCTATTCCAAGGCACTGAAAGCACAATAAAACAACATTGTAATACAATACCTTTACAGAAATGCTGGTTTTCAAAATATATCCAAAAGAGTAAAAGCTGTTTGCTCTAATATGTGTGTGTGTGTGTGCAATGATTATTGGAACAACCCCAGATTACGATTGTGGATGGAGTGATTTTAATAGTGATTATAATGTTTATATGTTTTAATGTGCATTTGAACTCTATTTTTAAATTTTTAACTTAAATGTATTTAATTGTCTGTTGCCTAAAGGCATCAAATAGTTGCCAAATGTAAAGCCGCCTTGAGTCCCCTTTGAGGTACAGAAAGGTAGGATATAAATAAAGTATATATAGCTGCACATCGCAAGTGCTGAGCTTGACTCAGCACATAAAAGATGGCTTTAAAAGGCAGCAGATCACAGGAGCTGTCTTCATAGACCTGTCAGCTGTAAACCTCTGCCTCTTTCTGAGAAAAATGTATAATATCATAAAGGATTACCACCTCACCCGCCTCATAGGAAACCTGCTACAAAACAGGAGCTTCTTTGTTGAGTTCCAGGGCCAGAGAAGCAGATGGCGGAAACAGAAGAACGGCCTGCCTCAGGACAGCGCGCTTGCTCCATCCATGTTCAACATTTACACAAATGACCAGCCACTGCCAGAAGGGACAGAGAGCTTCATCTATGCTGATGACAGTGCCATTACCGCTCAAGCAGGGAGCTTTGAGATGGTTGAACAGAAGCTCTCCGAAGCGCTGGGTGCTCTTACTGCCTATTACAGGGAAAACCAGCTGATCCCTAATCCATCTAAAACACAGACATGTGGTTTTCATCTCAAGAACAGACAAGCATCCCGAGCTCTGAGAATTACCTGGGAAGGAATCCCACTGGAGCATTGCAGCGCACTCAAATACCTGGGAGTCAATCCGGACCGTTCTCTGACCTACAAGAAGCACTGCCTAAATATCAAGCAAAAAGTGGGTGCTAGAAACATCATCATACGAAAGTTGACTGGCACAACCTGGGGATCACAACCAGACACAGTGAAGACATCTGCCCTTGCGCTTTTCTACTCTGCTGCTGAGTACGCACGCCCAGTGTGGAACACATCTCACCACACTAAAACAGTGGATGTGGTTCTTAATGAGACATGCCGCATTATCACGGGGTGTCTGCACCCTACACCACTGGAGAAATTACACTGTTTAGCCGGTATCGCACCACCTGACATCTGCCGGGAAGTAGCAGCTAATAGTGAAAGGACCAAGGCAGTGACATCTCCAGCCCACCCCTGTTTAGATATCAGCCAGCATGCCAACAACTTAAATCTAGAAATAGTTTTCTAAGATCTACAGAGACACTCACTGGAACACCTCAGCAAGAGAGAGTCCAAAATTGGCAGGCTCAAACCCAGAACCTCAACCAATGGCTGATACCAAATGAGACTCCCCCCCGGGCACACAGAAAACTGGGTGACTTGGAAGGCGCTTAACAGACTGCGCTCTGGCACCATGAGATGCAGAGCCAACCTTAAAAAATGGGGCCACCAAGTGGAATCCACGACATGTGAGTGCGGAGTAGAGCAAACCACAGACCACCTACTGCAATGCAAACTGAGCCCTGCCACATGCACAATGGAGGACCTTCTTGCAGCAACACCAGAGGCACTCCAAGTGGCCAGATACTGGTCAAAGGACATTTAATAGAACGCCAAGTTTTTAAACTTTGTGTTGTCTCAAATACATTGGTTCGCTCCTGATACGATAAATATAGTGTGCAGAACCTCAAAAATACTGGGGAAGAGCAGAGAGAGACACAGATGAGCAGAATTTGTTCAACTGAAGACAAGAGACACTAGATATGAATAAGACCTAGTAGAGTACAGTTTGAGGACCGGGACATCTGTAGGGATACTAAGGTGCTTGTCTATAAAGCTATTGTCCTCCCAACCCTGCTCTATGCCTGCAAAACATGGACTGTCTACAGGCGTCACATGCAACTCCTGGAACGATTCCATCAGCGCTGCCTCCAGAAAATCCTGCAAATCTCCTGGGAAGACAAGCGGACAAACGTCAGTGTGCTGGAAGAAGCGTGCAGCGTGCAGCATTGAAGCGATGGTGCTCTGCCATCAACTCTGCTGGGCCGGCCACGTTGTCCAAATGCCTGACCACCATCTCCCAAATCAGTTGCTCTACTCTGAACTTAAGAACAGAAAACAGAACGTTGGTGGGCAGGAAAAGAGATTTAAAGATGGGCTCAAAGCCAACCATAAAAACTCTGGCATAAACACTGCGAACTGGGAAGCCCTGGCCCTTGAGCGCTCCAACTGGAGGTCAGCTGTGACCAGCAGTGCTGCAAAATTCGAGGAGGCACGAGTGGAGGGTGAAAGAGAGAAACGTGCCAGGAGGAAGGCGCATCAAGCCAACCCCGACCAGGACCGCCTTCCACCTGGAAACCAATGCCTTCACTGTGGGAAAAGATGTGGGTCAAGAATAGGACTCCACAGCCACCTACGAACCCACAAGGAAACCCATCAAGGAAGACCATCTTACTCGTCCAACGAGGGATCGCCTAAGTAAGTAGAGTATAGCCCCTTAAATAAATAAAATAAAATAAACAAAGGACATTTAATCCAATACCAAGTTTGTAAACTTTGTGTTTTGTTTGTCTGTTTGTTTGTTTTTAATGCAATACAACCGACACAAAACACATATACACACATATACTGTATATAGCGTAACTGAGCTCTCTCTTTCTCTCTCTCCCTATATATATATATATACATATATATACTTGCACTGGCGTCGAATACCAAGTTTGCAAACTCTGTGTTTTGTTTGTTTGTCTGTTTGTTTTTTAATGCAATACAACTGACACAATACACATACACTTATACTGTATATAGTGTAACTGATCTCTCTCTCCCCCTATATATATATATATACACACACACACACACACATATATATATATATATACACTTGCACTCTCTTTGACCTCTTAATGGTGTCAAATAGGTTATAATATTACAAAAAAGCATTTAAAGAAGACAAAATAACAAGGTGGAAGGGAAAAAAGGGAAGGAAGAATGGGAAATAATAGGAAATGAATTAATTCACAGCTCATGTTCCCCCAAAGTTCCTACCAAATACAAAATGAGATCCATATATATCAGGCATGGGCCAGCTTGGGCCCTCCAGGTGTTTTGGACTTCAACTCCCACAATTCCTAACAGCCTACGGCTGTTAGGAATTGTGGGAGTTGAAGTCCAAAACACCTGGAGGGCCCAAGCTGGCCTATGCCTGATATATAGGCTTGTACATTGATTACAATGGGCCAATTTAAAAGCACTACAAAGAAAGCAGCAAAGGAGAAAAAGAAAAGCTGGGAAGAAAAAGGAAGGAAGGAAAGAAGGGAAAATGGGAGAGAATGGGGCCAGGCATTAATGCAAACACAATAAACATAAGACAGTTTGAGCTTGGCCTCTTCTTCTACCTGGCTTCAATCTCTGCTCCTTTGCCACCCACTCAAAAGGGTTAAAACCATAGAACAGCCTTTCCTAGAGCAGTGTCTTCCCCAACCCTTTGGACTTCACTTCCCAGAATCCTCCATCATTGGCCAACTCAGCTGAAGCTTCTGGGAGTTGAAGTCCAAAAGTGTTGCACAGGCTGGCGTGAGCGTACGCGCTGACGCCATCAGCTCGCCTTGTTTTGGACTCCACTTCCCAGAGTTCTCTCCCATTGGAGTGTCCTAGCAGAGGCTTCTGGGAGTTGGAGTCCAAAATGACTAAACTAGGGACGCTTGAGAACGATTGGTCCAATGGAGAAACCGCTCTTATGACGTCACTTGAGCAGGCGGCCTGGATGGGCAAGACGCCATTTCTTGTCCATTCTGAGGGCCAAAATGGCGCCTGCTCAGTCTTAAAGGGGAAGAGTCCTTTTAATGGGCTTGCAGCAAAGGAAATCCCATAGAGGTGTTAGCCCTTCTGAAGCCTATCAAAAGCAATTTGGCTGGAGTTGCACAAAAATGTACCTGTTCTGAAGTCTGCTGTAGTAAATAAGGAACACAACTTAGAAACAAGGGAACTCCAGACAGGAAATAATTAAGTACCAGTTAACACCTCCCAAACAGAGGATGCCTCCAAGCAACAGAGGCCAAGCTACCTCTATAACCTCTATAACTCTCTGCCCCGGAGTGTGGTGGAGGCTCCTTCTTTGGAGGCTGGACGGCGACTAAAATGATCAAGAGTCTGAAGATCAAGCCCTACGAGGAGCGGCTTAAAGAGCTGGGCATGTTCAGCCTGCAGAAGAGAAGGCTGAGAGGAGACATGATAGCCATGTATAAATACCTGAGAGGAAGCCACAGGGAGGAGGGAGCAAGCTTGTTTTCTGCTTCCCTGGAGACTAGGACGCAATGGAACAATGGCTTCAAACTACAGGAAAGGAGATTCCACCTGAACATTAGGAAGAATTTCCTAATTGTGAGAGCTGTTCAGCAGTGGAACTCTCTGCCCCGGAGTGTGGTGGAGTCTCCTTCTTTGGAGGCTTTTAAACAGAGGCTGGATGGCGACTAAAATGATCAAGGGTCTGAAGATCAAGCCCTACGAGGAGCGACTTAAAGAGCTGGACATGTTCAGCCTGAAGAAGAGAAGGCTGAGAGAAGCCATGATAGCCATGTATCAGTACTTGAGAGGAAGTCATAGGGAGGAGGGAGCAAGCTTGTTTTCTGCTTCCCTGGAGACTAGGACGCGGAACAATGGCTTCAAACTACAAGAAAGGAGATTCCATCTGAACATTAGGAAGAACTTCCTGACTGTGAGAGCTGTTCAGCAGTGGAACTCTCTGTCCCGGAGTGTCTCTCTGCCCCTGGAGTCTCCTTCTTTGGAAGCTTTTAAACAGAGGCTGGATGGCCATCTGTCAGGGGTGATTTGAATGCAATGTTCCTGCTTCTTGGCAGGGGGTTGGACTGGATGGCCCACAAGGTCTCTTCCAACTCTAGGATTCTATGATTCTATGCCAATGTTTCTCAACCTTCTGAATGCCGCGATCCCTTAATACAATTCCTCATGTTGTGGTGACCCCCAACCATAAAATTAATGTAGTTGCTTCTTCATAACTGTAATTTTGCTGCTGCTATGTAAATATCTGATGTTGTTGTTTATTCATTCAGTCACTTCCGACTCTTCGTGACCTCATGGACCAGCCACGCCAGAGCTCCCCGTTGACCGTCACCACCCCCAGCTCCTTCAAGGTCAGTCCAGTCACTTCAAGGATACCATCGATCCATTTTGCCCTTGGTCGGCTCCTCTTCCTTTTTCATTTCACTTACTTATACCTCCTTTCATTTTCCCCAGCATCGTTGTCTTCTCTAAGCTTTCCTTTCTTCTCATGATGTGGCCAAAGTATTTCATCTTTGCCTCTATTATCCTTCCCTCCAACGAGCAGTCGGGCTTTATTTCCTGAAGTATGGACTGGTTGGATCTTCTCGCAGTCCAAGAATTTTCCTCCAACACC
The DNA here is from genome assembly GCF_037176765.1 of Anolis sagrei. Taxonomy (NCBI): domain Eukaryota; kingdom Metazoa; phylum Chordata; class Lepidosauria; order Squamata; family Anolidae; genus Anolis; species Anolis sagrei. The sequence continues at coordinate 14,928,013 of NC_090022.1, forward strand.
ACAGTTCAAAACCATCTATCTTCCTTCGCTCAGCCTTCCCTAAGGTCCAGCTCTCACATCTGTAGGTTACTACGGGGAATACCATGGCTTTGACTAGGCGGATCTTGGTTGCCAGTCTGATGTCTCTACTCTTCACTATTTTATCGATATTGCTCTCCTCCCAAGAAGGAAACGTCTCCTGATTTCCTGGATGCAGTCTGTTATCTGCAGTCATCTTTGCACCTAGAAATACAAAGTCTGTCACGGCCTCCACATTTTCTCCCTCTGTTTGCCAGTTATCAATCAGTCCAGTTGCCAGAATCCTGGTTTTTTGATGTTTAACTGCAACCCAGTGTTTGCATTTTCTTCTTCCACCTTGGTTAGAAGACTCCTCAGCTCCTCCTCACTTTCGGCCATCAAAGTGGTATCATCTGCATATCTAAGGTTCTTAATGTTTCTTCCAGCAATTTTCACTCCAACCTTGCATTCCTCAAGCCCCGCACATCGCATGATGTGTTTTGCATAGAAGTCGAATAGGTTGGGTGAGAGTATACAACCCTGCCCTACACCTTTCCCAATCTTGAACCAGTCTGTTCTTCCGTGGTCAGTTCTTACTGTTGCTACTTGGTCGTTCTACAGATTCCTCAGGAGACAGACAAGGTGGCTTAGGATCCCCATATCACCAAGAACTTGCCATGATTTATTATGATCCATGCAGTCAAAGGCTTTAGAATAGTCAATAAAACAGAAATAGATGTTTTTTTCCCAAAACTCCTTGTCTTTCTCCATTATCCAGTGAATATTGGCAATTTGGTCTCTCGTTCCTCCAGGTTGTACATCCGGTCACTCTCTCTCCATGTACTGCTGGAGTCAATCTTGCAGGATCTTGAGCATTACCTTACTGTCATGTCAAGTAAGAGCCAATGTACAAAGGTTTGAGCACTCTTTAGTGTTTCCCTTTTTTGATATGGGTATACCCCCTCCCCACTTTTTAATATATTCATTCCCAATAAGCTGGGGTATACATTCAAACTGGCTAAACTCTCTTTGGATCTTCGAAGGGAAAATAAAAAGACACTGTTCACTTTCCAGGTCCCAGTTTTGGTTAACAAGATTGGGAAACTTACATAATGCTGCTACACATCTTGTGCTGACTGATGGAAATCTTTTGTGGTAGAAAGATTCTGCAGGCAAACAAAAGCTAGATTCCTGCAATAGGTTTGCCATCTTATAGCAGGAGAGAAATTAGCAAGGCACAGAAAAATATATAATGTGTGGATGCCTGAGTCAGAGCTGAAGCTTGTTGAGGGGATGCATTAAGTTCTGGGCTTTTTGCCAAAAGGAGCAAGGGCCCAAAGCTCTGTATGCATTAAGCAAACAACACACATAGCTCTGGCAGATGTGAAAAAATTGTTTTGTAATGCTAAAGGAAAAAACAAAAGGATGGTTTCGATCCATCGACCTCTGGGTTATGGGCCCAGCACGCTCCCGCTGCGCCACTCTGCTCAATGGAGAAGAAAGGACTTCTGTAGCTTGTCACTGTCACAGAGCAACACCCAGCCATGACACCTTAAGACAGAGTTTCTTAACTTAGGGGTCAGGACCCCTGGGTGAGTCACAAAGGGGTTTCAGAGGGATCACCAAAGACCATCAGAAAACATATAGGAACCCCTTTGGCAGAGAAGGCTGAAGATCTCTCTGCCTGTCCTTCTCTTCTTTTTTGGAAACAGATGATGAACCCATGCACCAAAAGCCCGCCTCTTACTATGGATGGATGGCCTCTCAGCCAATGGGAGAGCTGTTTTTGAGACTCCAAGTGGAGAGAGGAGAGCACATGGCAGCATGGTGTGCATGTGCAGGCAAAAGAGAGCGTGCGAGGGTAGAGGGAGACCTGTACGAGAAAGTCCCTTCAAGGCATGGGGGTTCTGTGTGGGAAGTTTGGCCCAATTCTATCATGGGTGGGGTTCAGAATGCTCTTTGATTGTAGGTGAACTGTAAATCCCAGCAACTACAACCCCCAAATGTCAAGGTCTATTTCCCCCAAACTCCACCAGTGTTCACATTTGGGAATATTGAGTATTCATGCCAAGTTTAGTCCAGATACATTGTCTGGTAACATCAAGTACTAATAATGAACAAACCCATTTCAGATCACCACACCTTAATCTGTTTCCTTTTTCTCTTTGATGTCATCGCCTGCTTGGAGCTGTTCATGGTGCTGAACATCTCCCTTCCACATTAGGTTCCGTTTCCTGGAGAGCTCCTTACAAATTCCTACTAAAACCTCTGGGCAGAAATGAACCATCCTCCTCCTTACTATCTTTCTCCTCATTACTCTGATCTGTTGTTGACTTCATCTCAACTCACCAAATACTCTACATATAATTGCCTGCAGATTCTATTATATTTGTATTGTTCAGCAGGATGGAATAGACCTAAAGATATGTTCTGAAATACAAAGAGAACAGGAAGAAGTAAATATTTTGGATCTTTTATCTAAGTGGATGGGAGGTCAACAAGGGTGGGATTTGAACCCATGTGTGCACAGTGCATTAGCAGTCCATCGTTTTCATTTGGCCACCTTTCCAGGAGCAGAACGCACCTACAACCATTCCTTGATGGCCACAAACCATGATACTCCTACTTGAGAACCATAGCCTTGACCCATTGAACCACCGAGAATGGGAGGGTGCTTCATCTGTGAACACATTTCTCTGAGGTTTTGTGTTGGGACATTAAAACCATCTCCTGCTAAGTGACTGCAGCCTTTTTCCTTTTGCATCCAGCATCCCAAACAACAGAAGAATTTTTCTGTTGCTGGCAGGAGTATTTCTACTATTTGACAAAGATGTGTACTTCTGGATTCCTGAATTCCTTATGCTTCCCAAAAATCATATTTTGTTTGGAAGTGCTGATCCTTTTGCCTTCAGCATCCCTTTAGATGGAAGGAAAACCTTTCCCTTTCCAAATCTATATCCCTGATGAGATGATTTATTTCTTACCAGCTTTGGTTTTCTTGCAAGCTTTGCCTACAGGGAAAGACAAGGTCTACATCAGTTGCACCAGGCATCATGTAATGTTCCCAATCTGGTGCACACTGCCTCCTTATTTTTGGCTTTCCAAGAGCTAGCCTAAGTCTACAAGTCCTGAACAGGGCTGTTCATAACAGAATGACTTGGAGGTTACTCAGCCATAATTTAAATTCAGCCTAATGGCAATTAGCAGCAGCAACAAGACCTCTTTACAGTTGGTGGTATGACAATTATAAATTTAATATATATTTTTTGTGTTCATTTCGAATGGATGGTTGTTCTGGAACATTTGTCCTTCTTTAGCTAATTATTTTCAAGAGAAGGCAATGGCCAGCTATATTGGAACATGAAAGAACTGGCTGAGTTGAGGTACCTTCATGGCTCAAATTATGCATTCCAGAAAGGTCTCATTCTGTCTTCCAAGGCAACTGAAAAAGACTATAGCCACCTAACTGAGGTGAATTTCAATAGACCAGCATTAAGATTATGTGCTCACCATGTTCCCACTACTCTCTTCTATTGAGTGAGCCAAAGGAAACTCTTGTAACTTGCTAGTCTGTTTGCCAGAGAGCAATGCTCAGAGGACAACCCTTGCCCAAGAGAAACAGAACAGTGGTTTGGGGCATGCTTTGTGGTGAATGTGTAAGGAGCCAGTTTGGGATCCTTTTGCTACTTTCTGCTCAATTCAAAAGACTGTTTTCCCATAAGACTTTCAGGCTATCATTATCATATTCCCAACCACTGCCACCACCATCATCATTACATCATTACGGCTATTATTAATATTGGTCACAATTGTGCATCACCATGTACATTGCATTGCTTTACACATACTTAACACAGCTGATGAACTCTCCCAAGCAAAGGACAAAAATATATCAGGCCATTGTCAAATGTATTGTGATGTCACTGGATGCTACTGATGCACATCCCTAGCCAGTTCCCCATTGGTCCCCTTATGTGTCAGTTACTTTGGGTATTCTGTGTAGTAACACTATGGCAACCCATTGCTGAGTTCAAAAGCAGTGAACTGTCACGATTCTATTTCCTGCATGTGGAAGTCCACTTATGAAACTGTAAGTCTCTTAATGAATTCTAGGCATTATTACCTTCCGACTCGATAGCAAAACATCAGACTCGACATGTTTTCAGGATCTTCCTCTTTTCAATGGAGACAGAGAAGGGATATCCCCATCTTGTGTGGCTATGTGAATATGAAAAAGAGCCACATTAAACACACTTGATTCTCTGAACCTGGAAACAAAACAACATTCCTCTGCTCCAAAAATCAAATAGAATCAAGTCAATATTTCAAATCTAAATGTACCACCTAAGTTAGGGAAAAGATTAGAAAGATTTGCACCCACACACATGATGTTCACAATGGATTTGTAGCCTATCACCTTCAGCATTGCCACCTTGTCAAGGGTGGGTCACCCACAGCCATTCCTGGATAGGCACAAACCATCTTCCTTTCTGGTTAACCATTCTGGTTAACAGCCAGAGGCCAGGGCAGTGCTTACTCTTCAAGTTGTGTTGTGTCTATAACAAGAGAACATGGGACCAAAGGAATGTTCCTCTGTTCTGAACACTACAACTGAAGCAAGTAAGTATTTAAATCTAGACCTTCCATCTAAGGGGGGAAAGGTTGACGAGATAGTGATTTGATCCCACACATGATAAGTACAATAGATTTGCATCTTATCACACTCATTTGCCTTGTCGGGAGTAAAATGCACCTACAACCATTCCTTTATGGCTACAAACCACCACATTCCTCCTAGTGAACAACTATGTGCCCTGACACATTGCATCACAGAGACCGGGACAATGCTCCATCTCGGTTCAAATTACTCTGAGGTTTGCAATTTAGATCTTTCATCTAAAAGATGGGCGGGTTTGGGGGGGGGGGAGAACAACAAGTGGGGGATTTGAACCCATTCGTGCAGAGCACAATGAATTAGCAGTTCATCACCGACTGGGGCAATGCGATGTCTCTGTTCAAATTGTCTGAGGTTTTGTGGTGGGATGTTGCTCCATAACAAACCAGCTGACAAGCCCTAGGAGTTTCTTTTCCTCTAGTGAGCAGAGTGGCGCAGAGGAAGCGTGCTGGGCCCATAACCCAGAGGTCGATGGATCGAAACCATCCTCTGCTAAGTGGCTGCAGCCTTTTCCTTTACCTTCCAGATGAAAGGAGAATGTTTGTGTTGCTGGCAAGACCCTTAGAGTCTCTTTGGCAGTTGATAGCAATTTTATCTAACTCTGTCTTTCTGATCTTTTTTGCAGAGTGAGCAAAAAGGGCTATGTTGTAAGTTACATAGTCATTTGTATCACCCAGTAGAAACCGCACTGTTTCTGCAATAGAGTTCCTTTCATCTTGTGTCAACAAGGGTTTCAGGTGTCTTTCCCTTGGGTCACTATACAATGGGCAGACTAACAGATAATGCACAATGTCTTCTACCTGACATTGACTGCAAATACATAGTCTGTTTTGCCAGGGAACATTTTGGTAGCGACCATCTAACACTGCGGTTGGCATCACTTGAAATCGCAGCTCGGTGAAGGCGGTTCTCAAGGAAGGAGGCTTGAGCTTAATCAGGTATCTGGCTCTGAAGTGTTCAGTTTTCAAAAAGGGAAACCATGGGGAAAACTTTGAGTTCATGATTGATTGCAGGGTCCTTCTTGAGTCAATCCAAAATAGCCAGTATCTTAGTTGTTTCTTAGTCATGTCTAGGGCAGAATTCAATTCAGGAAGATTGTAGTTGAGTAAGAGGTCCTCCAGGCCGGATCTCCATTGTCCATGTCCACTCATTTCCTCGTAGCACAACACAGGAAACCGGTCGCCCTGAAGAGTAGCAATTCATTTGAAGTATCTTAATTGGGCACAATCTATTCTTGATTTTACTGATGGCCATCCAGATTCGGTGCACAGAAGCGCTGCAGGAGACTGCTGCTGGCAAGACTCTTTATGCTCTTTCCTAAAACTGTGAACATGTTCCCACTCTGAGAAAAGGACCATAAATCACCACCTTCTTTGAAAGTGCTGAACTTCAGCAGATTTCCCTTTCACTGTCCAAATCTGCATCTCTGCTGAGATGATTCCATTCCTGATATCATTGGTTTTTCGGCAGAATTTTCCTATAGGAAACGAAAAGGCCTTCATCAGTTGCACCAGTGGTGTAGAGGCATCATACGAGGTTCCCAATCTTGTGACCCGGGTTCGAGTCCCGGATGGTGCACACTACCTTTTTTTTTTTTTGGCTTTCCAAGAGCAGAAAAGAGTACAGGCAGACAAATTACATTTACAGCCAATAGTCTTAGCAATGGTGGCATTACTAGCCCTTCACAAAGAGAAGTGAAAACTGCAAAAGTGCTTGGAGTATGTATATCTCTTTGTCTCTTGAGTAGGAGAGAGACCCCCAAAGTCTGGTAATGAATAAAATTGACACAATTCTTATCAAGGTGCTTCAGAGTGAAATCTGGTTGGATTATATACGGTCAGAAGGCAATGTTTACACACTTTGAGATTGTACCACTGATTTGTCATGCCTCTTTCCTCCATTTGCCATTATTAGCAGCAATGTCCTGTGTTTTGTTTTAGAGAAATGGGCAGTTGTTTAAACACAGTTCTGAAATTCATTTCATTCATAGTCTTTTAATCCCTCATAAATGTTTTTATTGGGCAGGAACATTCACATTTTCTCAAAGACAAGGAGCCATATCTCAGAGATGTTTTGCTGGCCCTTCTCTTTGGTGGTCTATGGTTCAGACTTTGATCTGGATTCAGTTTCTGACCAGGAAAGAGTTTGGTCTTCTCCCCATGATGAATGCCTTGCCAAGCCGTCATTTTCCTACCTGTCTTTTCTCAGAATGGGCAAAACATGACACCATCAAAGAGATCTTAGTAGTTTAGGGCAAGCAATATGGTATGTTGTGGGTGTCCTGGGACCAAAATTCTGTCCCTATAACCCATGGCAGGTTTCAAAATCCCTGGAAAGGCAACCAACACTGGTAAAATCACAGTGGTAGATGGTCGAATCACATTTTTTCCTTTTACTTGGGAATAGAGGAAGATGTTACTTAGACTTCGGACTTTGCTGTATGCTGACAATGTAATGTTTGCTGCTGAGGACAAAGAAGAACATGAAAGTCAAGTGCAAGCATGGTGTGAGCAGCTGACACAGTTTGGTCTTTGCCTCAGTGTCAAAAAGATGGAGTATCTGATGACCAACGAGGAGGAGACTGGTACCATCCAGGTGGACGGGGTGGATCTCCCACAAGTCAACACCTTCAAGCATCTTGGATTGACAATAACTTCAGATTAAGTCACCACACAGATTAATGTGGCTTGGATGAAATGGCACTTGGTAGCAGGTGTCCTTTGCGACAAGAAGATGCCCAATCACCTGAAATAAAAAATCTATTGAACTGTCGTAAGGCCTGCCACAATATATGGATCTGAATGTTGGCCAGTAACCATTCTTCTTAGCAGAATGTTGCCTCAGTGTTATGGAGATGAGCATGCTATGACATTCAGCTGGTATCACATGCCTTGACCATATCCACAACTATGACATCTGGCAATGCTTTGGCATTGCTCCAATTGCTGACAAACTATGAGAATGATGCCTCAGATGGTATTGCCATACTCTCCAAGGTGAAGATGACTCCATTCACAAAATTGCTCTTGATTTAGAAGTGTCTGGTGAGACACCAAAGGGACAACTGAAGCAACGCTGGCTGGACACTTTGCACAACAATCTGAAGACTGCTTCAGCATGCACCCTGATCAGATGCACAACTGGGTGAAATGATGCCAACAAACCAGTATAACAGACCCCGCTATCAAGTGGGAGAAACGATGAAGAAAGAGAAGAAGAGGAAGGAGAATATGTTACTGAAAAATGTTTGCTCTTGTGTACTTCACAGAATGGAAAATGAAATGTCTTTGTCCAAAGTTAGGGGAGAACCAGGATGATGACCATTCTGTAAGGCAAACAGAAGGGTCACCAAAAAACCATCCCAGGGGGGCCACACAGAATCATAGAGTTGGAAGAGACCTCATGGGCCATCCAGTCCAACCCCTGCCAAGAAGCAGGAAACAAGAAAACAAGTGGAAACCTACCAAAACCAATAATTAACTGGCTGGAAGAATTCGATCTATGTGATTCATGGAGGAAAAAAAACGAGACTGTAAGAGACTATACCTTTTTCTCCGATAGACATAAAAAATGGTCTAGGATAGACATGGTATGGATGTCACATTCAAAGCATCCCAGACAGATAGGCGTTATTCCACTCACTGTGATCAAAGCAGAATCCTTGAGTGAATCCAGCAAGACCTGGCAGTGAACCCACTGGAAGCCAAATGCAATGAAGGATGGAAAATCCTTCTTTGTCCCAAATACTACTGGACAAAAGGCCTGTTTGATGGACTAACAACAGGAGACAACCATCCTTGTCCATCCCTGGTGGTCTAGTGGTTAGGATTTGGCGCTCTCACCGCCACGGCCCGGGTTCGATTCCCGGTCAGGGAAGTTTTTGTGTCTCCTTGCATTGCTCATACTTTGGCAAAGTGTGGTTCTTCAGCTACTCCTGTCCAGGTAGTATTGAGTAAAAATAACAAGCGTAGAATCACTGGGTTTATCTCAATATGGCAAAAGGAAGATTCCACACGCTTGGGGTGTTGCTTTGAAACAAAGACAACAGAGATTCCTCTACTGAAGTCTCACAAGAAACTGTGTTTTGCATGTGAATGCAAAAAAAAAAAAGAGTCTCATTAGCTAAATTAGTGGTGAAGAAGTATTATGGGAGTTTACCAAGCTCAGGATAAGAATTTGAGCCAATTGTTTTCTTATTTTTGCTGATCCAAAAAATTGGGTCCACGATTCTACATCACATGAGGTCTACTGTCGTCCCTCCACATTTGCCATTCTAACTTTTGTGGATTTGATTATTCACTAATTTGATTAAAATGTTCTCTCTAGGAACCTTTAGTTCACCATGACTTCCACTGGACATGCTGAAAGACCTAGAGATTTAAGGATAGGACACCTCCTTAAGAATCTCTAGCCCAGTGGTTCTCAGCCTTCCTTGTAACTTGGCCATTATAGTGGCTGCCACCTTAGAATTCCTTCTTTAAAAGCAAAAGTACTGCAACAGCAAAGTATTACCACCTCTAAGGAGCCTGCCATAGATGCAGGCAAAACGTCAGGAGAGAATGCTTCTGGAACATGGCTACACAACCCGAAAAACCTACAACAACTCAACAGCAAAGTTTCCAGCAATGGAAAAGAAAACATTGGGGTGCATCTATGCCATAGAATGAATCCACTTTACCTGGGTCAATGGTATAGAGTCATGGGACTGTAGTTTTACAAGGTCTTGCTGATGCCTCACCAAACTACAAATCCCAGCATTGCATAGCATTGAGCCATGGCAAATCAATTAGCGATGATCTCATAGAATCCTAGAGTTGGAAGAGACCTCCTTTGCCATCTAGTCCAACCCCTTTCTGCCAAGAAGCAGGAAAATCACATCCAAAGCACCCCCTAACAGATGGCCATCTAGTCTCTATTTAAAAGTCTCCAGAGAAGGCGCTTCCACCATACTCTGGGGCAGAGAGTTCCACTGCTAAACAGCTCTCACAGTCAGGAAGTTCTTGCTCATGTTCAGGTGGAATCTCCTTTCCTGTTGTTTGAAGCCATTGCTCCACGTCCCAGTCTCCAGGGCAGCAGAAAAAGGAGCCTGCTCCCTCCTCGCTATGACTTCCCCTCACATCTTGATACATGACCTCCATCATGTCTCCTCTCAGCCTTCTCTTCTGAAGGCTAAACGTGTCTCTCAAATAGGATCTCCAGATCCTATTTGGCTCAGCACTAAGAACATTAGGTTTGAATTAAAAAATAAAAATGTGGATGTCATGAGATCATACTGTACACCTAGAAGATTCTAGCCAAGCCTTACACCCAGGAACTCCTACGCCATAGGGAAAAGGGTCGACAAGGGTGGGATTCGAACCCACGCGTGCAGAGCACAATGGATTAGCAGTCCATCGCCTTGACCACTCGGCCACCTTGTCAAGCTTGGGTCACCCACAGCCGTCCCTGGGTGGGCTCGAACCACCATCCTTCTGGTTAACAGCCAGACGCGCTAACCCATTGCGCCACAGAGACCGGGACAGTGTCTCCTCTGTGATTCTCCCTCTTGGCCTAGGATTCAGCTGCATTGGCAATAATCAGCTGGGCTGATAAGCCATGCTAGCTTTCTTTTTCTAATACAGCAGTGGAGGGTATTGGGAGTATGCTGGGCCTATAACCTGGAGGTCAATGGACTGAAATCATCCCATGCTATGCCAATTTTGTTTTTGCTTTTGAACCCTTATAGCAGCCAAGTTTCTCTCTCCATTGCACTGTACAGCAACCTTCTTGTTAAACAGTTCAAAATCATCAGCTGCCTCTTTCTCTCTGGCAACAAACCCAAACGCCTTCTCATCTGGCAGCTCTGAGGGAGATTATTCTTGCACGGAACAAATCCGCCTCCATTGCCAGGCATTTAGACTTTTTTTACAAGGATTGAATGAAAAGTAATGCCTCCACCTTTGTAACTCCTCAACAGATGGCAGTACTGGTATGCGGCAGGTACTGGCTTGTTCAGTAGACTCTCCTCTACAGTTCCATTTTGGTGGGAAGCTTTAGCATTGAACAGTTGTGTTGTTAAAGTGTGAATTATGGAACCTGGAGGAGACAGTCGCTCAATGAGACTTAAGCAATGTGCAGTCATTGAATTCTTGTCAGCAGAAGGTGTCACCCCAAAGGAGATTCATCAGAGAATGCAAGCTGTTTATGGTGATTGTGTTGATGTGAGTACTGTGTGTCATTGGGCGAGTAAGTTTAAAGATTTTGAGGTGGGAACATCCGACTTGCATGACAAAAAAAGAGTTGGACGTCCTGTGACAGCAACCACCGAGTTTCACAAGCAAAAGGTTGACACATTGATTCAGGACGATTGTCATATCACTCAGAGAGAAATTTCAAGCATAATCGGCATTTCACAGGAACGTGTGGGTCACATTATTGCTTTGCTTGGCTATCGGAAGATCTGTGCATGATGGGTACCTAGGATGCTGATGCCTGAAATGAAAGCGCACAGACTTGAAA